>NC_081192.1:29430315-29769482 GCF_902713425.1 Acipenser ruthenus
AGACTGATACAGCGCTGTTTAGGAGGTCAGGTATCTGAATCCCTGCTAATATACCTTGATGATGTTATTGTGTATTCTGTAGATTTTATGACCCACTTGAGCCACCTGGAAGCAATGTTCGAGGCTTTATGAAAATATGGACTGAAATTACGCCCGGAAAAATGTCAACTTTTTCAGCGGCAGGTAAAATTTCTAGGGCATCTGGTCAGCGCAGAGGGAGTTGCCCCTGACCCACAGAAGGTGGCGGCAGTCCACGATTGGGAGCCTCCCACAACTGTACGGCAAGTACAATCATTCCTTGGATTTGTAGGATACTATAGGCGCTTTATTAATGGGTTCTCGAAGATTGCCCGACCCCTAAATGAGCTGTTGCTGGGTACAGGGCACCGGCGGGGACGGAGTTCCCCTTCCATAAATTGGACTCCAGAGTGTGAAGCAGCTTTTCAATGCTTAAAGCAAGATCTGTTGCAGGCACCTATTCTTGCGTATGCAGATTTTTCATCTCCATTTGTACTTTACATTGATGCCAGCAGTGGTGGGTTGGGAGCTGTGTTAGCCCAACAGCAGGGAGGGTTGGAGAGGGTTATTGCTTATGCGAGCCGTAGCCTGCACCCAGCCGAACGTAATGATGCAAACTACAGTTCTTTTAAATTGGAGCTTTTGGCTTTAAAGTGGGCTGTGGCCGAGAAATTTAAAGACTATCTGTGGGGTGTGAAGTTCATCGTATACACCGATAATAATCCTTTGGTTCATCTACAAACCGCCAAGTTGGGTGCTGTAGAACAGAGATGGGCAGCTCAATTGGCAATTTATGAGTATGAAATTAAACATCGACCGGGCCGTGAGAATATTAATGCAGATGTGCTTTCCAGACTTCCCTTAGAACGAACCAATGGACAATATCTGGAGGGAGAGGCGTTACCAACAGTCAGGCAACCAAATGACCCAATGTGCCATCTGGGCGAAGCAGTAGGAGTGGCTTTGGACGGACAGACGTGTCAGACTTGGGGCTGGAACCCAAGTCAGTGGAAGGGATTACAGGGTGAGGATCCAACCCTGCGATCAGTGATGAAGTATTTGCAGAGAGCTAGCCCCCCTACAGCTGCTGAGAGGAGGAGTGAATCCCCACGTGCCTTGAAGATACTGCAGCAGTGGAAACGCCTGGCTGAAGGAGGATGTGATTTGTCGCAAGGTACAGGACCAAGGGATAGGTGAAATGTTCACCCAAATTGTCGTCCCACAGAACAGTGCTCGACAACTCTGGGAAGAGTATCACGAAAGTTATGGCCATCTTGGGTTGGAGAAGACTTTGTCTGTGTTGAAAAGGACGTTTTACTGGCGTGGACTGAAGGAAGATGCCCACGACTGGCTTGAGGCGTGCCCACGTTGTCTCCTACGGAAGGCGAGGCTGGAGGGTAAGGCTCCTCTAGTCTCCATTAAAGCGACAGCTCCTTTAGAAATTGTAGCTTTAGATTTTCTCACACTAAGTAGACCTTCAGATCAGTACCAAAACATTTTAGTTATTACCGACCTGTTCACTAAATTTGCTTGGGCAGTGCCTACGCGAGACCAGACCGCCCTTACAACGGCATGCGTTTTATGGCATCAGATTATTCAGCCTTTTGGCTGCCCCGAAAGATTCCATTCTGACCAAGGTCCCAACTTTGAATCTATTCTTATTAGAGAGCTCTGTCAATACTATGGTTGCCGAAAAAGCCGCACGACCCCATACCATCCTCAAGGTAATGGAGGTTGTGAACGTTTTAATCAAACCATACTAAATCTTCTAGGAACTTTAGAAACAGAGAAGCTGAATAGGTGGATGGATTATTTACCAGAATTAGTCCACGCCTATAACAATTCTTTTTTTTTTTCTAATAAATTTAGTCGTTGCCAATTATTTTTTTATTATTTTCTCCCAATTTGTAATGGCCAATTATTTTATTATGCTCAGCTCACTGCTACCACCCCTGCGGTGAGGGCGAAGACGAACACACGCTGTCCTCCGAAGCGTGTGCCATCAGCCGACCGCTTTTTTCACACTGCAGACTCACCATGCAGCCACCCAAGAACTACAGCGTCGGAGGACAACGCAGCTCTCAGGCAGCTTACAGGTAAGCCCGCAAGTGCCCGGCCAGACTACAGGGGTCGCTGGTGCGCGGTGAGCTGAGGACACCCTGGCCAACCTAACCCTTCCTCCCCCCGGGCTGCGCTCGGCCAATTGAGCGCCGCCCCCTGGGAGCTCCCGTCCTCGGTCGGCAAAGGAATAGCCTGGACTCGAACTCGCGACGCCCAGACTATAGAGCACATCCTGCACTCTACGCCTATAACAATTCTGTACACGCTTCTACTGGGTACGTCCCATTTTATCTTATGTTTGGAAGGTACGCACGCATATGGTGTTTGGCACCATTAGTGAAAGGACAGAGGTTAGCAGTGAGGAATGGGTACAGAAGCATCATGAGAGGTTAACCTATGCCTATGCAAAAGCAGGGGAGAACATGGGTAGGGCTGCGGATAGGACGAAACGAGGGTATGATCAGTCTGCTAGAGACACCCCATTAGTACCAGCAGGGTAGTAATTTTGGATAGTCGTAGGCGCTCAGAAGTTAAACTAGCAGATAGGTGGGAGAAACAACCCTACATAATAATTGGTAGTATTTGGCCCAACCAACCTGTGTATCGTTTGAGACCAGAAGGGAAAGAGGGACCTGAGAGAATCCTCCACCGAAATCGCCTCCGCCCCTGTATCCATTACCCAAAAGTAGTTCTACCAGCTGGAGGGGTGAATTCAACAGTACCAGCAGAAGTGCCTCCGTTAGCATGGGGTTATTTGTATGAAGTAAATCCAAACAGACCAGTTTTAAACCCCCAGGAGAATGCTCCAGGGATAAGGCGCTCCCAGAGGGAAAATATTGGGAGATCCCCGTTAATGTACCGTGATTAAATGTTATGGGGAGTAGGTTGGCTCCTGGGACAGGAACCTATAAGCAGGGGAGAGTGTCACAGGGTGACGAGCTTAAGTGTTGTTTAAGCCCTTTTTATGATTATAATATTATTTATCGGTATTTGCACTTTATCTTTTATTCACGATTTGAGTTTTGAATTGCACGTTTTATTTAATTTGTATTTATTTTGTGTATTGTTTTCTATATATGGATTTATTTGTATGCACTGTTTGTGTTGCACGAGATCGTTTGTTTTGTTGATGTACACTCTCTCTCCGCCAACCCAGACTGACAGTTATGGCAGAATCCTGATTATAGGACGTGTAGCAGCGATTGGGCGAGGCAGTGGTTTGTCCCGCCCTCCAAGCTATTTGAGTGGACCCAGACGCAGTAGGAAAAAAGGCAGTGCAGGAGGGCAGCAGCGGCAGCAGGAACGACAGAGACAGAGGACGCAGCTAAGAGCGGAGGCATGAACCAAGAGCAGAAAGAAGTTCAAGTGGATCGGGTGAATTGAGTACAGTGGCTGAGCGAGTGGAACGAGTATTTATGAGAAGAGCTGACTGGGGTATCGGCTGGTGTGGTGAAGCGGCGGATTTAAGAGAAAGGCGAGAAACTACAATAGGAAGGGCGTGTCGACTAGCCCTTCCGCAGAGTTAAGTGCCTCTCAGATTTTTTAACCTTTGTTTTGCACCATAAAGGAACGCTGAAAATAGAAACCGCTGTGAATTAGTATTTTAGATACCCACTGCATTTGGTTTTAGTGTGCTGTGCACTTACCCCTGTACCCGATTTTATACTCTGGCCCTGCCTCAGCTGTAGTTGTAATAGGTGTATTGATTTGCTGCTGTAGTTGTAATATATGTATTGATTTGTTGCTGTAGTCGTAATAGGTGTATTGAATTGCTGCTGTAGTTATTTTTTTGTATAAATACACTGCCACAATTTTGTCCTGAAATTAGTTTTTGTTTACTTTTATTTGTTTTAAACAGTATCTGTCTGGGGTTTTATTTCTTTTAAGAAAGATTGACTGCGTGTTTTGTTTTATTTGTTAGTTTATTGCAAGTTTGCACTTTGGATTCTGATGTGACCGGCAGTTATTCAAGTGGATCGGAATCACTGGCTTGCAGAACCACGCAACATACCGACTCTTCGTTTCTAACGAATGGACCTTGTCTTGGGACTGACGTTTCGTCATTTGGACTGGGTGATCTTGCTGTATATTGTGTCTAATTATTGTATTAACCTTGTTGTGTTTTGTGTGTTTGATTTAAATAGTTTGTTTTGTTTAGTTTTTTTTTTATTTATTTATTTTGTTGTTTTTGGGTTTATCAATTGTTTCTTTTGTTATTAGTGGTTTTTAATAATTGTTGTATATAACGAAATAAAACTGCTGTCTATTACAGTTTCTGGTGTGCTGTCCATTTCCTGGGTGTTGGTTAGTCAGTGGTGTGGCTCCCCTCCAGAATATATTCGAACCTGTGTTGCTCTTGTAGTTTGAACTGTTTAGCTATTCAAATATATTTCTGGGGTGCAAATCCCCAGTGGCGTAGTTGGAACCTGTATAATAGCGTGTCCTGCGACACAATGAAGCATCACAGCAATTGTATATTTTATGAAAAGCTTTGATTTAGCTTCACTTCATTATTCCTGTCACCAGGTGGCAGACAAAAATGAAAGATGAATTAACAAAACAGCAGATGGTGCAGTGGACTTTCAGTAAATGTTTTAGTTAATATTAACTGTGTGATGAAGATAAGTCATCTCACAATACCGGATTCTGCCGAGTCAACGTCCCGGTTTGAACGATGAACCCCCCGCCCCCCAACCTTTAGCTGAAAGTAAAATTTTCATCATTAATTTCTGTTTTTTATAACCACGCGCAAATAATGCTTGAGGGGAAATATCGTGACAATAAACTGCCTTGAAGTAGTTGCTCTGTGCATTAAAGATTAATGTTCCCTCTGCAATAATGCCTGTGTAATGTTGGAATGTATTTTCTATTGTTTTGGCCAGGTTACAGTATTTGCACTGTTCAGATTATTTTATTAATGTTATTCATTGTTAGAATGAATACAGCATAAACAGAAATGATTAGGTGGTACTCTGTTTTGTACTACGCAGCTAATGCTACTGTAGCTTTAATTGGAAGACCTTGCGCACTGTGATGTGGCTGCCGAACTGTTCTGAGTTAGGTTGTGTGCTTGGAACTAGGGAGAGAGATCGTTACCACGGAGTACTTTGAATTCTGTATTCTAATGCTTTAACCAAAAGCAACAAACCAGGGAAATAAAAAAATACTGAATGTATTCTTTACATTCACACACACGCGTTTGCCTTAACGACAACTTTACGCCCCCTGAGTGTTGAACTCAGCAGAATTACTGAAGAGCACTGCCATCACTGCCAGAGTATGCAAATGGGTACGTGTATAAATAGCTGGCATGGGCACAAAGAGTGCCAGGGCTGTGCAAGTGAGCCTGTGGAAACACAGCTACAGTAAAGTGAAAATAAATTTAAAATAAACAAAGAAAAAAGATGACCAGAAAAATAATAAGACACTTGTGAGTGTATTAATATGCTTATGAGAAGAAAGAAAATGTTATTAAACCACTGGCTCTTACCCTTATAACTTTTATTTTTATTTATAAAATGTTGAAATGACATCCTAAATATTGACGAGCCTTCCCCTGTATGACTCGCATCTATAATCAGAAAATGCTGTGCCTAATGGGTTTCAACAGCCTTAATTACAGATATAAATGTATTACATTTTTTGAGTTTTCAAAATGCCTCCAAAAAAGATCTAATAATGAAAGTGGGCGTTGCAAACAATTAAGTTCATGGATGCAATTACTGTGTGCTTAAAGAACATAATGTACAAATAGTTAAAGAATAATGAAAAATTTTCTTATATGAATTAAGTAACAACGATCCATGAAAAACATTTCAATAATTTACATTGATTGTTTTGTTTCATCAAAAGCTATACCTACAATGAATGTAATCAGAATGAAATGGGTATTGCCAACATCATCACTTTGTGAGATGTGCTGATGTGTTATTTTTTCATATGCTTCATCTCACCCAGGGTATGCTGGCAAGTTTCAGTCACAAATCTTTAAATATATTTTTATTGCTTTGACATATACTGCAATATATAATCTTTCCATATGGGAACAAACAAAGCATGGTGTTTTAAATTAACACAAACCAATACATTCAAATAATACATTTATTTTTAAATAATACAACTACAACAATAATAACAATAAACCATTACTTTTAATTCATAATACATCTCAATAATATATTTATCAGCAGGGTTTTGCCCTGTCCCACTGATTACAGACATGGCTCTTCTCCCCTGCCACAAGGCTTATTGTTTTTTCTGTTTGTATTTAAGAGGCTAGTAAATTTAGAAATAAATGCATCAATTATGTCAGCTAAAATGAAAACAAATGAAAAGCAAACTGTAAGATTCAAAAAGAAGCAATTCAGAAAATATGGTTGAGTCAGGCTTATCTTTTGGGGTTCATTGTCTCTAAAATATACTGCTCACAAATATCTGAAGGCTAGTCCTCCAACAGCTGGATTTCTAAACGTATACTCTTGCTATAGATGCCTGTGTTTCTTTCTCAGGTTCTTAGCATATCACTCGACTACTAGCCTGATCTCTGGGATGCCTGGCTCAAAACGCATACTGTCTATCTGTTCATCTCAGATCCCAGCTATGTGTACAAGGACAGTCATCCTTTTGAGCAGCAGTTGCAGAAGGTAAATAGCTCCCAGGTGCATTAGGTAACCACAGGCATTTCACTTTGTATCTTTTTTTTGCCATTCAGGTTGTGTGATTTCACCTGATTGAGGTGTATTAGATATATGAAGTTATATTAAATGACCATAAAAGATATAGGCCAAAGTGACAAATATAATGTAAGTACAGTATATACACTGTGCTTCATGTAGAACAATTAGAAAACCAGTTCTGTTTAAAGGATGAATGTTTGCTTTTTTAGTTTGCTGTTCAGAAACAAGACTGTTGTTTTAGATTCCTTAAAGCTAGGTTCAGCTGCAGGCACACAAGCTTTGAAGTCTTTATGACTGTGAATGTAACAGCTATGTGCCAGCTACTACTTGCTTATTACATTGTTATTTAAATACAGCTCAACTAATATTTAAGTAACACAAAACTACGAGGTAAATACTGCAATGTTTACTATCCTTCCTTAACTACCGCCAACACGTATTTCATGGATCTATGTGGGACTTCATTGACTGAACAGTAATGAAAAGTACCCCTGCTCACTGAGCCACTGCCTTGGGGTTTGCAGGTATGTACTCTCAACAAATTGAAATCTGCTCCGTCTCGTATTGAAAATGGACCCAAAAATAGCACCCGCTTACACATGCAGTGCTGGCCGTTGTCCTCTAGAGGTCGATAGCTCGCTGGCATCCGCTTGCGAGTTCTTGGGTAAAAAAGGAAGCTGGTTTGGTTGTGCGATCAGAGGATGCCCACTGAACCTTTGGATCACCTGAGCCATGTGGGGAATTGCTACGGAGGCATTCTGAATTGGGAGAAAAAAAATAAATTGGACACACTAAATTAGAAAAAACAATAAAAAAATATCACATGTGGGTATGCCTTGACTAGATACATTACTAGCTTGGTTGACTACATAATTGGTCACATGCTATATTTAGAAACATCTATCAAGAACTGCACCTTTTGCATATAAATGAAGGATGAATTGAGATGCGTCTTGAATAAAGTGTTAGAATAAGAGTGTGGAAGAATGCTTTTGACTTGAAACCACTAGCTGTTGAAATTAGAACTGGAATTAGGCAATTACTCACATCCCCATTTCATGATATCCCTCCATGAAAGGCTAAATGCCTGATACACATTCCTCTTTGTTCAAATATGTACTTGAGATGCAGGTTTCATTCAATTAATTATTAATTGACAGGTAATTTGTTCTTTATAACATTTAATATATTTTACTGCAGAAAATGAAGTGAATCATCTTATATTTAATATGCACTGTATAAGGAAGGTCTTGATCTAGCAATCGGGTCTACTTCAGCTGTCCTGAGTCTCAGCCAATTTAATCAGATGTCATGTTCAGCATCAGAACAAATGAAAAGCATGGGTGATTCTAAAATCCCCATGATTAAATTGGCCATTTCAATATGCTTCTCATGAATTTAATTCTTACTTTCATTTAAGCCCACCGGTTATTGACTTCGTACTGAATTATTTAATGCAGAATCAATTTTTTGTAATGTCCAAGAAGCTTATACACTACATAGGCATTTGGTTGCACAGGACGTGTATAGTCATGTTATTACATTGTAATAACTACACTAAACTGTGCAATTACAACCATTAAGCTGCTCTTCAATGGTTTCTACAGCTTATACCAGTTCAAATCAAAATGTACATGTGTTGCCATTTTTCCAGGGGTTTAGATATTAGTTTGATGGCAACAACTTTATTTTGTAGTATTGACCTTTCGCTGGAAGCTGTGATATATACTGCTTGGGGAGGCATTTGCTACCAGTAAAGCAGGTTGAGACAAAGTAAAGACTGAAGAAAAATATGTAACTTCATTGCTTGTGGGCTCTAGCTACTCCGTATATTAATGCACAATGTTGGTGCTAGTCACAATGACACCAGTTTCATAGCAACCTTTAATTTAGAAAACTTTTTACCAGTGATAAAGACACATTAAAACCTTCTATTTTTAATGTTATTATAAATAATTTTATGTTAAAAACATGGCCTTGTTTTTATTGGAAATAGTACATTATTACACATGAAAGGGCATGTTGTTAATGTTTTTTATGTTTATTTTAGGGTGTTGTTTTTTTTTAGGCCCGGCTCTCCTGTCCGTGTTCTGACAAGTAAAAGTGTTTTTGTTTTCAACCATGAAACCATTTGATTATGTACAAAAGGTATATTAAAAGCAGAAGTTTAAAAAACTAACCTTACAAGCACACTTGGTGCATCATTAAAAGCAATAAAAAACCTATAAAAACACACAAATTATATTAATAAAAATACTTAGAGCACAACCTACAGTATTATAGACTATAATTCTGCAGCCTGCCAATGTAACTGTAAATAAATGCATGGATATAGTCTTGTATAAGTTTGTAAACACTGACAACATATGATCTGCGTTTCATCCTTAACTAAATGCACTGGTATACAATCGGATTGTTAAACATCAAAAAAAGGGAATAAGAAGTGACTACATGTAATATGACTGACTTACATTTTTGGCCATTGGTAAATGAAAAAGTTTACCTGGAAGATGAATGTGTTCATTTTAGAGTTAGAAATTTGTATAGGGAAAACCACATTGTTTTTTTTATTTATATATAAGTGCTGTACAACTCTTGGGGGAGTCACTTATATATGCATTGAACAATTCCGCAACTTTCTGATACATTTGATGTTACAGCTTTCATGCCACTGTATCAGATCAGCGAGTCCCTTCCTGTGCATTGCAACGAGGCAGAGCCGTGCCTTTCATTTGTAAACCATTCTTCACAGGCAGCATACCAAATGTATTCCATCTTGTTTTTGGTAGTTTACGATTCACATTTTAATTAAATTATGCTTTAGGTAAATTTAATTTGAGTACTAATTTGGTCATACAGAGGCAGAAATACTAAAAGACATCCACTGAAAACATTTGTCATTGAATGCAAGTTCCTTTTAGTATTTCTAAATTAAGCATTACTTGTATTTAATAGTTATGAATGAAGTCATCTAGAGGTGTTGTGTAGGCCCAAATTGCTGGTTATCATGTAAAATCAGCCATTCGTTCTAAGCATAACGACAAAATCTTTAGAAATGACCTTGAAATAAAGACCTAACAGTGTGTAGGAGCAGGAAATGCAATATACTGAGATAATAGGAACTGTTATCACCCTTTCAAGGACGAGTGAAAACGGCCTTATAATTAAACTTGTTTTTATCAGAAATTGCAGCTCATTGTTCTATTTTCTGGTACAATAAACCAAATGCTAGCACAGAAAATGTGTAGATTTAAAATACAATTGGGCTTGCCAGATTAGGAGAAAAATGTTAAAAAGTCACTTACAGTATGTAAAACAGAAAGAGGCTTTTAGTTGTCAAGAAATCTAGTGTCCTAAATGTAGAATTGGATTGCGTATTTTAAGGGGGGTGATATCCAATAATTCATCATTGTATTTCCTTTTATATTTTATTATATTGCTACAGAACCAATTCCTTGCAAGTCCCTTATTATTTTTAAGCTTATCATTTAGTTTTCCATTTTCCAGACTTCTTTGTTGTTTATTGCTTAAGTAGATTGAACATGTATTGTCTTGCTACCAGTACTGTTATTTTGACCATTTGAAACGTTTGTCTACCTGACGTAGTTTTACCATGCAGCAGATGAGGACAATTTACTCTTCTCATTAATGTTTTCTGATTTAAAGAAATATCATGGACAGAATACACTTAAAATGTCCATCAGGAGAACGGGTTGTATGCATCACTTAGTTGACTGCAGTTCTGTGGATCACTTAGGACAGCTTCAATAATAGACCTTTCAAAACACAATCAAGTATTTATAGCCATGCTGATATTTTACCATAATGCTGCCTTATTAATGAGTACCTAGATGTATAGAATAGGTTTTGTTTTCTTTTAAATAACAAATATCCACATTTTAAATTCTACTTAATGTGTCTTGTTTAATTATATAGATGAATGTTGGATAAAAAAAATAGAATTGGAAATCAACTAAACTTTCCCAAAAAGCAATCCTTGTAATATAAATTACATATTTACGTTGTAACGAAATTGGCCTAATCAAAGTTTGGGTGCCAGGAAAGTATAAACTTCCCAATTAAAAAAAAAAAAAAAAAAAAAACCAACCACACTCGTTACTTGTAGCAAAACTAAGTTTATACCTACGCGACCCTACAATATAAAAATTACAACTGGCTCTTGATAACTTAAAAGAATAGGGTTTTAAATAAACACCATTTAACATTTATTCCATAACCAGTACTGTCACTTATTTTTCTGACACTACACAAAAAACACATTTAACAGCATTCTTCCTCGACACCTTTAGTACTCAATTAGTTCCCAATTACTGATCACATATTTATTAAGAAACATACAATTGTATATTTCTCAATTTACATGGTCTCCACATTATCCTAAGCATAACATAAGCAATTAAACTGAATAGGCAATACGATTTTTTATAGTTAAATGGTAATTAAATTACTCATATTGAGCCCTCCTAACGGAGGAACTATGGTTATTCCTCGGGTGCAGTTCTTTACACACAGCAAACACATTCACAAGCCATATATATCATATTGAGAAAATGGCAATTCAGTTTAACCGATTCATATGCAAAAAACCCAGTTAATATAGTTTTAAATAGAGAAAAAAAAAAAACACATTAGTATGAAAATAATCAAACACTTTCTTTAAATCTGGTCATAGATATACCTGGTTTTCAAACAGGCAATATTTTCAAGTCATTACACCAACAACCCAAGTACCAACATACAGATAATAAACAAACGGTTTGCATCAAGGTATGCAACAGTAATAATGACCGAGAGACTATAATAAAGTCAAGCAAAATAAGAAAGGAAGTGACATAGATCTAAACAGTCATTTTCCCAAAAAAGAAACGACGGGAACTTCCATAATACTGGTTAAGTCCCGCTACAGTTTTCAGCCGTCCTCCTCAAATACACGTGCAGGACAACTCCATAACAATCCAGTAGGCAACAAGAACACACAAAAAAAAACTCCAGGTTTGTCCTGATAGTAATACAGCAGTATGAAAAACTCCAGGTTTCAGTCTCGTTATTTTAAAACAACAAGCAGAATCCACGTTGCTTTCACAGACTCGTGCAACAGACCACTACCCGCAGCTTCAGTTGTTTGAACAAAAAAAACACACTCAATATGGATTGCTCTCCACACATTAAATAACCATTTGTGTATTAGAAATTGCAAACCGTGTCGGCGTCTTCACTGGTCCTGCACGTTTCAAATCACTCGGCACTTTATTTCTCAATCGTTGACTTGACATAGTTCCTGTCCCAACGAGTTTCGAGTTTCCCATACAAAAAAAACATCCGTGGTGTCAAGCTATATTTCATATATTAATTTTAACAGTAAGCTTAGACACCAAAAAAAAAAAAAAACTATTACGACTTATTGCAATATTGCATTCTCTCTCGCTCACTGCGTCAACTACTACGTCACTTCCTCCGACCATCCTCTCTCTTCCTCCACCCGACGTCTTTATACAATTTTAAAATGATTGACAGCCAAAGAGGCTAGTGCTGAATTCAATACGGCACAACGTCAATGGGCTTCGATTGCTTTGACCGATGGATCGGTATTTCAATTTTTCAAAGAAGACTTTTTTTTTTAAATAACAACTCAGTGTTGTAAATTCTCCTGAGTGTCCCTACTTCTATTTAGAAGCCTGCTTACAAGACATTAACTATTCATACTCCTATAATAATTTAAAAAAGGGAAATTGACAGCAGATTTGGTTACTTTCCCAGCAGAAAGGCCAGAAGAAAGTAATTGTTTCTGACCGAAAATTGAATGATGTGAGAGAGGAGTGCTTGGAAATTGTAGTATCTGTACCTAGGGACTGCTAAGCTACTCAGGAACATATTTCTTAAAGAGTAAGTGCCGTGGTTCTGAAAAACATAGTTTTGCACGTCCTCACATGTTGCTACATTTTGAAATAAGCTTTAAAACAGACTTTAAAGTTGTAAGTGAAAAGGTTGTCAGGATGTCCACGCCGTACTTCGTTGCGCTGTAAAATGTAACAGTCTCTGGCTTTCATTTAGCATCAGGCAGCAGCATGGAGTAGTGGTTAGGGCTCTGTACCCTGGCTTGAGCAAGGTATTTTACCTAGATTGCTCCAGTAAAAACCCAACTGTATAAATGGGTAATTGTATGTAAAAATAATGTATAAAAAATTATGTAATTGTATGTAAAAATAATGTGATATCTTGTAACAATTGTAAGTCGCCCTGGATAAGGGTGTCTGCAAAGAAATAATAATAATGAAAAAAAAATCATGAGAATGCGTTGTCAACAGCGAGTGCTTATTGACAAACGGCTGTTGACCACGCGTATGAGAAACCCTGTGCCGAATGTGGTCAAGGGATAAACTAGGTAATTGATAGCCAGTTAATCTCTCTGCCACAATATAAATACAAGCAGCTTTGGCTGAAAAGGGTTGAGTGTGTTCAGAGGAGGAACGTTAAAAAAACTAGAGAATATAACCAATTGCTACGCCAGATCCAGCACGATACTTGTTTATAGAACGTTTTGTTATTTATTTTGGTCACTGCTGTTTTGGTAATGTGTTTTGTTTAAATGTTTTGTTTATAATTAAACACGCACATCAGCGCTTTCATTTACCTCAGTGCTGTTTGTCTTTGCGTTTATTCTCTTCCGGGTCTGACGTCACCACGAAGCCAACCTGTCACACAGGGTAAATTAACAAATGTATTTTTTATTTTTCTGAAACCCCAGCCTGAGGATTTTTGCTTGCAATATTATTATTATTGTTGTTGTTGTTGTTAATGTATTTGTTTAGAACATGGCTTTATCCAAGGTGTCTGGTAGATCATGTATTATATATATATTTACGTAAATGTTTTGTCCCCTAATATACTGAAATAAACCGCAGCACATTATGGTATTAAAGACAGATTTCTGGTGTTATTGCTAAAAGTCTATAGTAGTACTACAGCTGTACTTTTGAGTGTTTGGAGTTATGGGAGATTTACTCATTTTGTTATGTGGATTATGCTACTTATGAAAAACCCTTCACCAATACATTGAATCTCTATTGTAATTATGCAGCATCCACCAACTTGTAGAAAACAATTGGTAGATCAGCAGTTCAGCATTTAAAGTAAAGTCCTTCATTTACAGAAGATGAGCCAAGTTGTAGCATAAACTACCATCTTCTTTGTTATTTTATACATTGACCGATGACCTGGTAAATCTACACATTTACCGGTTAATCTATAGATTTACTGATTTTTACACATTAACCATAACATGTACATTAATTGAGTCCAATCCAAGATATAACACCAACAATAACCGCTATCATTGAGGATAAAAAGAGTTGCCTCAAATTTTACCGACCACAACAATGAACATAACAACATAAGAAAAGCTTGAATGAGAAAAGGTTGTTCTGCCCATCAAGGCTGGACCCTTGTTAACACATCATTCTCCCCTACTAGGGGGATTGGATTTACAAGGACAGAAGTCGTTTTTTAAATGTTCCCACAATGTGTGGTCTTACTACATCACCTGACAGGTTATTGCATGCATTTGTAACTGCATAAAATAAGTGCTTCCTACCTTCCCTCCTAAATTTACTTTTACTCAGCTTCCATTTATGCCCTCCTGTTCTACTCTCTGTGCTAAATTTGAAGCAGTGTCTTGGGTTAACATTATCTATACCTTTTATGATTTTATAGACTTCAATCCCCTTCTTCCCCTTCTTTTTCTCTAGGTTGAAGAGATTAAACTATTTTAACCTGTCTTCATAACTCATGTCATAAAGTCCTGGGATCAGCCTATTTACCGTTCTCTGTACCTTCTTGGGGGCAATGATTATGCAAAATTAATACAATACAATATTTTATTTCACTGCTGGGACTGTATACATGTTGCTGTTTTCACTCGTATTGCTGCTAGGTCACATGTACACATTGTAACATGCATAACTATTAATGTGCTTTATGTAAAACCTGGACTAGATCTGGAGTTAGCTTTCACTATATTAAAAACATCTCAACATGAAAAGTGTTTTTCTCAGACAAATTCTAAGTTAGATGTAACATGCATCATATCTGTTCCTTGGGGTCTTATTGAAAGTGCAGTATGCTGTGATGAAAATGTATCCCTGCACATGTATTTTTATGTATTACACTGTAGTTAGTTAAGCTGCACTTAGATTATAATAAAAAAAAAAGGTTTAACAATACCTAAACAAGTCACGATAATAGATCTGGCAACGTGTACATCAGATCCCCGTTTTCCTCTCGCTCTTTCTGTATATTTCTGTCCCTTGCTCTCTTGAAGCCCAACATTTTTAATAGGTTCAGGTACAAGTAATCAGAGTAGTCATTTTCTGAATTCAAGGATGCGAAATTTAAATCAGAAGGGACAATAAACAAACAAATCAATGGCCAAAAGATAAAAAAACCTAATAAGTCTTTTGACTACCAGCTACAATTTTACTAAAATAAAGATTATGTTCAAGGTGAAATAAAAGTACATTTTATTAAACATCTTCACTTCCACTATCTGGACTCTTAAAATCAGAAGAAGCAGGGTTTGGAGAAGAATTTGGTTTGTGAAATGAATGACACATCTGCAGCATTATACCTAAATGAAATATACTGACAAATCTCAATTTTGTCTATCCTTGCAAGGAAAACTATATAAAAAAAAATCCATTAATTATAATGGGGAAAAAGTCTGTAAAGAACATTCCGTGGCTATTGACATCTTTCTTACTGGAAGAATGAACAAAAGAGTGGTCTATGATGGTGAATAACCAGCCTTTGTCTGACAAATTTTCACAAGAGATAATGACCCATGACAGACCAAGGTCCAGATTTATTAAGTTCTTACCAAGGTGCACTTTACATATTTTTTTTACAGGAAAATTAAACTGTTAAAATTACAACAATTTAGATACACTTACAGTTTTGTACCATTAACAGTTTGATTCAACTTTTACAGAGGAAAGCATCAAATATAGAATGGTAGATTGTTATAGATCATAGGAATAGGCCACAGCTTCTTTATTTTTGGAGAATTTGTTTGCATGCCGCTACCTTTTTGTTTGTACTGTAAGTTGCTAACTTTTGTGCAGTCCTCTCGACTGCACATCACCATAGCCTCATTACATACTATTTAAGATTACACATCACCATAGCCTCATCTTCTACTGTGGGTGAACTGTAAAACACAGAATAATATTTGGTTTCAACACAAGTGCAGTACTGTCTGACCTAAAACCATAAACATGTGTTATTAATATGCATGGGCTGTTTCATATCTGTGAAGAACTCCTGCTACAGTGGAAATCCCAGCTGAAGAGATTGCCAACTGTTAACAAAGTGAAGATGTATTGTAATTTATAATTGAAATATTACATTATATGAACATGTTGAAAAAAACTACTTGTTATGCCACTGCTCCAGTATTATGTTCCCTAAAGGCAATTCTCAGTGTTCCTGGAATGGGCTGAAAGTCACATCAATGTCAATTTGAACCTAGAAAACAATCTTCAAATATCATTAAAATGTCAGCAAGTGAATACAACAGAGAACACCAACAATTCAAATAATAATAGTAAAGAAAAACATGTAGTGCCAAAATGGATGTAATAAATCCCCCAACCCAGCTACAGACTGATAACAACTAGAGACATTTCAAGCAGAGATTTACACCTTTCTGCAATTGGAGCATTGGGTAAAGAAGATAAACAACAGGACACCTAGCTGCTAACCATTGCTGGATCCCAAGCTATAGATATATTCAATAGGTTTGCATTTGCTGAGGAGGCTGACAAATACAAGCTTGAAGAGGTTATCAGAAGGTTTTATGCCTACTGCTCGCCTAAAAAGAAAGAGACATATAAGAGGTATGTTTTTCGTTGCTGTACACAAAAACAAGGAGTGATATTTGATAGCTTTATTACAGATTTAAAGCTTAAAACACAGTACTGTAATTTTGCAGATTTAAACACCTTACTGCTACATGATCAAATTGTCTGGAATTTAAAAAAAAAAAGTGAAAAATTCCAAGCCAGCGAGCTTGCACAATTACATATTATGGGTCTGATGTAAGGATACGTGCAAAGTGATTTGCGTGTGCAAAACACGCAAATCACTCTCAGCTTCTCCTCAGAAAACTTTTCTTTACTTTTCTGTGCTGCCCTTCCTCTGACATATTTTTTGGTTTAGTTTGATTTTTGTGCTCCACAAATCTCATACAGTGCCTACTGCTCTCTGTACTCCTAACTGACCTCATCGCTGGGCTGTAAGTGCGGCCACTAAATAGTCAGATGCCCAGGCAGCACTTATTGAGAACCTCATTATCATGATTGCGGCTCATTATTTGTGTGTCTTGAGTAATTTGCTTTGCTCTTAAGCTTACATAGGCCACAGTGCTAAATAATTGCCTGGCTGCTAGGCAATTTGGATTTTGTAGCCGCAATTGTTTTCACTGCACCTATCCTTACATCAGCCCCTAAAATGTTTAATATGAACGCAGGGTTGCAATGGCTAATTCCAGTGCAGTTGTTAATGTAATTACAGGGGGCAGCAAAAAATGTATTGAGTATAAGAATACCAAGCAAGTAAGCAAAAAGCAGTATGAATACAAATGATGTGGAAGAAAGCATCCGCTAAAGCAGTGTCCAGCATTTGGAGAAAAAAAATGCAAAATGCTATAGAAAGAACCACTTTGCTAAAATGTGCTTTACAAAGTCCAGAATACAGAACGAAGGAGCTGTGCATATAGTGGATGGGACTATATGAGTGTTTGAGGGAATGATACAGTGTGATGTAATTGTGGGTACAGCTGAGAGAGAAAACTCTAAAGAAACTAGAGAAAGTAGACAGCACACAGAGAGCTTTGAAAGTGCTATCAACCATGTGCATACAGTAACAACTGATAATTAGATTGAAGCACAGCATTGATGAATAATTGCATTCAAACTGGATACAGGTGCAAAAGCAAACCTGATGATAATGAAAGATATACAAGCTCTGAAGACCCAAGATAATAAGCAAGAATGTAGCACTTAAAGCATATAATGAGCAAGTTATTCAGTCAAAAGTTTATGTGCAGACTAAATGTTACACTGAAGCAGAAGAGACATGAGACATGTGCTGATGTTTGTTGTTGTATCGGAGAGTTGTGACTCGCTGTTAGGAGAGTCACAATTTCGATTTGGGAAGAGAGGTACACCATCAATCACACTGATTACATCAACAGAGCATACCATGACAACAATGAAAATACTGTGGACGCTATAGAGAGAAAGTTTCCAGGAATATTCCAAGAATTTGGGACTTTTACAAGATCAAGTGCAAAGAAATACCCTTCCACCAGTAATTCACCCACCCTGCAGAATGCCTGAGACTTAAGGAAAGAACTAGAAAGGATAGTTGAGCTCAGTGTCATCAGAATGATTGAGGAACCAACAGACCGAGTCAACTTGACGGTTTGTGTAAAGAAGCATAATGGGGCACGTTGTGTGCATGGACCCTAAAGACGTGAATGCTAGCATAAAGAAGGAACACTGTCCATATTTCTCCAAGCTTCATGCCTCCCATAGATTTTGACAACTGAAGGGGTCATGGAAGCAGTATTACCCACTGCTAGAACCGAAGTCATTGTATTTTATCTTGCTCTTAATTGTATTATTACTTGTACTGTGATTCTTGAAATGTATTTTTGTTTACGACTGTAAGTCGCCCTGGATAAGGGTGTCTGTGAAGAAATAAATAATAATAATAATAATAATACAAGCTGAGCTGACACTGCTGGATGTAATGTTCCTCAAAGCAAGCGATTAGTGGTACCACTGTCAATGCAAGATGTTTAAATGGATACACGAAGGACACCTTAGTGTTGAAAAATCCAAGAGAATAGCTCATTAAGTGGTTTACTTGCCAAGCATGAATAATGACATTGAGCAGGTAATGTGAGTGAAGTACATGCCTAAGATATCAGCATAAGCAAGTGAAAGAGCCTATGGTGGTTGCAAAACTCCCTACCAAGCCTTGGCAGAAAGTAGGATCTGATCTATTCTACAACAAAGGTAAAGACTACTTACTGGTCATTGATTACTACTCAAACTACTCTGAGATTGTTCTGCTGTCTAACACGTTTGCAAGTCCATCTTTACTAGGCACATCTTTCCTGCAACTGTGGTATCTGATAATGGTCCACAGTACTGTAGCAGTGAATTCAAGGACTTTGCGACACACTGTGAGTTTGAGCATGTGTCATCTAGTCCACTGTACCCCCAAGTTAATGGCAATGCAGAAAAGGGAGTGCAGAATATGAAGAGACTTCTAAAAAAATCAGCAGACAGTGTTGCAGATCGGTATTTGGCTCTATTAGCTTATCGAGCAGCACCACTGGAATGTGGATTATCACCAGTAGAACAGTTGATGGGATGCAAGTTGCGAGTAAGACTTCCATGCTACAGGCAAGAGCACCTAATGAATATGTATTGAGTAAAACCGAGGAACTGAAGTACAAGCAAAAGGAGTACTATGATAGAAAAGCCAAATCCTTAAACAATTAAAGATGAGAGAAACAACAGGATCATGGAACAGAGTTCAACAGTTCCACAACAAGTAGCACCAAGAACTTATGATGTGACAAGTGGAGATGGTCAAATCTGTCACAGAAATAGATTAACTCTGTTAAAAACAAATTAGATATTCAGTGTCCAGCCAGATGTTGATGTGTACTGTCTACAAAACAAAACACTGCAAGGATTGAGAAATCCAACTGAGCCAATGTGCAGTGTTTCCGAGAAAGAAGACACAGAAGTGGTGAGCAATAATGATGCAGTGAGAGACACACTCAAACGGAGTATTAAAAGGGTCAAAATTAAATAGTTAATTCGTAAATTAGTTTGTTAATTCATACATCAATTTATAAATTAATTTGTATATTTATAAATTAATTGGTCAATTCTTAAATTAATTAGTAAATTAGCTGTTTGCCAATTGAACTTTCAAGTTAATTTGGCAATTTAACTTTTTAAAGCCTATATTTGAACATTGACAATCACATGAGGGGGCGTCTATTATTATTATTATTATTATTTATTTCTTAGCAGACGCCCTTATCCAGGGCGACTTACAATCGTAAGCAAATACATTTCAAGTGTTACAATACAAGTAATACAATAAGAGCAAGAAATACAATAACTTTTGTTCAAGTCAATCCTGCTGCCAAAGGTTCTTTATGCCTTAGTGATGAAGTTGGGTCCTGCAGGCACGGAACGTGAAACTAAAGATATTCTGGACTGCGCAAGATGGCGGCCTGAGTGGAAGGATGCTTTTTATGCTGAGGAAAACATGGATATTTTTTCGTACTACAATAACTCATGAACTGGATTAATCTGGTTGCAACTGTAGATATGGATTACACTTGTAATAATAAACACCAAATAACTAAATAGCATATCACCAAAAGAGGAAATCCAAAATAAGGAGAAAAAATTGATAAAAAATTGAATTATTACTAAAATGTAATTTTGATGTGAATAAACTTCCTATTGCTCTTACTAACTTTCATAAACAGGCACTGCTCAATTGGATGATGGGGTACAAACACAATTTTTTCCAACACAGTTACTTTATTTGGAATAACAGGGATATAAGATATAAAAATAGTTCTTTGTTTTTCCAAAGATGGTATGATGATAACATTTTCGTGGTGAGTCAATTACTTAATGATGATGGACAACTGTTAAATTATTCAACATTTAAAATTCTTATTACTGCCAAGGATTTTGATATAGTTCTAAGAAATCTTTTTATTTTTCATACAGGCTTTTTTTTAACTCTCAAACATCATATATTTAGGTGATGTATCCATGCTGCAGCATAAATGTGACAATAAACAAATAACAGCTCTGTGTAGTGGTTCTACAAGTCCTTCTGCAAGTTCTTATTGGAGTTCAATATTTGGCTATCTAGATTGGAAGAAAGTTTAGAAGACCCCTAATAGGTATTGTCTCACCAATAAGTTTAAAGAAGTATCTTAGAAAATTGTTCATAGGATCTACCCTACAAGTATTTTGGCTAGGGTTAAAATTGACATACAGTAATAATTGTGAATTTTGTAATACTGAAAGAGAAACTGTGTAACAGAGGAGATTTGATGGTGTTAATATATATATTATTTAAAAAGGAAGTGGAGAATTACATCAACACCATCAAGATGCTTAAAAACAAAAAAAGCAAACAAAAAAAAACATGTGATACCATTAGTTTAGCTTATTCATTTACTAATTAGTAATGGTACCCCTGGCATTGTCTTTGTATTTTAGTTTATGTATAAGAATTGTATTTGGATGCAATGGATTCCTCATGTTTGTTTGTATTATATTACTATGTTTTGTTGAGCAAAAAAAAAAAAAGATATTCTATATACTAATCAATCAATTCCGCCTTTACTTCCGCCACGCAGCACGCAAAGGATTATGGGATATAAAGAGAGCTCGGGTGAAATGTTTATGTTGAAAGTGAGTGGAGCAGTTTTATATTTTGCATATTTGACCTATGTTAAAAAATGCAACAAACTTTTGAAGTTAATTTGACATTTAAGCAAGGTCTCTTGAAGAAAATGGCAACATTGTTAAATTATGACAGAGTACATAATTATAATGAAAAATGTTATTTCTGAGCACAGGCTCGTATTGTGGAGCATGCACAGAAATACATTAATAGCACAGCCAGCAGATATTCTACTGTTGGCACAGTACAGTATTCAGAAGGGTAAAGCTGAAGAAACTTTTGAAGCTGTATCAAATATATTAATATCTTTGGTTCTATTCTTCATTAATTCATAAAGTAAACAACATTTTATTTAGGTTTTTAAAAATAAAATAACCACACAACATACGAGTGGGGATGCCTATTTCAATGACCTGCTTCGTCCCAGTAACTTGTATTATTATTATGTGTATTGTTAATATGCTTTAATGTTATGTATTCCCATGTTACCAATGCTACCCAAATGTTACATAATTAATAAGTGTATTTTATTTTTATTTTTATTTTAAAAATATTATTTGTAATACATGCAATACAATTACTTTTTCCCCAGCATTTATTTTGGTGCTTGTGTTTATTTGGTAAAACTTACAAAATCCAACAAAACATACACTATACTGTATTATGTATGTTATAAGAGACTATTGTTTAAAAAAAAGTATGTAGTTAAGGCTCACTGTATGATCTGGATATGCATAAGTTAGCTGTCAATCAAATCCATTTAATTTGAAAAGTATAATTATGTAACATGTTGGTAACTTTGGGAATATATAACATCAAAAATAAAAACATAGTATGATAATAAGCATTATATTTTACTGTACTAATGCAAATGGATATTTTGAATATTACCGTAATTAAATATTTTGTGAACTAATTAGTTATCGATTCCGGAATTCATAATTTTCTTATTTAAATATATATATAAAAAAATGATGGAATACAGCTTAATAAATAAATATTGCAAATGGTAATCAATTAATACAGGTCTTTGTTTTATAAGTTTATTGTATAAGTTACAGTAGTAAACGATCAAAGTGAAATATGAGTAAATGGTAAAAAGGAAAACTATATATATATATATATATATATATATATATATATATATATATATATTATGTACTGTACATGTAGTAATAAATCCATGTTTTATAAATTATTACATCTGCTGTGTGAAGCTCAGCTTGCTGTGTGAGTGGGACCTGGTTGCAACATTGTTGTCACAAATCATAAGATGTTGCAACAATCAAGGGATTGAGAGCAGGAAGCCATGCATGCTTGTGATTAGTGGCTGGTGCACTAGGGGCGTGGCCTGGACAGGGGGATCAGTAGCCTGCTAAGAAGAACGGGGTGGTGTGAAACGAAAGAGATCTAAAGAACAGAGAGAATTGGAGAAGAAACAGCAAAAGAGAGCCAGAGAGAAGCGGGACTAAGAAAACCAAGAAAGAAACCGGAGTAAAAAACCCAACTGGGTAATTGTATGTAAAAATAATGTGTAAAAAATAATGTGATTGTATGTAAAAAATAATGTGATAACTTGTAACAATTGTAAGTCGCCCTGGATAAGGGCGTCTGCTAAGAAATAGATAATAATAATATAAGGGCTAATTTTCTAATTCTTATCTTCAAACTTTAAGTTCAATTTTTTAAAAGAGAAAAACCCATGCTAATGAAACAAATCTGTTGGCAGTGGTTAATAGCCTTAAATAAATGTGTTTATATTGGTCTATTATTGTCCTTTCAAAAAAATTGGGGTTAATTAAAGACTGGTTGTGACAGGGTGCCCCTGTGCGTGTTTTGTGTTTTGTGTTTTATGTTGTCTGTTACATGTAGTATTGTAGTGATGCACAGAGTGTGGGTTATGTAGCACAGGTGATGTAAAATGTATATTTGTATTTAGGCACGGGGATTGCACAATCACTTCACATGCAGATTAAAGTGGGTATTTGTATGGGGGCACAGGAAGTGCACAATTAGTCCATGTGCAGACTGTGCCGAGATTCAATTGAATGATTGATTAGCAATCGAGTCTTGGCACAACTGTAGAAAAGAATGACTGTTTCATGCACAGTGTGTGTCCATTCAGTTCCTGGTCTCATAATCCTGAATTCTACTTTGCAAGAGCAAAAATAAATTGCTCTAGCTTTTTTTCTTTTTACACATGTTCAATTTGTCTCTAAGAGAAGTAAATGTAAAGGAGTGAATGCATGATTGAGAATGTTTATATTATTCATGGATAATCTGGCCAACTAAAAATAACACAACCCTTATTTCCTCATTTGAACCTCACAGACTGTAATTACTTTTTCATATCTAATTTTGTGTCGCAGAGCATGGTACCAACTTTAGTCTAGAATTAATACCATTTTTTGAATACATTGGAAATGGTTTTGGAGGAGTAGAACAAATTGCTTGTTTTTATTTTTAATCCCTTACCATACTTGTAGAACACTCTGTTTCACCACGAGCCATGCAATGTATTTTAATTCTAGTACTGGATTTCAACTTGTGCTGTACATAGCTGTAACATTATAGGGTTTGCTGTTTCAGTCTGGGAAACCATACTACTCTATTTCATTTGTTATTTAATGTGTTGCAGTGTAGTCTCTTGTTGTGGGTGCTCAATATTGACTTGAAAGCTTCTCTTACACTACATAGCCAGGAACATTATAGTACAAACAGTCTTAATAATTAGAAAAAAGCTGTGATGGCTTGGCATCTCAGCCCATTGAATTGAATGGAGAGGCAATGACTGGACACAAACCTGTAAACTGGTGGTTTAAAAACATCTTTCCATTCAACTGCAGAGCAAATTCCCTGGTCGAGAGGTAAGCCTTATGCTATAGAGATCCATTATAGCTACAGAAAGAAAAATGAACTTTGTCATTTCAAATCTGTTCTCCATTATATTCAATAAAAAAAAAAAAATACGATGCATTAATGATAGCTGGGAGAATGTTTGCTGTCTTCACAAGCACTTCAGTAGACTTTAAAGTACTCAGATGTTATCAAATGTTATCAAAGCTTTTAGTGATTCTCAAGTACATGCATCAGGAGAAATACTGTTTAAAAGGTTATGCACTGGACAAAGGTGGCCTATATTCAATAACTATAAGATAACAATATGAAAATAAGGTACTGTTGAACTGTGTCAAAGTAAACTGAAACCTAGAATTGCTCTAGTTTTCACAAGTGTATGTTAAAAAAGATGTTTTGCTTTTAATACATAACTAACATTAATGTTCCTAGTGCAGTTTAATGTACACCAAACAAATGCTTTCCGTTTAGCAATAACTTAGGACTGAGCCCGAATCCGAATTTGTTCAACCACCAGTTTCACACAGATTCAGAAAATACTACAGTACCTCAAAGTGTTACAGAAAACCCTGCAGTTTTTATAATAAAACATTATTTTACATTTGCTGTAAACTCTGTTGTCCATATCATTGTATTATATATTTTTTTATATATAATCTGGCATTTCTCAACCTTTACACAGGAATGTTTGCCATGAGAAAGAGTCTTATGAGCATTAGAATGTATCCAGAAGCTGCTCCCTCCAGCAATGTAGGTTGTTTTCTGTTCCCCTAGAGACCCAACAAAAGCTGACATGACAAACTCATGAATGATTAAACGTTCCTTTTTTATTAGAACTTTATTATTTTATTTTTATTTGATGAGCGAGTAAGAGGGTGTTACAGCATTGTGTGTAACAGAAAATGGTGTTTAATGTCTGTGAGCGAAGAGTCTGTAAGAGCAGAGCTGATGTTACAGTAAACAAATCAAGACAACAAGATGCAAAAGACATAGTGTTACACAAATAATAAGAAGAAAACAACATTCCTAAGAAAGAGATATGTACTATCCTTGTATTATTTCCTTTTCTACTGCATATACAAGGCTGTAGACATCTATGAGGCACCTGAGACACGGGCCTCGGTTAAAATCATACTAATAATTATTTATTTCGGCTCTTTTACACGTTGCTTAGCCGCGAAATAAAAACAATTTCATCCCTCGTTATGTGCATACATTAAAAGCCCTGCTGATATCTATGCTTTTCAAAATGTTTTACTGTCATTGCAGACTACAGCGACACCATACATGTATGGCAAGCCATCCGTGTCGTAACGTATGGACACAGTGCATAACTGATTTTTGGCAAAATGTAGTTAAACTGGCCAATGAGGGCAAATGTTTAGCAACACATAAAGAGGTTCCCTTTCAAGTACGAAATGCAACCATTACCTAATGGGTGTTTACCTCGTAAAGACCCTGTGGCGGAGTGTCCTGCTCCTTTGTTTATTATTTATTTTATATTAAGATTTATGTTTATATTATGACGAAGCGCCGCGTATTTGTTATTGTTTTTGTGTTTTTAAAAATCTCGTGAGGATGCGTGACTGATCAGCTAGTGATTTATTTAGCTAGCTGACAGTCACGCATCCTTATTAAACTCGTGCAGACGGTGACCATCTCCCGGGTTAATTCATTGATTAATTGTTGCTAATCGGGAGATGGTCACTGTATATAAACCTGCAGCTCTCTACCCTTGAGGAGAGTGTACAGAGGAGAGTATGGGAGAGCGAATGAGCAGAGAAATTAAATAGAAACAACTGCTAGGCAGTTGTTTTTGTTGTTTGTTTAAATCTTTTGTTTGTTTTATTATTTAATAAAATAGCTGAGCACTGTAGCGCTCAATTTCACCACCACCATTCCTTGTTTTGGTTCCTGTTTCTGGTCTGTGACGTCACCACTGCAAGCCACTTGATCACAGACCCCAAAACCTAAACAGATATATTAAAGCTGCTCTGGCTGACCCCGAGGGTATATAAGAACTGCCCGCACAGCTCACAGCATAATTTTTCATTTCAGAGGACTGAACCTGACGGGAGAGCCATATACAGATGGTACTTGTTGCTGAACTGTAATTGATTTATTACGAGCGCATTTGTGTCTCACGAGTCTGTGTATTTCCTGTCTGTGATGTTACCCACCCTGCCATCCTGTTTACACAGCTATTTCAGCTTGCCATGTCAAGATTGAGTCTCCCCAGGAGCTCACTTCTTCGCAGGGCAATTTTTAAAAGTTTGGTGGCTTTGGCCACCTATGAAGGATATTGTTCCTCACTGGAGGCTTACTTGAGCCCTTGCATTCACCTGAGCTGAAATTTGTATCACTCAAAGTGACTTTCTTGCTTGCAATCACCTCCGCAAAGCATGTGAATGAGATGCAGGTATTTTCAATTGCAAAGTTTGCTTAATTTTTGCAGAAGCCATGACAAAGGTTACGCTTCGTACTAATCCTGCTTTTTTGGCAAAAACAATCTCAGCATTTCAGGTCAACCAGTCTGTGGAATTGGTGGCTTCCATCCACCTCCTTTCCAGTTTGACAGGGAGTGGCAGCTCCATACGCTCTATGCTATGCGCGTACTAGTGTATTATGTTGACAGGACGAAAAGTTGGAGGCAGTCTGAACAGTTTTTTGTCTGTTATAGGGCGAAGTCCCATGGGCAAGCCCTGTCTAAATAGAAGCTGTCCAAATGGATAACAGACACAGTCTAGGAGCGAGTCAACTTGCCCCCTCCAGAAAAGCTCACTGCCTATTCTACCAGGGGCATGGCAACTTTGTGGGCTTTATTCCAGGGTGCATCTCTCACAGACATTTGCAATGCAGCGATATGGGCTACTCCCATACCTTTACGAGGTTCTATAGACTGAATGTCGTGGATCCACAAAACTCTGGCTTTGGAACTAGAATATTAAGGGCGGCCTCCAGGTCGACCCTTACAACACAGACACAGAGGTGAGTATCTCTATCAGTTTTTTAGCCCTAGCCACTGGGGTTCCTAATGGTAATGCGCAAGGTAGCCTTGACTTAGCCTTGTAGCATTCCAGCTATTCTGCGACGGCTTGGGTATACTCATCCATTAGGTAATGGTTACATTTCATACTTGAAAGGGAACATTAGGTTATTATCATAACCCTGGTTCTCTAAAATAGAAATGTAACCATTACCCAAGGCCATTGCGTCCATGATTGCAGCAGGCTTGCAGGAAAAATGATAATAACCTAACAATTGTGATATAGACTACGCGCCCTAAAAACAATAGGCCATAATGTTTAAATCCAACATGTAGTCAAATTAATGCTACATGTAGCACAAAGAGCCAATGGGGGAATAGTAATGTGTCAAAGGTGTTATGAGTTACGCAACAGCCAATCAAGGCTTTTCTTACTTAGTAGGTAGATACGGTGATGAACTCTGCTAGAGCTAAGCAACCAGAAATATAGCTGGCCAGTGGAAACTGTGAAGGTATTGTACAGAAATGTTTTATTTGCAAATGACATCACCTGTAATCGCATTCAACTGCTGACAAAGAATTTTTAAGTTATGTGGCAAAGTGGTAATGACGTGCAGGTGAGTGCAGTGCAGAATAATCACACGGACAGACGTTGGTACAGGTGCAAGGGTGTTTATTTAATTTAATAAATGTCCAGAGCCTCAAGGCAAAACCTGTAAATAATAATAGTGCTGGAAGTGATACAGCGGCGTGTATCACTTCTAATTGTAATCCTACGGGTTTGACCCGCAACCCCAAAGTCCCGTTCCGACACCCACACTAAACACGTACACAAAGACAGTGCGTGATACAAGTGTTAAAAGGTGCAAACACAGAGACAGTTCCGAAAGTGAGACAGGTGAGTGGTGAAGTCCGGGTTTTCGCTGGCCTGCGGCTGCAGCTCCGGATCGTGCTCAGTAATCTTAGTGAGACAATAACACACAAGACACACAGTGTTAGGACACAGACACAAAACACTCACGGTCGCGTTCACGTTTCGGGCTCCTTCTCGGTTATATGTTTTAACCATATGCAAAGGAACAGATCACTCAAGCCATGCCCCCTATTTATACCCTCGCCCATGACCCCGAGGTTAACGAGCGCATCCGCTCCTCCAGTCCTCGGATGCCACGCCGCTTACCGTCTGGGTCACTGAGCTCGGGTGCCATGGCTCCGCCCCCTTCCGAACTGACCGACTTCCATCTACCCTACGGAATAAATTGTCGTGCCATTTCATTAAGGGTACTCTGTTCCTCGTATACCGTGCTCTCACAGGTCGAGAGGGAGATCTAACACTAAGACTCATTCGATCTCTGTCACAGTTAATATTAGATTGTTTTATCTGAATTGTACTACATTTAAAATATATTTCTGACAGGGGAGATCTGTGCTGGCTATCAGGCGCATGCGTGAGCTGCAGGGGAGGATCGGAAGCCTGGTTTGACCTGCCTGTCAATCATGGCGATGACACAGAGAGGTTAGGCGAAGGTTAGGTGTGTACCGCTTTAATCTCTTTTATTGGTTGGGGGGGGCGGGTCTTGCACGGAGGCTGATCAAATAAAAATGATGTTCTATTATTTCTTGGGGCTACTCGTATAAGCAAATATTTTTAATATAAGTTAACTGTTCTTAGTCAAACCCGCTCTTACATGTAATTATTTACTGTATTCTCTATTTTTTGCTCTTATTTGAATTTGATCTCTTGCTACTGATTTTATTGTACTTTACAACTGCTCTTATCTGTAATGTGATATTCTGAAGTGTGATACTTTACAGCGTGATATTTTGTAATGTGCCACTTGTGTACTGTGATATTAGTAACAATTGTAAATCGCCCTGGATAAGGGTGTCTGTTAATAAATAAATAAATAAATACATACATAAATAATCATACAGATTTGTAAATATCTACGAATCCTACAAATATTGAGTTGATTGAGTGTTTTATCACACTTCACTTTAACAAAACATGTATTTATCAGCCTTTTTTTAGAAATATCCCATTGTCACAAGTCAGCATTTTTTAATTTTGAATACAAATTATTATGTGATGTTTAAACATCATTGTGCATGACATCAGCAAATTGATTTTCTCTAGATATAATGCCGCATTCTGCCCTAGTACCAATGATTAATGGCATTGAGAGCAGCTGCTGTGTTTTACATAATAGTCTCCCTTGACTTTCTTGTTTGCTTTGCTGTTTTCCCAGAATCTATGAAAGCCATCATTGAGATTTTGTATATTTATGTCAGCACTTATTTTTTATAATTAATTGATGGATGATCCAAGGGTTGTATTGACTCTGAGTCCATACCATATCCATAATAACTTTCAAACCAAATGTTGAATCGAGGGCCTGTTTTTTTGTAGATTTTCTGCTGAGCAGTGGCATATCCAGCTTACATGCCTGGGGGTGGAGTGGGGAGGGGGGTGGAGAGCAAAGACATTTTAATCTCTGTTCTCACCCCTAAATCAAACGCAATATGGGATGGGACGGACAGTGCTCCTGAGTCTTGTTGTTGGACCACATCACCTGTAGAAAATAGTGCTTTTAAACAATTGCTTGTGATGGAATAATAGCAAAATAGTATGCAGATAGCATTTCCTTAATATATTTTTTGAAGGCAGTTATTAAATGAAACCATACAACCCTCTGTACACCACCATCTCCTATATATCTACTGAATGCACATGTAAAAATCTTAAAGGCTCAGACAAAGATTTATCACAACTGAATAAACCATTCTCAAAGCAAATCATAGAATGCACAAATTACATAGAATGATGGTCATATGCAACAAAACATTACAATAATTCCAAATGGAAAAAAAGATAAATTGTGTACAATCTATACCAAATTCATCTCCCCAGGTTGGCTTGAGATTTTAATGAGGTCCCATGATATTTTTATTTTGTGTTGAGAGACTTCTATGGTATATCATGGAAACATCACAAGTTTCCTACATTAGCATGTTGGGTTCTAGAGTTTTACATGATATCTCAAGGGTTAGCCTAAAACAGAATCTACTAAACAGGTTTTATTGTAACTTTTACTTCAATACTTTATTGTAATACTTTCTATGTTTAGAAGTATATGCAACTGTTATCTAGTAAACAACATATCCATTGTACACAAACTGAAGGAAAAATACAATGCATTTAAAACTTAACATGTAGGATATTACATACATAACCAAGCAAATAAGTAGCCAACAATGTAGGTTTGTCAGTAATGTATGCCTCATAAATTGATTATTTTTGCATTGCCCTTTCCAGAATCAAAATGTTCTTTCTGTTTCTAAAACGACCATCAGAAAGAACCATCAGCCTCCAGGCTTGTTGATATTGCTCCATGCTTGTTCACTTCAGTCTTGGCTTTCATCTGCATCTCTCCATGGGACTGACTGGCTCTGCTCCTTTCCTTTGACTGCAACAAGGATGTGGAATCCTGCAGCCTTTGTGGGGTAACAGCATCCCCTGCCACTGAATTAATTTGTCTTATATATTTCCATTCTTGGCTCTTTTTTCTGTTTTTCACCTGTTCCCTGCTTTCCTTTACCTTTGATGAAATTGTTTATGCTTTACTACAATACTGAGGGGAATGTGGCATACAGACAATGCCAAAGTAGTTGAACTGGGCCTTGCCTTCTTCACATGTTAACTCAAACTACAAATTAAATAATTAAATAAATTAATTATAAAATTTATATATAGTGACAAACAAACAAAATGCACAAACAAAAGCTATTGTAACAGGTATGTAGTACCCGCATGGTACAGTTGTATTATGCAGTTTTCGGCCCCTTTCTGTAGCTTGCTAAAGACAGGCCCTGTAATACATGAAGATGCTATTGCCCTTATAAATTTTTGCCAGAGTAAATTTACACAGTACTTTTCCCATGATTTTCTGGTTATACTATGCATTCACCATAGTTTCCCATTGGTAAATGTTACACACTTGAAATGAGGCACAAACTAGTTCCCTTCATGTATTTTTCAAAAAATACTAAAAGTTTACAAAACAGTACTGTACACAATACATTCATCTCTGTTTCTTGGTCTCTCAATTAACCCCACAGTATACATACATTCAAACATAAGCATTGAAATATTGACATACTCATAACCATAATATTATATTGGCATATTCAGATGCCTAGTGTTGTCAATAGTGCAAATTTAAAGACATATTCAGACAATATTCTTCATTATGAATGATATAGTTATTATTCATTTTTTAATATATACTGTATTTTAACAGCTCTCTGGGCTTTACAATGCTTACCAATTCTTTCACTATACAGTACTTTATTACACTTTGCTATGCTTTTACTGTGGTGAATTTTTATCAGGGTGTATACCACCCGTGGGTAAATTCCCATGAGGCATTCTTTACAGTATATCATGCCATGAAAAGGCAGTGACCAGATTTTTTATTTATTTATTGCATGCTGTATCATGCTGGAAAGTATTACAGGTTGTCAATTTGTCGATTTGTCTGGTAATACATTGTTTAGTAATACATTATATTTACATACCATTGATATTTACAAACAGAATATATTGTAAGAAATGTGATAGTAAAAAATTGCAAAAGTCTAATAGTATTTACAAATCCACCACTGTCAGACATAACATAATGCATAACACATGAACCCAAGCCTCTGCAGCATTGTTAGTCCTTGTTTCTTGAAATGTCCAAACCCAAGTCCATTTAATCCAATTGGGTTGGGGAAGTGACCACAGTCCGAGCCTTGCATCCCGCGCTGTAATTTGTAATCCTATTTTGTTTGTATACTGGCAGTCCCGGTGACCATGGAAATAGAGCCACTAATCCTCTTCAGTCCTCCTCCACCCTTAGGGGGGAGCGAGGATCCCGTGCAAAAGAAATCAAAAAACAAAAGCAGGTATTAGAATTGCACACAAAACTGGTCCCCAACGATTGTAATCCTTCTTGTGATATCTTTGCTGTTTCCTCAGATATCTTCTATTTTCTAATTTATTTCCACAGTACTCAAAATATATTCAGCAGATTTTATAAGAAATGTTGTAATTTACTGCATCAGTGATACGTTTCTAATTCCATGAAACAATAACAATCCTAATCTTTCTTTTACTAAAGTTTGCCACAAATTTAGTGTTCGTTGTCTAACAGTGACAAAAAATGGAACTACCCTTGTTTCTCAAGCGATTCTTTCTCCACTTCTGAATGGCATACTTGCCAACATTTGGACACTGTTCAGCTGGATGCTCGTCTCCAGGGCGGTGGGGGGTGGTCATATGCATCATACACATGGGAGAAGTCATACGCAAAAAACACTCATTATCATATAATAGACATATCCCCCTAACTCAACACACAACCACCTTGACAGTAAAAATACACATAATGAAGCACTCTTACCTTTGTTTAAGTTAGTGATCAGCAGATGTGTCAGGCGCACGAAGAGCACAGCATGTGGTTTTCACTAACTCTACTATACAGATTAAATGCATTTTTTTCTATGGGTAAATATCTGGACTTTCTTCCTGTGCATGGGATGTGGGACATTTGCCAGGAAATCGGGACTGTCCCAACCACATAGGGACTGTTGGCATGTATGGAATGGTTCCCCTGTTTCTTTTCTGTTTAGTGTGCGCATTGTTTACTCCTGCAATCCCCTTGCTGAAGTCCCAAAAAAACATGACCTGCGCACCATTGTTTTTGTTCCTGCCCAACTCAACTCCTCTCGGTAGTTTTGGTTCTGGTTTTATAGAAGTCTGTCATTTGATGCAGAATGGCACACAGCTGTAACAATTAAAGTCTGGATCCTAGGAAAGGTAAGTGACTGATTGTGCTACAAACAAAAAAAATAAACAATATGCACACATATTCAAAACAATACATTAATGAAAATAATTCAAACAATATCTTAAATAATCATAACAATTATACAAAAGAACACATAACTACATACAATAATTGAAAATTATACACCACCCCACACTCTAAATTAGTCACTTGTGACATGTGCATGTTATGATATGTAAATTAGCCAAATAGTGCGCATGTAATTTAATGTGTTCTCTGTTAGTAAATGGGAAAGCAAATTTAGATTTATGGTGCACGTTAGGCTCACTACTTAATGTGCACGTTACAGCTACATTTAGCTCCCTTTCATAAATGAGACCCATAATCTACAAACGTGTGGCACAGTGAATAAATAAATCCTGCCATGGTAAGGTCAAGCCTTCAGACACAGGAGGCTCTAAACGTGACTGCCATTACTCTTGACTACTTCCATTGCATTTGGTAGAGACCATCTTGGGAATTACACTCTTGGCTCATTTCCCTGAACCATCTCCCTAGATCAGCCATGTGGGTTGTGGTAGGTTCCAATGGTGGAGCCTGACACTCAAACCTTATGGCCTAGGTCAATTGGAAGATAGTGCTTGATGAAATTCATTGTTTATGTTATTTTTGTTTCCACTGTATATATTTTGCACTGTTATTACTAAAGATCACTGTGTTTAAGGCTGATCCCTGCTCCTTTTTTTATTGAACTTTTGGATTAAACTTGTTTCCGAGTCATATTACTGCACCCTTGGATACTGTGAAAAATTAAAGAACACAAGGAAACACATCAGCCAAACGTGGAGAAGGCAGCTGTTAATCAACAATTATGACAAAGTTAATTACAAGAACTATTTTTTATATCAAATTAACAGTTACCTTTTTACTAGTGTAAGAAAGAGCGGCGTCGCCTTTAAGAAATGGCGACGCCATTTGAAAGACTACACAACCCAGGAACCTTAGCACTAATGGGCAAGGCGGGGTTTCTGGGTATGAAGGGAAGTGGAGCGGGACAGCAGGGGGTGATTGTGGGGAGCACCGCCGGTTTGTCCTGCTGAATAGTACCCAGAAAGTTGAGAGTGTATTACGTAGTATTGTAAGGTAAAGTGAACATTTGGTTTCTTTTTTGAACAAGAGTTGTGTTTTGTTTATACCGTGAGTGTTTTCCTCTTGGTGAGGTAGTCTTTTGTTTTGACAAAGTTTAATTTATTTTATGAAACGTTGGTAGATAAACGCTGCCTCTCGGTAGTTAATTTAAAACAGTTCCGCAGTTTCTGTGACGATTGGGAACCGTCACAACTGCCGTATATTTGTGTATGTGTGTTTGACTCGGGACTCGGAGGGAAAGTGCGCATTCATGCGCTGCAGGAACAGCGGGCTGTAACAGAGAGAACGGAGGCAACAGTCTGGTTTTCTGGACATGCTTTATTGTGACACACATGAACAACAGTACCCACAGGTGGTGTGGACTGTATGGATATTGTGCTTGAACTCGGAGACAGTCCCGTGTTTCCGTGAACGACTGGGACATCAGCTGCAGGGGTCCTTCCCCACAGCCTGGATACAACTCTTTATGAACAGAGCCCTTCTTCTGGGAGGGCCCATTCCATACTTGCTTGTTCTTACTTGTGTTGCAGAGATACTCAAGCAGAGGGTGTCTGCTTTGTTCTTACCTGTGTTGCAGCAAGACTCCAGCAGAGGGAGTCTGCGCTATCCTTACCTGTGTTGCAGAGACACTCCAGCAGAGGGTGTCTTCTTTGTTCTTACCTGTGTTGCAGCAAGACTCCAGCAGAGGGAGTCTGCGCTATCCTTACCTGTGTTGCAGAGAGACTCCAGCAGAGGGAGTCTGCGCTATCCTTACCTGTGTTGCAGAGAGACTCCAGCAGAGGGAGTCTGCGCTATCCTTACCTGTGTTGTAGAGATACTCCAGCAGAGGGTGTCTTCTTTGTTCTTACCTGTGTTGCAGCAAGACTCCAGCAGAGGGAGTCTGCGCTATCCTTACCTGTGTTGCAGTGAGACTCCAGCAGAGGGAGTCTGCGCTATCCTTACCTGTGTTGCAGAGAGACTCCAGCAGAGGGAGTCTGCGCTATCCTTACCTGTGTTGCAGCAAGACTCCAGCAGAGGGAGTCTGCGCTATCCTTACCTGTGTTGCAGAGAGAATCCAGCAGAGGGAGTCTGTTCCACACTTACCAGTGTTGCAGAAATACTCCAGCAGGGGGAAGCCACTTCTTACTTGGAATACAAAGCTACCCTGGCAGGGAAAGCCTACATTGAACCTACCAGCGTACAGGACCACACCAGCGGAGGGAGGTTGCCTGTACGTAACTGGACTGACCCACCCGGGTCGAAGTATCCTTCCTGACAATTACCCGGCTCCTCAGCTAGAGTTTCCTGCTAAGCTCATCCCAGGGGACTCAATTCCACGGGGAAAGGACTTGCACAGGCCTCGGCCTGCAGAACTCGGTATTCTGAAATAGTTAGAGAGGGGCGAAGAAGTGAGCCAGTTAGTGACCCGTACAGGGCAACAATCTATACAAAGTGAGTGTTGACTTGTGTAAATATTGTAAATAAAAGTTACTTGCCTGAACGTTCTTCGTGTCTGTGCCAGTCGGTGGAAGCAATAATAGAGTATCATGCAGGGGTACTCCACCGGTTTGTTACACTAGATATATCCTGTTTTTTGCTTTGCATTTGTATTATAACTTTTAATTCATCAAGTTCATTGTCGCTTTCCTCACGTTCTTGATTTTCACAAGTCTTGGGTTTGCACATGTCTGAGCACTTCATTCCTTTGCTCATGCATGGGCAGTCTGGTAGCTGACAGGATCTTGCACATTTGCAGACCAGACGGTCCCGCACTGCTTCAGGTGCTTGAGGACCATCCATCCAGTCGTTAGTAAGTTCATCTTGGCCAGACTCAAGCTTCCACCTAAATCCAATGGGACTTGGAATGACAGGCCTGTTTGCCAAGTACCTCTTCCATATGGCCATTTCATAGTTGGCTGTCTGTGCATGTTTAAACAGCTAGTCAGCACATGGGGGTAACTGATGCGACTCAATCTCACCCTTCCTGCTGCAGAATAGCTAGTACCAAAAGTAATTTACCTTGATGGCTTCAGAATTAGATCCATACAACAGACAGGTAAACTTGTCTAGTTTGGAGAACAGAACTGGAGAAAGATTCCATGCCTGACCTAGTACCTGAAAGATATCATGTACTGATTTATCTATTTTCAGCATTTTCAAAGCACTAATCTTTCCATGCCCAGCAAAGGCACTGACAGAATTGCAGCCTGTGAAAGCATGGAGTCCTAGTATTCCCTTGCACAGACCTCAACCACAGGCCCTGCAGACTTTACTGATTTCAGTGAATCTTGTGCAAGTGCTAGTTCCACATTTCACAAAGAGAGGTGCATTAATTACATCATTGAAGACAAGGCAGAGCAGAAACACACATGTCCTCAGAAGTAATGACAACTGCTCTGCTTCCAGATTTTGCAGCATGAGAAGCATGGAGTAGAAGTCTTGTATCTGCTTCTTGGTGTGACTCTAAATCAGTCACCTCTTCACTCGTGTCCTATGTAATTTTGTAGCATCTCTCTTCGTGTGTTACAAAAAGCACTTTGTCATTTGTAATCAGTTCTTGAGTCCCTGGCTTCCTCCATTTGTTGACCAAGAAGTGAATCAGCGCTGTTTTATTGTCAATACTTTGCAAAAACTTTCTCCACTGGTGAACCATTTGACCTCCAACTATGTTCTTGTACTGAATTCCTAAGTCCTGACATCGGTTTAGTCTCTGAGCATCCTTGATGCTCTGCTGTGGGTACACATCAAATACAGTTCTTTAACTTTGGGCACTTTCTCTGAGGGTTGCTAACAGGACTGATGATGCAACCTGTCCAAAGGTTTTCTGGTCTGTCTTTACTTTGTGGACCAATGCCATGCCATCAATAATTGTTGCTGGCCAAATGATCCTGATAGCCCAAACCAGGAAAAAGCTACAATTGAAGAATGTTCTTTGCCATCCTCTTGGGCCTCTGTCAAGGTCTCTGTCAACTCCTGAAGGTCAACCAAGGAAAACCAACAAAGCTGTTCTAGCAAGATAGTTGCAGAAAGAAGCATCTGTTGATGAGAGAGCTGGTAGTGGAGTAGTCACTGGCCACTATAGAGACTTATTCACTGCAGAGGCGGTGGAGTCCAAGCGGTTCTTCCAGGGTCTGCCGCAAGTCCCTGAAGAGGACAATAAAACACTAGAAAGTGTTTTAAGTTTAAAAGAACTGTCTGACAATGGAAAGACATCAGGAATTGATTAAAGCTTTCTGGGATGTGTTGGGAAAAGACCTATATCAGGTGTATGAGGAGAGTGTGGCAGCAGGAGAGATGCCAGTGAGCTCCAGGAGAGCTGTTATCACTCTGCTCCCTAAGAAGGGAGACCTTTGTAACATCAAAAACTGGAGACCTGTGGCTTTGCTTTGCACAGAATATACATTTTTTTCCAGAGCTTTAGCAAATCGTCTCCAAAATGTAATGGAAGAACTTGTGCAATGTGAACAGACGTACTGTGTACCTAACAGATCGATTTATGATAATATTTTTTTAATAAGAGATATTTTAGCTGCTTCTAAAATGTTTGGTTTCAACATAGGGGTAATTTTATTGGACCAGAAAAAAGCCTTTGACAGGGTGGATCATGCATATATGTGGGAAATGTTGAAGGCTTTTGGCTTTAAAGACAAATATATCAAAAGGATCCAAACAATTTATAGTAGCATCTTTGGTGTGTTAAAGGTTAATGGTGGATTAAGTGTTCCTCCCCCAGTGAGGAGGGGGATTAGGCAGGGGTGCCCCTTAACAGGGATGTTGTACTCTTTGGCAATAGAGCCCTTTTAAATCAGCTTAGGAAAGTCCTCACAGGGTTTTCCATTCCAAAATGCCTCTATGAGCCTGTTAAACTCACCGTGTACGCAGATGATATTGCTCTGATTGTTGTAAATGAGAGGGACATAGAGAAATTGAGTGAGACCCAGAGAGAGTTTTAAAAAATATCATCTGCAAAAATAAATTGGGCAAAGAGCAGTGCTCTTGTTGTGGGGGAATGGAGAGGTGTTGTAAAGCCAGCCCTCCCAGGGGGTCTACAATGGAGTAAAGGGAGGCGGGGGGATATCTGGGGATTCATTTGGGAGATGAAGATGAACAACAGAAGAACCGGGAAGGAGTGGTAGAAAAAAATAAAGCAAGAGTACATAAATGTGGTTGTTACCGAAATTATCTTAGAGTCAGAGTGTTGGTTTTAAATAATTTGGTAGCATCTGCATTGTGGCATAAGCTGTTTTGTATAGACCCACCAGAGAATATACTAAAAGAGATCCAGACTATATTACTAGAGTTTTTCTGGGATGGGGTGCACTGGTTAAGGCAGTGTGTTCTGTACTTACCATTAGCTGAGGGTGGACAGGACCTGGTTGATGTTTTTAGCAGGACTATTGCTTTCCGGTTGCAGGTCACAAAGAAACTGCTGTACTCCCTGGAGCGCCTGCCCTGGCAGCAGCTTGGTTTCACTTTCTTTCAACAAGCTAGAGGCTTGGGGCTCGATAAGATTTTTTTTTTTTATAGATGTCAGTGAGGTAGATGCATCAAAATTACCACAGTATTATAAAAGCATTTTGAAGGCCTGGCAGTGGTTAAAAGTTTATAGGAATATTGTTTTAGAGGAACCTTTATTTTTTAATACTTTACTGTGTGAGAGACAACCTGCTCTAAGCACTATAAAATTCTAACTGTGTCATTCAGACCTTACTACCTCCCTCGGGAGTCTGGACTGATTTAAATTATTCTTTCATATTTTCCGGGCCCTGACAACATTCTCGCAGCTGAACGCATTGCAGAGAGTTACAATAAACCTGAATCAATATGTAACGTGCCCGACCAGATTGAACCGAACTCTCGATCTGTGTTTCAGTAATGTGATTGATGTGTATGCTTCAAAGTGTCGTCCCCCACTAGGGCGATCAGACCATAATGGTCCATTTACTCCCTAGATATCGGCAGAAGCTGAAAAGGGAAAGTCCACAAACTAAATCAATTCGGACCTGGACAAATGACGCTATAAAAGAATTAGAGGCTGCTTTGAAATAACGGATTGGAATGTGTTAATAATTGTGCATCTGATCAGGACATGTTAACAGATACCATAACCTCTTATATTGAATTCTGGTTGGCTCTGTTATACCAACAAAACAAGTAACTATTATACCCAAATAATAAACCATGTATCAGTAAAGACACAAAGTTAATGATTTAGAGAAGGAATTGAGGAACAAGATGAACATTGCCAAACTGAATTACACGCACAAAGTAGAGGAGAAGTTCACAGGAGGCAATGCAAGGGAGGCTTGGATAGGACTGAATACCATGATGGGAAGAGTGCAGCAACAACAAACTATACAGTGTGAAGATCCTTTTAAATTTGCAAATGAACTAAACTCTTTTTATTTGATGGGAAAGACTTTGGTAGAGAGTGTGATGACTTGTGTCAAAACCTAGTCCCATCGTTGGATGTAGTGACCGTTCTCTCAGGGATCAATCCCCGTAAGACCCCTGGGCCAGATGGCCTAAAGGGAAGGGTCCTGAAAGAATGTGCTGCACAATTAGGACATGTATTTGCCCAACTTTTTCAACTGTTTTTAAATTCATGTTTTGTTCCTTGTACATGGAGATTGTCTACCATAATACCAGTGTTAAATGTTTGAATGATTTCAGACCTGTAGCCTTAACTTCTATACTAGGGTTGTTTGTAGCCGGCTGACCGCAACTGTGACTGATCAGATGGATCCACTACAATTTGCCTATAAAGCAAAACGTGGAGTGGAGGATGCTACCATGACACTTTTAGAGTTAATGTTCAGTCATTTAGATATCTCAGGCACTTAATACATATTTTGTTCATGGACTTCTCCTCTGCTTTTAATACCATTCAACTACATTTATTACTGAAACGTCTATGTGATTTACAAACAAATACAACTTTGGTGCTGTGGATTAGGGCATTTCTGTGTGATCGGCCACAGCGTGTCAATGTGAAAGGCTTTTTATCTGATGAATTGGTTTTAAATACAGGGGTCCTCCAGGGATGTGTCATGACCCCTGTCTTCTTCTCAATGAGATGATGTGTAATAATAGTGACTGTACTTTGATCAAATATGTGGATGATATGGCATTAGTGGCATGTCTCAAAGATGACTCTTCACTATCTCAGTATTGTAAGTATATTAACACTTTGATTTCTTGGTTTGCTGAAAGCTCTCTAGAACTAAATGTTCAGAAAACAAAAGAAATGTGCTGTGGAAGGAGGTATGCATTAGGCTCACCACATCCCCTCTTTAAGCCACTTAGGATAAAGGGACAAGAGGTGAACAAGTTTCAAAATTTAAATATTTTGGTACTGTGCTAGACCAAAACCTTATGTTTTCTGGAAATGTTGATTACATATATAAGAAGGCACAACAGCAACTTTTTCTTCTCAGGAAACTAAGAAGTTTTGATGTTGGCAGGGAAATTTTAGTGTCTGTTTACAGATCTCTCATTGACAGCATTCTTGCTTTGAATATAGTATCATTGTATGGCAATCTCTCAGTAAAAAATAAAAAAAATATTGCAAGTGTTGTCAACCAGGCAAGTAAAATAATCGGTACCAAACAGCTGCAATTATCAGACTTGTACCATCAAGCAGTTAAAAGGAAATTCATACAATTTTTTAATGATAGTACACATCCTCTCAATTCTTGATTTCAATTACTGCCATCAGGTCGACGACTCAAAGTTCCTCTTCCATGGAAAAACTGTTACAAAAAATAATTTATTCCATCTGCAATTTCAATCCTTAAAGAGGAAAAGAGGTGGAAGCCCTGAGAAATGTGTGTACACTTTGTGTGTGCACGTGTGTAGGTGTGTGCTTGTATGCGAGTATGGTAATGTTGATGGTCAACAATGAGCTGCTGCTGTGCTATTTATGCTAACATGAATTATTGTTTTATTGCTGATTGTTATTTATTGATGCGGTGTGTACATTATTGTATGTTTCTTTTGTACTGAGCCGTGGTGTAAGCTGAAGACAAATTTCCATTATATGCTCTATTTAATGAACAATAAAGCTTTTTTAAATTTTTTATTTTTTGAGAGATTTCATTGAGGAACTGGGTTTTCAGTTTACTCAGGTTAATTTTATTTTTGGCTATAAACATTGTAAAAATCACAAATACAGAGTGCAGCTTGCTAATTTTTTGTCAGGGCAAGCAAAAATGGCACTGTTAAAAAGTAGGAAAAACAGAGTGGGAGGTTTATCCAACCAAGATGCAGTAATGATTATTAAAATGCTTGTTTTGTCAAGTATTAAACTAGTTTGGTTTTTTCTAAGGCAATACATAACTTGGAAATGTTTTAACTAATTTGGTGTGTGAATAGTGTGCTGTGGAACAACGCAAGATCGGCTGGCGAGATCTATGGACAGTGGAACAGAGCAGGATCAGTTTCCCCATCAGGTCAACACATGATGTTCTCCCATCACCACAGAACCTTAATCTATGGGTAGGAGAGGATCTTAGCCAAGGATGGTTTATTTGGTGTCATGACCAGGTGCTGCGATGTTTGGCCTTAGCATTGGAAACAAGCGCAACATGATCAACAGGTTGTCACCAATTCCAGCAATATATGACACAGGAAGAACAACATTCCTCCGTCCAGGGGAGCAACCGCCAAGAAAATGTTTTAAAACCAAAACTCGTCTAGGACAACTGGAAGCTGCTAGATGTTGAACAATGGTTTATTTTCCCACCTGAGATTCCCACCACTAACCTTCAACCTGATATTGTCTTGTGGTCTGGATCAGCACGCCTTGTTCACCTGGTAGAGTTAACAGTGTCATGGGAGGATGCTGTAGATGAGGTGTTTGAAAGGAAGAAACTCAACTAGCTGCTGAAGCGGAATAGCAAGGATGGAGAGTCAGTGGAGGTGGTTTTGTCGAGGATTTGTGGCACACTCCACAACCCAGTTTCTCAGAGACATCGTATTCAATAGTGAAGAACTTATCTGAAGCAGCAGAGAGTAGCAGCAACTGGATGAAAAGATTCTGGTTGGGGACATCAAACACAGTAGAAAGAAAGCAATGTCGATGTTGATGCAATAAACCTATGTTATCTTTCCCCAGTCAAATCGTAGAGTGCCTAAATAAGCAAAGTGCAACCAGATATAATCAACGAAAGACAACACATTATTCAAATTCTTTGGTATTATATATTTAAGGTAAGGCAAGTTTATTTTTCCATTAAAAGTGCTCCCGGCTGTAATGTTCTGCCACCTGGCTGTACAGAATTCCTGGGGAGAACCCTGAATTATATATATATATATATATATATATATATATATATATATATATATATATATATATATATATTTTAGCTCATATATATATTCTTAGAACCAAATTAAAAGACCAGGCTTGGATGCACACAGCACATTGATGTTCATGCCTCACTTCAATTATGTTCAGCAATCATTTCCACATCTTTTAAGCTGGAATGCCAGGAATAAGAACTCATGAGAAGGTGCAGCTGTGCTATGCATACATTTCTTTTTAAATAGAGCCCTTGATGAAGAATACAAAATTGGCTCAAATGAATGGTACACCAGGTGGTTTATAGTGCGTTCATTTAATAATGTGTTTTTTTTTTTTTAATTTAGTGTGTCCAATTATAATTTTCCCCCCGATTTTCTCCCAATTTGGAATTCCCAGTCACTTTTCTCCTCACCGCAGAAATTCCCCACATGGCTCAAGAGACCCGAAGATTCAAGATTCAGTGGGCGTCCTCCGATCCCACGACCAAGCCAGGTGAGCCACTTGGGGACCCCTCATTTAATAATGTTTTTTGAGCACACATGCAAAAATGTAGTCTCTTATGTGTGGTAGTCAAATAAAATATGCTTTAGAAATTATGGGCATTGTTTTCTTATTGAAAATGCCACCTTCATGGTTGCATCTAACTGTACCCAGGCATTAGAATAGTTTAATCAAATACGGTATATTTTTATGTTAATAGTTTATATTTTTTTTCTTTTTATGAACCCTAATACATTACTTATTTTCAGTCATTTTAATGACATTTTTCCCCCAGATATTTCTTTATAATTTCAGTGGTGCAGTAAATCTAATTTGTCAATTTGCAGCACATGCTGCCATTTCAAGAATTGGGTTGTCCCCTGTCATGTCAAGGTCTCGTTAAAAAAAAAAATACACATTTTTTAGGACTATTTTTAAATCATTCATGAATAGAATGCATGTCTGCTTTCTTTTATAGAAGATGTCTGTAAACCACCGAGTTCTATTATCCCAACCAAATGCTGTCTGAAGGAGATTACAAAACCTTACTTTTCAATGTGGGTTATTGTATTTGTATTTGAAGCAGGATTAGTTAATGTAACAGGCTCTATAATTGCACTGTGTATGGTTGCACAATCTCTTTCCTTCTATAATATGTTTAAATAGGCATTTCAGAATTTGAGTGTTGGGATTAATAGCCCAAGTTAATTGTTAAATGTTTGTGTTCCTACAAGATGTCTGTAAATGAGATGTTATATTTCAGTAGGACATTTTTTTTAAAGTTCTGTTTGTTAAAATACATATTAGACAGCCTGAGAGTTTTATTGCATGTTTTCCTGTTTAAATCCCTGTCAAATTCCATTTGCTGATTTTAAATTAAAGTTGAGCATTTTTACCCCTCTGCACAATCTGTTGCAGCCCCAGCATGATATTTAAATGAGTCTTCCCTTTATTAAGTATGGATTTAAAAGTAAAAAAAAAGACTAAATATATCCCACTGAGACAAACATCTGGATTATTTAGAACAGTTGTCTAATTGATTAATCGCAGCTGAATTTTAATGGAGAATTGTATAGCACCGGGCAGTCCCCTGAATTGCATCCACCATCTATTTTGGAGAGTAATCCCAGGATAACCTTGGATAGGTTGTTGACGCAATCCAAGGTGATTCCTCAGTACTGTAAAATGCTCCAATAATATTCAGCTGTGGCTTATCCTAAGCTTTGACAACCAAACAATGAATACTTTGGAACCAGTTACTGTTTTTTTGTTTAGTGTTGTAAGTTTGATATATCTGTATAAACATCAACTGCCATTGATCTTTTAACGGGCATTAAATGCTAGATATTTTATACATAATGCTAATTACTTTTATATTTAATTTCCTGTAATACTATAACAGTATAAGGCTTTATTGATTTCACAAATGCATTAGAAGAGGTTATTTATTATGCTTGAAAGAGAAAACAAGCTTTTTTGAAATGGAACACTACTTTGAGTTATGTAAAGAATCAGAATGGCGAAGTACCTCACTACCACTAATGCATAATGTGCTGATACTAATAGTATTAACAGTTTATAAATGTCCCCTGTATCACTGTTCAGAACTTCTGGTGTTGTGTATTTGTGGTTTATCTCTTTCTCTCTGCATATTTGACTTTAACTAAAGCACAATTTAAAAGAAACGTGTTCAACTTATGAGGCCTTGCTTAACAAGTAAGCTTCATTGCCACCCCCATGAATGTCACGTCTCAAGGTTTACCCCGTCTCACGTTTGTGCATATTAAGTTTGTTATTGTTTGCGAAGCTACGAAACCCTTTATACGTGATACGTGTCCAAGCGTATCTTTTCTTTTTTTTTTTGGGGGGGGGGGGGGTCATCATGAAGAAGTGTACATTACCATTCTATATTCCTGTAGCTGATACGCAAACTCCCCCCTTACTCCAGAGATAGAATTGCCTTGTTGTCTCAAACTGACGGTTTGTCTGCACGAGCCTGCTATGTTTCTGTACACAGAACACGTCATTACTCGGACAGAGTCGAAGGAGAGGCCGTCAGACTGTCACGGTCTTGTTCACGCACTAATTACCACAGCTATAAAAGAGAAATTGACATCAATGGGAATGTAATTTATTGAAGTCGAAAAATGCAATGTTCTTTATGATGCCAGTGTCAGTGGTTATAAAGACAGCACAAAGAGAGACGGCATATGGTAAGAAATAACAGATCAATTGGAAGATGATGGTATGTTTATCTCTTTATTTCACCTTAATTTTGGTCAGATTGACGGGGCGCGCCACACACTGGTTTCGTATTTCTGTAAAATGACACTTCTTTGTTTTAATAATGTTGACCAGTAATAATAATAATCACAGTCACACACTAACTGAAGATTTTTATTAAAACTGAAAATCAATTTTTAAAAAAAGTATATTAAACTAATTCACAGTATTTACAAAGAAATATGTGCGATGTATTCTTTTTGAATGATTTACATGTTAAACCAGATCACATACAAACATTCACTGTTAAATGTAATTTTTGTGTGTGTGGTGTATCCAGACTATTTCTTTAATTTATTTCTTTTATTCCGTCTCCAAAAAAGGACCAAGAGCAGACAGTATTTTCATGACTAGCTACAGTTGCGTTTTCTTATGTACTCGTGTCCGTCCCCCCCCCCCCCGTCCTTAATGTTGCATTTTACCTCCTGAAAACACATTTTACTCTCTCTGTGTTAAAACTGAGGATACTCCCAGACCTATACTGACTTCACAACAGCACACAAACAGGCAGTTAATGAAAATAACGACCAGATTTCAAAATGTCACTGATGAAAACATAGACGTGTTAGCTGAAAATCAGGAAAATGTAGGCACACACACACACACAAAAAAAAACGTTGAGTGATGTAAATTTACTACAACTTTTAGTAAAAGCATAACTGGAAGAAAATGGAGAAAACAGGAACATTTATCAAATACCATTACAGCAACTCGACAACATTACGGTATACTGGGAAGCAAAAAGACAGGTATTTAACGCGGCACAAATATGAAAATTCAATTTACGACGGTAACCAAATGGATGGAAAGTTTAACGGCAAAACAAAAGCATTACAAAACTCAAGGGAAGGGAAATGGTCATATGTGCTACTTTTTCAAGCTCTTGTAAATGGCTACCAGTACAACTAATGATAACAAATAAAAGTACACCGGTGTGTAATACAAAGCCTGTAATTGTATCTTCGGGTTTCTGGTGACATGGATACTCCACCTTATCTTCCCACAAGAGTTTATTCCTTATATTATTTTTATTGTTACTGACGTTTTATCTTTTGAACTGCCTGTTTTGTCACGTGTAACAAAAAAAAAAAGTTTATGTTTATACGCCATGCTTAGGGGATGAGTAATGATTATTTGTAGTGATTGTTAGAATAAAATGATTAGAAATGGAACCTGCATAAAATATTTGTGAGCTAGTTTTTCCTCTAATTTTGCGCGATAATGAATACAATTGCAATAGTAGATACAGAAATCATTAACATACACACTAATTGGAAGTATCGCGCACCATAAAGTTCAGTGCCCTTTCGTAAATGAGGCCCTTCATTTACAAAGAATTCTCAAAATGATTTTGTGTACAGTCCAATGTAAGTACTCTACTGTATATACAAATGAAGGTATATGAATGTGTTATACTAAATTCAAAAACAAAGCCAGCGACAGTGCCTTTAACTTGGAATACACCTGTAATCTCTAATGTCACAGTGTTGCTCCTTGACAGCACGGACTTGGATGAAGTACATTTTCTTGATGTTTAAAAATGATAAAACCTTGTCTGAACATTGTCCAAAACGTCTCACACATTTTCTTTTTCTAGTGCTATCTAGCAATGTTATTTTATGATTACAGTCGTCATTCGGGAGCTGTTACTTGGCCCACAGCACAATAATTACTAATTAATTACTGCAGGAGTACAGCTTACTGTGTTCTTTAATCTCTGTTTATATTAAGATATTGCACATTGACTTGGATAATATTAACTAATTAGTGCTAGTTTTTATTTAATTAGAAATAGTTTAATTTTTTTTTTATTATTATTTATTCACTGGCACCTAAGATAATAAATAACATAACTTTCTTCACTGATAAGGGTGTGTTCACACTGGGTCCGTTTAGAGGGTTTGGTCCGCACTCGGTACAGTTCGGCACGTTTAGTGTGAAGTGTGAACAACAAAGTCTGCCTGGGAAACAAACCATACCGAGTCCGCTTGCTAAACGTCAATGTGAACAGCAGCTGGACTCGGCCCCTTTGCACATGGGAAACAAACTATACAAGGTGACTCAGAAGTAAACATTTTGCGCGATGTTTAGTTCATATTCTGAGGAAACAACTAGAGCAAAAAACAAAAAAAAATGTTTTTGAGAACTTGTAGCAAAGTGGTTTGCAGTGTGCAGTTGTAGAAGTGATGCGGTGCTCAAGTAATGGCAAACAACAACGTTCACGGTGCAGTGGTGGTTTATTTATAATCCAAAGTTACTTGACAACTCTAAACAATAACTGGCAATACACAGCTATGTGTACTGGCAATACACAGCTATGTGTACTGCTCAGTAAAACCCATGGGGTTCAGTCCAGAAATAATAATAATGATAAATACACACACAGAACACAGACACGGTCACAAGTCCAAAGTGAGTGCTTTATGTGCAGTGTTGTTCAGGTTGGTGCTGGCCTTTAGTGACAGCTCCTGGTACGTGTTAGCCGTCTAACAAGAACAAACGTTTACAATTAGTACGACAAAACAAACAAACGCTAAACACTTACGGTATATCACAGTCCTTCAGTGGTTCATCCGTAACCATAACAAAGGAGCAGTTCGCTTGGCCACATCCTCTGTAGTACCTTCAGCCACGGCCCCTCCAATGCACGATTGCCACATCGCTTCCTGTCTGGGGCGATGACTTGGACTGCCCTTACAAAGGTACCACCAAATGTTGCTGTCAGGACACTGCACTCTGATTGGTTATCATATTATTGTTAATAAAACAATGAATAATCCTCTCCCAACACCGAAACCCTAAACCTGAGGTCAGTATCCTATACTGCATCCATTACACATCTAAAGTAGTTCATATTTGGCAGTGAATAAGTGTTTTTGTTACTTTAAAAGTGACTGGATGTGCTGACTTCCTCAGTTGTCCTGACAGGAACATTTCGTGGTACCTTTGTAGGCACTGCTTGTAAGGACAACACTGCATGACTTGGTGTATTGTGGCTTCGCCCCCTTCCTGGATGGCCGACTTCCGACTGACCCTGGAATGAACTGTCAAGCCATCCAGCCCGGGGCACACTGTTCCCTTTATACAGCGCCCTCACAGTTTCTGCCTTAATGTGTTGTCTCAGTTGGAAACAGTAAAATTGTTAATTGTCCTGGTTTTTCTATTGTATTTCTTTTTTTTAATTAAGTACAAAACTTCATCAGTGTGCTCTACAAGTTAATAGCAGAGTAATGTATTAGGTTGTGTTAGCGCCATTCAAAAATAAAGTAAACAATTATATTGATTATTTGTTTAATCATTCTGATTATGTGTATACCATGTTTAAATGGTAATAGTGGATCTATTTTTTTTAAATCTGGCTTTTTGTACATTTAACACGTGCTGACAAGATGACATTATAAAGAAAATAATGAGTTGTTATGCAATAAATTTACCCCATGTTTCATTTAAACTATGTTGTTATGTGTTATTATACTGTTATTTTAACGGCTTCAGTTGCTACAGCGTCAGTGGGGACGTAATATGCATCGTACACATGGGAAGAGTCATACGCAAAAAAACACTCATTCTCATATAATAGACGTATCCCTCCAACTCCACATGACATGACCATCATGACAGTAAAAATAGATATAATGAAGCATTCTTACCTTTGTATAAGTTAGTGATCAGCAGATGTGTCAGCTGCACGAAGAGCACAGCGTGTGGTTTTCACCAACTCTACTGTGCAGAATATATATTTTTTTCTATGTGTAAATATCGGGGCTTTCTTCCTTTGCATCGGGATGAGGGACATTTGCTAGAAAATTGGGACACTCCCAACCATATAGCGACTGTTGGCATGTAGGCAAACATATTCTACCACAGCATTTCTCTTACACTGTCTTGTACACTAGATATTCAGTACATATTTTACTGAAGCACTACAACCACTGGTACAAGCTCACTGCTTTGGATACTATACCCTGCTCCAGTTGTACGTAATGTATAACGATGTGGTAGTGGATTTTATTAACAACTTTTGTTTATGTAATATGCATTATACAAATCAGAAGATCGAATTTTGCATGTGAGTGACATTTAATGTGTGATTTATAGTATTCACACATTGTCAAACAGTTTCTGTTAATAGGAATAAAAAAATAAAAAAAAACCTACAGTGCGTGAACCCGTCTGACGAACCTTCGAAGGTTTAAAACAATCTTTGAATCCCTGGCTAGCGAGTAAACTTTCGACCCTTTGGACACAGCCCTATTTAAAATACATCTTGGTAAATCTCTCTATTCACATCATCCCACAGACATTTGAAAAGTGTGATCTAAATCTGTTGAATGGATGTTCAATGAACTCCCATTGACCTACTGTCTGGCTGCAAAAGAAAGCAACTGGACAAAAGCTTGTATAATTTTGAATACCAGGATGGGGACAATTCAGTTTAAAGAAGAAAAAAAAGTGCACTTGTTTTGGTTGTCTTGTTTATGAATCACAAAGCTAGTTTGATGAAGTATCTCATTAGCCGATTGCAATAACATAAATATATCCCATATTTAAGTTGTTTTTATAGTAAGCTAATTCTATTTGTCTATGTTGCTTTACATTGAATGAGCTTTCTTTCAACAGCTCGCTGTTTCTATCTGACAGTAGATTGATGTGAGTTAATTGCACTTTCAAAAAGCACACTAGTGGAGTCTTTATAAGTGGCTTGGGGGTGATATGAATGTGAAAGCTCTGCTTTCCTGGGTCTCCAGTGCAAGCATGCCTGAAAGTGTGTTGGCTTGGTGCACTTCAACACTTTGCCTTATTGAGTATGGGTTATGATGACTGTGCTAGATGGGATACTGTAAGAACAATTAAGCAATTTCCAATCTGAAAGTTTGAAAAGATAAACGACTTACTATAAACACCCATGCTAGACACAGGATAAGTTCACTTAACAGCAGCAATTTATTGAATACAGAAATCTCAAAAGTCAGAAATAAATCCTAAACATGTACTATGTATCAAAAGATAATCAGTCGTATCAAACTGTCACTTTAACTAATCTAAATATACTTGTCTACCAATAGCAAGTTTACTTACAAGCTCTTCATGTGAATATATGAGGTAATATAACTTTCAGTTACTTAAAGGTTCATTAAAAAAGTAACTTTTGTAACTCTAACTAATTACTCAAATGAGATTTAATGTAACTATATTTCAGGTAATTATGTTTCATGTGGAGAATTAAACATAGTGTAACGACCCTGGGTCTGTGTAACCACATTCTGGAAGGTTCTGTGATGCAGAGTCAAAGGTTGAACTGCAGCAGGTTGAACTGCAGGGACGTCAGAGACGGGAGAATTGCCACCAATCAGAAGCTCGGCTTGCAGCACGAACGGGACCCGGTTGCAACATTGTTGTCACAAATCGGGATAAAATGTTGCAACAATCAAGGGACAAAGAGCGGTAAGCCATGCATGCTTGGGATTGGTGGCTGGTGCACTGGGGGCGTGGCCTGCGGGCTGCTGTAAACTGTCTCCGTCCTTTAGACAATGGATGCTTACTACAACGAATGAGATGAGAGTGTTTATTTCTTTGTTGATGTTACAAGGGGTTGTAAGGAACCGATTTATTCTGCTGATAATAACGCATATAACAGCGATACACACACGTACCCAAAACTGGAAGATAGAAGATCACTGATATGGTGCTTTGTGTGGTAAACTTACTTTCTAATCACCCTGTATATGACATGATTGGGTCGATAAAGACGTTAGCATTGATGAGAGTTTGAAGGGTGTCTGATTTGAAATCTATAGCACAAAAATAATTTCTAAAAAGTGATTTAACTGCACAATGACTTTTTGCCACACTGTTATTATAATGCTGCAAATGAAAAATAAATCTGTTATTTATACTTCTATAATGCTGCCATTGGAAAAAAAAGTATGTTATTTTGTGATTTATATTGTTATAATGCTACAATTGTAAACACATTGTTATTTAAGTTATATTAAAATAATATATTAACATTTTTCATAATAACAATAAAAAAGTGTATTTTTAAAAATAAGACAAAAATTGTTTTGAAAACTGTCCAGATTGCTTAATTGAGGGCTAAGAAAGAAAAAAAAAAAAAAAAGCACATTTTTGACATGGAAATTGCCTAAATAAATGGGCAGCTGGGTGGTTAAAGGGTTAATACTAAAGCCCTTCCTTTGAATAAAAACAGGATATTGTTTTGTTAGTAACAAGTATGGCTGTCAAAAGGGCTACATGGAACTGCACTGTTTCATTTTAATTACCTCTACAGGTAATTAAAATATTGAGCTCCTCCTATTGAGCCTTCATCTGTAGTTTTCCGCCCGATCAACAAAATCATCTACAGTTTCCACCCAATAATTTCTGCACTTGTTGGCTATCAGAGGATAGCATTTAATACACTGACGGCGGTAGAGAAGAGAGAAGAAATGTACCTGGTTCAGGGCTGTCACAATTGTTAAGTGTTGCAATGTGCTCAATTGTCTCGGAATGTGCATAAGGCTCATCCATCGACTAGTTCAAATGTTGTCCCATTAGATCCACTAATTCTTTATTAGTGACGGATGTGAATACCATATTTCTATTTTTTATGGACCATGACTCTATGGGAACCTAGGGGTATATTTTACATTATTCACTATTTGGTCCATAATCATAGTCCCAGTCTTCCTCAAGAATGAACCATTCACCTGGGAAATATATATTTTTCATGTTTTAGTTTGGTGATCTGTTCAGTTTGATACTTGTGTGCCGCTTGGTGCCTGTCCAGCTCTCGTCTAAATTTGCATATTATGCCCTGGGCATCATTAATCATAATGTCATTTTTTGCTCTGCATGCTGTGTACTTCCAAACAACGCGTGGCTGCAGTAATAGAGTAATACAGCATCGCTAGTAATACAAGCTTTTTGCTATTTTGTTACATTTATTTCTATTCATATTTTGGTATAATTTCAATTTTTATTATGACAACTCCAAGTTATCAGAGGGTGAAATGTGCCTATTGTAAAAAGAAACAAGATGAGATGAGCTTGCTCATCATACAAATGTTAAACAGAAAGATAAGCTCCCAACTTTTTTTCTTTACAAAACACTGCATTAAGAGACTTAGGGCCATATTTACTATAATCAGGATGGTGAGTATTTGGTTAAATGCGTTATACCTTTGTATATATTCATTCCATCAAAAGTTCTTAATTATAAATACAGTATTTTAAATGTGTAATTCCCACAATCAGCTAGTTAATTTATTTGCTGCATAATGCCAATTTAGACACCCGTTTGTACTTCTCCCCTCCATTTCAAACTTATAAATAAATAATGTTAGCATTTTATTCAACTTCATATTTACTTTAGATTCCCCCAATACAGTTATATATATATATATATATATATATATATATATATATATATATATATATACAGTGCTGTGCAAAAGTTTTAGGCAGGTGTGAAAAAATGCTGTAAAGTAAGAATGCTTTCAAAAATAGACATGTTAATAGATTATATTTATCAATTAACTAAAAGCAAAGTGAGTGAACAGAAGAAAAATCTAAATCAAATCCATATTTGCTGTGACCACCCTTTGCCTTCAAAACAGCATCAATTCTTCTAGGTACACTTACACAAAGTCAGGGATTTTGTAGGCATATAGTCAGGTGTATGATTAAACAATTATACCAAACAGGTGCTAATGATCATCAATTCAATATGTAGGTTGAAACACAATCATTAACTGAAACAGAAACAGCTGTGTAGGAGGAATAAAACTGGGTGAGGAACAGCCAAACTCAGTTACAAGGTGAGGTTGCTGAAGACAGTTTACTGTCAAAAGTCATACACCATAGCAAGACTGAGCACAGCAACAAAACACAAGGTATTTATACTGCATCAGCAAGGTCTCTCCCAGGCAGAAATTTCAAGGCTGACAGGGGTTTCCAGATGTGCTGTCCAAGGTCTTTTGAAGAAGCACAAAGAAACGGGCAACGTTGAGGACCGTAGACGCAGTGGTCGGCCAAGGAAACTTACTGCAGCAGATGAAAGACACATCATGCTTAGTTCCCTTCGCAATCGGAAGATGTCCAGCAGTGCCATCAGCTCAGAATTGGCAGAAAACAGTGGGACCCTGGTACACCCATCTACTGTCCGGAGAAGTCTGGTCAGAAGTGGCCTTCATGGAAGACTTGCGGCCAAAAAGCCATACCTCCGACGTGGAAACAAGGCCAAGCGACTCAACTATGCACGGAAACACAGGAACTGGGGTGCAGAAAAATGGCAGCAGGTGCTCTGGACTGATGAGTCAAAATTTGAAATATTTGGCTGTAGCAGAAGGCAGTTTGTTCGCCGAAGGGCTGGAGAGCGGTACACGAATGAGTGTCTGCAGGCAACAGTGAAGCATGGTGGAGGTTCCTTGCAAGTTTGGGGCTGCATTTTTTCAAATGGAGTTGAGGATTTGGTCAGAATTAATGGTCTCCTCAATGCTGAGAAGTACAGGCAGATACTTATCCATCATGCAATACCATCAGGGAGGCATCTGATTGGCCCCAAATTTATTCTGCTGCATGACAACGACCCCAAACATACAGCGAAAGTCATTAAGAACTATCTTCAGCGTAAAGAAGAACAAGGAGTCCTGGAAGTGATGGTATGGCCCCCACAGAGCCCTGATCTCAACATCATCGAGTCTGTCTGGGATTACATGAAGAGAGAGAAGCAACTGAGGCTGCCTAAATCCACAGAAGAAGTGTGGTTAGTTCTCCAAGATGTTTGGGCCAACCTACCTGCCGAGTTCCTTCAAAAACTGTGTGCAAGTGTACCTAGAAGAATTGATGCTGTTTTGAAGGCAAAGGGTGGTCACACCAAATATGGATTTGATTTAGATTTTTCTAGATATATATATATGTGTGTGTGTGTGTACTTTTCCCTAAATTACTATGAATATTTAATGAAACAACCACAAAAACGGCGTTTGTTTTAAAATGGTGCTGTGTCTAAGATATCCTCTTTACAACCCCCCCCCCCCTCCATGAACTTGATACACAAAAGATGTGGCCATATTTCTTGGGAACATGTTATATTTAATTAAGTATTACACAGTGACACATTTTTCAATATTGTATCTATAAATATCCTACTATGTCTTCCATGGGTGTAATTTGCATTAGGGCAGTTGACCCCTTTTTCCTGCAACTGACTTGGAGAGATAAAGCATGGGCTTAGCCAATGCATCCCCGGACAGCAGCATGCATTCACACACTCATTCACTCCCCCCTCCCATGCTAATTTACAGCGTGACCTGTTCCCCTTAATATATATGTAACATAAAAGACAGACAAGACATACAAACTGGACAAGTCCTTCAACAATGCAATTGTCCGGGTCGTTACAATATAATCACACATAAGATCGTCAAAGCTTTTTTCACAAACAAACAACATTAGTTTTCAAACATCATTCTTTTCTAATCTAACCCGGATCTGGGTTAGATTAGACTGTAATCTAAATTGGCCACGGTTGGTGCTATATGATGTAATTGCTCGAACTCAGAGTCTCAAAGCGTTCGTCGAGGGCATTCATTCATTTTTAATTGATTGAGTTTATCATTGTCCAGTGATTATATCGACAACATAGAATTCCATTGCATTCTATAATTTTTATAATAATATAGTATTATTGACATAATGATGAGTCAAAGGGAAATGTTGGACATATTTGTCACAGCAGAAATTAAACACCACGAGACAACAAGGAGGGATTCCCTTGCGGAAAAAACTATTACTACTGTTTATGCCCAGGTATAATTATTTATACATGCAACAAAAAAAAAAAAAAAGGTACCTTAGATTTGAAACGAGATTTAGGCTCGTGTAGGACTGTGCTGTGTGTTTTCAGGTTTGCATAGCTGCTCTATATTTAAGGTGGTACACTACAGTATTAGATACATTCTGGTAGGCAATGTTATACATGAAAATCAATGCAACACATTACTTTCTTTTTAGTTTGTTATACATCAGTGCCATGCTTTGTGTAATTTATTTTAAGAATAAGAACGATGTTGACAAAGCGCACCACGCTATCTCATTGTAAACTGTCCCAATTACTGGCTGTTTTTTCTCATTTATGATGCTATTTGGGGCAGAGCATGTTCAATGTTGACACCACTTTGCTCCCCCAGAATTTTTCTGAAATGACGCCCTTGTAACAGTTTTTTGGCACACTGTTACTTGTTACTTGATGAATTAAACTGAAAAAGGAGCACTGTTGTAAGCAGAGATTCCGTAGTGCCAATGTTAAATCAGAAATATAAAGTATTGTAACGTGTCAGGGGAGGTACCCCCTATAGTGTGTACAGTCATGCATATACAGTAGGCAGGTTGTCAGGCTTGGTTGGTGTATGAATACATCAACGAGCTTGGGAGTGCACTGTCACATTAATAATTGGGAGGGTTCCCTTGCTAAATTAGTCCCTGTTTACTTTCCGTTATTGGGTTGTATTGTTATTATTATTATTATTATTTATTTCTTAGCAGACGCCCTTATCCAGGGCAACTTACAATTGTTACAAGATATCACATTATACATTATTTCACATTATACAGATATCACATTATTTTTACATACAATTCCCCATTTATACAGTTGGGTTTTTACTGGAGCAATCTAGGTAAAGTACCTTGCTCAAGGGTACAACAGAAGTGTCCCCTACTGGGGATTGAACCCACAACCCTCTAGTCAAGAGTCCAGAGCCAGAGTCCAGAGCACTAACCACTACTCCACACTGCTGCTGTATTGTTGTCACTAGGCTGATCACGTTGGGTCAAAAATAGGGACGGGTGATTGGGGTTGGAATCCTGTCCATTAGTGATGCTATTTGTAAAGATACAGAGGATCGGCCTGAGAAGACCAGAGCAAGATACCAAATCTATTCCATTAAGGTATTGTCACGGTGCCCATTAATAAAAAACAGTGATTTAGGCCCCTCCTGCCTATTGTAAAAGCCAGATAAAAGTAGCACTTTAACCCTGCTTATTTTTGTTTAGAGTGAAAACTTTGAGTCTTGTGGTTTCTTTCCTCCGCACCATTAATTGTCCTGACAGGTCCCGGTAACTGCAACCGTATATTTTACACAATGCAATCAATCTGATACAGGACATAGCATGGGTACCTACCCTCAATCCCATGCCTATTACATTGTACTTTCATTTCAAGGATGATATTTGAAGATTATTTACAGTGTATTTAGAAAGGCACAGAGCGCCTACTCCAGAACTAACATGTACTCATTCTGTCAGCCCACATGTCATGTGTTGCCGCACATTTGTCATGAAACAGTTTTTACTAAAAAATATTGTATTTATCAGGGATTTCTTATTGGCATCTGCTTAGCTACATCCTGCAATGGTGATATTATGGGTGAGCACTTGGCATCGACTGACCTACTTTATCTGCATTTTTTGAATATGAGAGAAAAGCACCAAACAAGATTAGGAATTACCCTTGTGTGAGTGTCGATGTAATATCTGCCAGCTAGCATACTGATAAAATTCAAACCACAGATTATGTCATGATATCAGGGTATTACAGAATTACATAAACAAGTATGAAACATCAAACTGATTCAGTGTAGTCTTACTGGCACTGACAGCAATGTACTGATGTAATTTTCCAGGTTAATGAATAATTTGATTCCCATTCCAAACCCTATCTGTTATGTTGATTCATACATATGTACTAAATAGATTCAAACTTAATCTAAACACAACAGCAATGTCAAACATTTAAGGGACCTTAACAGCTTTCACAAGCAAACGTGTTGTAACAAAAAACACCACCGTCAAAATCAAACCATGAACACAAAATGCCTGTTCATGGTGACTCTGTGTGAACAGACTGGCTGTAGGGGTAATGTCAGGCCAGGAAATGAAACCAAAACACACAGCAATGGCAGGTGAAACCAAGACGCTACAACACTCCGTGTTTTATTAACAAAATAAACAGTTTAAACAAAACACAAAAGAAAAGGGCACGTTGGCCAAACGAACAGACAGACACTAACAACACGGTGAGACAGACAAACAAGTACCAGGCTGGTGCCTCCAGCGAGAAATAGAATTGTTATGTTTATTATTAAGTATTTATTCTACCTCCCGACTCTCATTCTCTCCTCACCGAACACCCAACCCCAAGTGAGTGAAACTGACTCTTTTTATGCAGCTGTACCGAGACTTGATTGCTAATCAATCATTCAATTGGAATCTCGGTACATCTGCACGTGAACTAATTGTGTTCCCTGTGATTCCATACTAATAGCTTCAATCTGCATGTGGAGTGATTGTGCAATCCCCATGCCTAAATACAATTATACATTTTACATCACCTGTACCACATAATCCACACTCCTTGAACCAATACATACACACAACATACAACATATAACACAAAATATACACGGGGCGGGGGCACCCTGCCACACAGTTTGCTCTGACTGTGAATTACGGTAATTTCATGACATGGATGCTAATTGGCGAATTAATATGATGATGGTTGAAGTTTTACTGTGGCGGTATTATACATGTTGTAAATGCTACAGTATATGAACAGAATTAGATGCAATAATGTATTTCACAACAGATATGCATATTGTACTATGTACTGTATAATACCTTAATTTACTGATAGTGCTGTACTTTCACAAGTACATTGTTACAATTCGATAATAGTACCTGTTTAGTTTGTAAGTTAAGTTTCCATTTTGGTGTTTTTATATCCAGTGTTGCTATTTAAATTCTTCTATACACACCAGCTTCAGGGCAGACTATAGTGTTCAAATTTTAAACAAATTACAAAGAGCGGAAATATTAAGAGAAATTGTCAAATTCATTAGAGACCAGCGGATGGCGACTGTTTAATCTGTTGGTTGTTGTTTGGTTTGTCTAGAGCGGGTGTACTTAGTTGGGTCAAGATGTTCTCAATAGTCTTTAAACATTTATACCAGACAGTCAATCAGAGGGCGACATTTTTGCTAGTTGTGATAAAAGAAAATATTTAATTGAATTGAAGGGATTGCTAGGAAGACCATTCCGTGGCATGTTTATGGCATGTTTAAGGCATGTTAGCAGTGTTGCTTGGTGTGTTTAACCTGGTGTCCTTCTGTACACTATGCACAGTTCATTAGATTTTTAAAAATGTAGTAAAATATTCAACATACAGATTCTCTACCCTTCATATGTTTTGAGGAAAACTGATTCACTTATATAAACATAATTATTATATAAACATAACTAATTATTATCAAGGCACTTGAAGTAAATCAAACTGGCACTCAGTTTGAAGGTCACATTGATTAATAAGGACTATTCTTGTTGTATTTAGAGCTGTACATGTTGCAGGAAATACTCTTTCTAATCATTGGTAAAGTGGTTAATGGTTATAAATATAGCTCCTACATTGTAGCATCAATGCTCATAGCCCATAGCTTAGACTTCAGAAGAAATGCTCAGTTAAAACTGAATAGCCTAATGCTATCCTGTTTTGTTCAGTTGCACAACATGATTCTAAGATTTAAATGCTGTTTCCCTGTTTATTGCTCAGATAATTCTATTAGATTAGTGCAGTAAAATCATGTTTTGAATGTTATGTAAGTTATTTCTGATGACCAAAAGAAGATGGCTTTATGATTGTGGTACACATTCCCAAAAGACGATTGTCTTTTTTTTATTAATTACCATATTCCTTCAAATTTAAGACGCCCTCGAATTTAAGACGCAGCTCAAATTTCAAATAATGCATTTACACAGATACAACCTCGGTTACGCATATGGAGGCAGTTTACGGCTGTCTGCTATCACACAGAGTATTCCAGTTATGTGCTGCTTCTCATTTCCAGTCGTGATTACTCACACCTGTTTTTCTCCCAATTTGTGAACTGTGGTATTGCTTGGCATGTCGAAAAATCTGTGCAAGCTGGTACTGTTTGTTAGAAATGCTGACATTTTAAAAGCTTATCTTTGAATTAATCAGGAAGCTAATGATGCTTCTTGAAAATGGCTACCTGTATTTCATGGATGATTCGAAATCGGGCAGTAACATTTGGCTTCGTCTTTTCTCGGCAGTAAGTCACGTTGCTGCTTGTGTATTCGGGCAGTGACATCTTTGTTCGTCTTTTCTTGGCAGTCAGTCACATTGCTGTTTAAAATTGTGTACTCAGGTAATCACCTATTTTCCTGCTAGAGGGAGCTGGTTGCTAAGGTTACCTCCCCCACATAAAAGTTAAGTGATTGTGTTTTATTCTGCCTTTGGCATTATATTGCTGTATTATTTTTGGCTGTGCTACACCGCTGAGACCATCCTGTGATTCCTTTAAAGCGAATGGAGGAAAGCCGAGGAGATAGGTCCATCGCCATTATCTGTTTACATTGCTGGACAGGCGGCTTTGAGAACAGGTGTCCCAAGGATTGAAGTCCTTATGTGAACTTGGAGCTGTGAGAAGATTGCACCATTTTCACAGACTGGGACTAAATTGAGGGAACTATTTTTTGTTTTAATTCCCTTTTTTTCTAAAAACTTATTTAGAAGGGTGTTGCAGATATATATATCTGGTTTTGGACATTGTGTTTTACTTTTGTTTTAAATGAATATTTACTAGTTTTAAATATATACTGTAAACAACTGTGATATTTTACTGTTTTATTGAGGTAGAGGAAACTAGGTTATTTGCAGTTTCTGCTCAACTTAATTTTACTTATCTGTGCTGCTATTTAATTAGTAATAAGACCATTACTGTGGCATTGCTTTGGTTACATTTCAATGCAATAAACTTTTATATAATCCGCTTGATTATTCTCTGTTTTTTTGCATGGTAGTCTTTTGGTGTTGCTCACCTGAAATTAAAGGAACCTGTGTGTTTAGTGAACGTACAATAAAACTCTTTCTTTGGGTGTAATTCCCTAAGTGGCATAGATCAGTGACTACGATAAATGCAATTATAAATATAATAGCCACCCTTGGCCGCGACACTTCCTGGGTGTTTGGTGTACATCAATCATTTTAAATGGTTCTTGCATATTGGGACTAATTACCTGTTTTCAAGTGGAATGCAGAAAGGGTGCTTCAAACTCATCCGTCATTACAGAGATTCCAAACTTGAAGCTTAATTTGCTGTGACAATCCATGAGATTTATAATTGAACTGTATTATTAGTGGGCTTTTTTCACAACATTTTAAGGACTATTTTAAGGAAGCTACACTTACCACCATCGGTAGGTCCCAGCCCTGCTGTTTAGATTGTTTTTCATTCTGCCTATTTAATATTCAAAATACTGTAGATATTTTTCAATCGGCTCTGTACAGTATTGTACCTTTTATCTGGGTAAACATACTTTTCTGAAGTCATTTCTTATCTCACAAAAGTTAATGTCCGACGTTATTTTGCTCCTCAGTTCCTTTCTCCTCATTTTCCACTGAAACAAAATGAAATCATGTTGTTTGTTTTGGTGCCGTCTTAAATAGCAACCTTGTGTAACAGCCTTAATAGCTACACTTAGATGAAGGTACTCACCTACATTTATCTATAGGTCTAAACAGGTAACAAATGAAAGGTGGTGCTAATTAATGGTGCTAATAAAAGACCAGAAGGAGTCACAATATTTAGATAATCATTTTTATAATACTTTTTTATCTCCTCTCCAGCAGCTGCCTTATCAAAATGAAGGGAAAAAGAGAAACCCCGCAGGAGAATCGATGTTTATTTTTGTCATTGGATGGACCTCTTCTTTAATAGGATCTGGGCGGTTTCTATGGAAACCAGTCACTTTCCAGTATCAGGAAAACCAAGTGTGTACTCGTTGTTTGACTTTTGTTTAAACAAAACAAATGGAACGTGTGATTGTGCTTGAGGAAGTTGGGCTTATAGATTACAATGTCAATCAAAAATGTCTTGGCTCTCCCCTGGAGATTAAAAGGGTTTTTTTCAGCCCCCATACTTATCTAATCATGGGCCTAAAGAAAACTTCCAGTTAGTATCGTTTTGAGGTTTTGTAACGTGGACACCTGGATACCACCAGCTGTACTGAGACCCCACAGACTACCTTTAGCTTGTGCCTCCAATCAACCATCACAGTTACTTTTGTCCCCTGAATAGTACTGAACAACCCTGTAAGAGGTGCATTCCTATTTTGAACTGCATACCTATCAAAAGCAGTGTGAAATCGCATACCCGATCCTCATGACACCGGGTCCTAACCCGGGTAGTTTCTGACCCAGGTAGAGCATGCCAGTGTGAATTTAGAACATATGTCCTAAATTCAAACTACTGTACCTTTAACAAGCACCAAGTTTTTTGCCCTTTTCAACAAAAACAAACTTTTACTGAGCTGATCTCAAATTCAAGTCTGAAACTCATTAAACTGTAAAGCTGGAATGAGCTGTGTTAGCAGTTGGTTCATGTTAAAACAGTCATGACTGGAAGTTCTTTATGTACTACAGAACCATGAAAGGCAGCAAGCTGATGTCTGAACCCAGGTAATGTTTTATGTTGTCCATCAGTTCTTCAGTAGACCATATTTATGATGAACAAGAAACTGGAGCTTGAAGCAATACTTGTGAAAGAACAAATTCAATTTATAACAATAATTATTTTAAAATGTAGACAGAAATCACCATATGCTTCAGTAAATCTAATATTGCTAAAAAAATAATAATAAAAAAATAATCTTCCACAAATATGGACAGTGTTTGTGGGATTACTGTCCAAAAAACAAAAAATAAGATGATTTAATTGAAAAGACTTGTTCAAACCAAAATAAATGCTTTTGGTTTATTTTTGGTGTTGTTTTCAGATCACCTACCAGTAAGTCTACAGAGAATTGAGATGACAGTATCAGCGTCAGTGCTCAATAGAGGTGGAGCAGAGGTAATGTAGTCTAGAAAAAATCTGAAAAAGAGAACCAACAGTGGTACTTTATTCACAGATGCTACATCAGAAGCTATGTGAGTGTAAAATAACTAATTCAGGTTTTAATTTATTCTGCACACACACTATTGTCTGTTTTGTGGAAAAGGAGTAGCCTTTAAGAGGACATTTTTTTTATTGCATTTTGGCAAATATATTTCCCATGTCATGTTTTGTGTGTGTGCTATTTAAAAGAGCATAAAGTTATGGATGTTTTTAATTGGCAACACATTGTATTTTTTCTAGCCCTTTTTTCATGATACATACATTGCGTGGAAAACGTGTGTTTTCATCACACTTAAACTGTGTACATTAATTAACACCCACACTACAATAAACAAGTGAAATCCTCAAATAACTAGTAAATACATTACAATTATAAATTCTACTGGTATGTATATGTTATGCAGCATTTTTAATACCAAAACAGTATAGTTTCAATAAAGTGTGGTCAGTAAAGAAAAAGCCATCTATGTTTAACATTTAACATGAAAATGTGTGTTAAAATAAACAAGTATATTAAAATATAAATATACTATTATTAATTGAATTGGACGGACAGGCAAGCAAGCAAGGTAATTAGATAGTAGATAGATTGATTGATAGATGGTGAATTTAGCTGAAAATTTGACCTCACAAGTTAGTTGGTATGCAACTTGTAATCTTGGAATTAAACTTCTGCTGCTGGAATTAATTGTGCACTGCAGTGACACCAATCCCATATGACAAAACTCCCAAAAGGAATTACACCAGTTTTTTTTTTTCTTTCACTCATATAATTAACAGTTTCAGGTGTTTAATATTAATCAGCAGCAGTGTGGTTTAACAGCTTCACAGCTGGGACGAAGTGCTGACAGGAGGTAAAAATAAGTTAATTCCAACTAAATCAATAATTCGCTGCGGCAGTCACATTATAGAAATGGTCCCATATGTCAGTGAGACACATGCATTAGTTATTGCTGCACTATTTCTGATTGGGGGTGTGAAGAAGTTATCTATCACAGCATTCACATCTGCTTTAAAAAATGTAAATAGGTTTTCTCTTCATAAACACAATCTAGATGCCTAGATTTATTATTATTATTATGAATTAGTCATTTAGCAGATGCTGTTATCTAAAGCGACTTACAGAGACTTGGCAACTAGGCATCACAACTGCTGCAGGGTCACTTACAATAGGACCACGGTTTTATGTCTCATCCGAAGGACGGACTATTAGGAATATTTCTACTAGGTTTTACCTTTGTACAATGTAGGTTCCATACTGTACATAAAATAACATAACGTGTTGAATTTGTTTTTTTACAAATATAATAGCATGTTACAATTAGCTGTTTTAATGTAAACAATTTAACTAAGTGCATTTGTGCATATATTTAATAACAGAGCTTTTATGCTCCTGAATCTACCATTTACTAAAATTCACAGTTAACTGACTGAAGCACACTAACCATCTAAAAATAGGCAGCATTGGAAAATGGCAGTAGACATAAACGTTAAAGCCTCATTCTGGTCAATTTCCCTGCATTCATTTGCATTAAGTAAGGCAATGTAAATTGATACAATGCAGTGCAGGTAACACATGAATGTTCCCAGTGAATACAGTATAGTGATTAGAGGTAGCCACTGAACAATTATTAACATAAGTCATTAAATCCTGAATAAATAAACAAACGAAAACCTGTTAACGTATTTAATCTGTCTATACAGAACCTGTAGTGGTTTAAACATTTAGAATGCTTTGTCATTGACATTCTGAGTGCGTGATCTACACTCTGCAAAATTAGAAGTGTAGTTGCTGCTAATAGGTATATATGAACTGTAGCAGGTAAATACCCAAATAATCTAGTAAAATCAAGAATTACATATTTAAAAAAAAAATCTTTATTTTCTAATAAAATGTTACACAACAAATTCTATATGTGTCTTCTTCGCCCCTAACTGGGCGTGTACAACTAACCCTTAACATACCCCAACAAGAACCCCATTGCCAAGCTGCCACATGAATGAAGTTAGGAAAAAAAAAAAAAAACCTTGAATGGTCAATCTGGGCTGGCATTCTACACTTCTATACATATTTGATCACTGCTATATATCGGAACACAATTTTTATTTAAAAACCTCCAATATGTGCATGTGCATCAAAAAGATTAAAGACAGTCACAGTATATGTAAGCTGGGCGTCTTCCTACTGTTATATGTGAGATCCAGAGAACTTAAAAAAAAGCTGAAAAGTGGCAGGAATCTGGGATCAACTGCTGTGTTGGATTTTTTGCTCAGGAACCCAAACTGAATGAAGTTAAGATTCAGATTACACCTGAAATTAGAATGTATACCAAATAATAAGTGAACTTTAACTGCTGGATTCACAAACCCAGAGATGCCAATACTTGAGAGTGAACAAAAAAGCACCTGCCAAGCAAAATGTTGTCAGGACGGTAAAATAGGGTCTCTGAAACTTAATGCAAGTATCTAGTCAAATAAAGTTGAGGTAAAATGTATATTTAGTTTTAAGTGAAATCTATTTTTTCTTACCTGTGCACAAGGGATGAAAAATGTTGTATAGCATATCTTTTTTTTTTTAATGTTCTTGTTCCTTTGGATCCTTTGGATCTCAAATGCAAATTGTTTACACCAGAAAGTCACTCCCTTTTAATTGTTAAAGGTCAAAAAAGAACTATGTTAACTAATTGTTCTTGTTAATTTCTATTTTTGTGGCACCTTCCTTTCCCTCCTGTTTTTTGAGCTTTAATAATAATAATAATAATAATAATAATAATAATAATAATAATAATAATAATAATAATAATTAATAATAATAAATGTAATGTAAAAACAACCGCCTTAATGAAACTGTGCCTTATTTTTGTTTTGTTTTAAGTAAAAAAAGAAGAAAAAAAAAACCTCACTAATTGTCACAAATGTGTTAATAGCTTAAAAAAATGAAATTGATCACATCAATAGCCCAGGGGGACTAATTAAAAGCGGGAAAACACCAATCAGGTGAGATTTTTCATCTGTAGATCACAAATCCCATGTAATTCATTTCTGAGAAGTAATTGCTGTTTTTTCTTGCATTCATTATGCAGGAGTAACCTGTGCTTCACCCTTCTCGTCAGACTTTAAAAAAGACACTAATTATATAGCAGGTTCTAGTCTGGGGGAGTGGTTGTTGTATTCACTAATTTTAACCTTTTGCAGTTATAGTGCTATATATGACAAATAGTTATTTACATGATTCATTACTCTCTTTTTAGCCAATTTACAAGGATACACTGGATTACGGATTTAAGGAGACTATATATACAAACCAACAAAAATTAGAATAATTAGCTTGACATTCTAGGAGTTTGTAGCGAGACAAGAGACTCTGTAGGAGCAAATACAGAGTAATTAAAATTGAAAGAAGAGAAGGGGAGCTGTGTGATATACACACACATACAGCACAAAGCTTGATCATCAGGCTGATCGAGCAGCAGAAAGCTGGATTCTTACAACTGACATCACTTAGTGCAGCTATAGTAAACTCTCCCTCCCTCTCTCCATCTCTCTCTCTCTTGGTTTTTCTCTCTCCCTCCCTCAGTCACTCACTTCATTCCAGTTCAACATGTTTCTGGGACAATGCTACAGACTACATGTCAAGCTTTTTTGCCAGCATATCGGATGCATACAGGTTCATTGAATTTAAAAGAAGTCAGTGAGGGTATAACATTTAAACAGGAGAAGGTAGATCACCCCACACCAGTTTCCATGTGGCAAGAGGCGATGAGAAGGAGACACTCCTTGCTGGATAGGACTGAAAATGCCACGGGTAAACAGAAGTCTACAGATTGGCTATACGAGTCCTACTACTGCATGAGCCAGCAGCACCCTCTGATTGTGTTTCTGCTTCTGATTGTGATGGGAGCCTGTGTGGCTCTACTGACTGTCTTCTTTGCTTCTGGGCTGGTAAGGACCGTCAGTGTACAGTAATAGGATGAAGTGACCGGAAAGCCTCTTTGCTCTTTTTCAGTGCATGCTTGATTAACCCCTTGACAGACCTGCCTGCTATTCTATTACATTTGTTTCCACTTAAGTTCTAAAATCATCTTTATATTACCAAAAATGAACTAAAAAAGCATTTTGTATAAATGCTCTGCAGATAAGAAAAGCATTAGCCAGTATCATAGATAGACAGATAGATAGACAGATAGATGGATAGATAGATAGGTAGGTAGATAGATAGAGAGATGGTGAATTTAGCTGAAAATGTGATGCAACTTAGCTTGTATGCAACTTATAATCTTGAAAAGCATTAGCCAGTATCATACATGTGTGTACAATTACTGTTTTTTCCCTCTGTGTGCATATGTTCATGCATGTCCCTTGAGCAGAAAAAAAAAGTGAATTGTGGCATTTATTGGATGCAGTTAGGTAAAATAATAAAGGATATGTATAAAAAACAGCAGTCAGCAATATATGGTTTTACAATAGTCCTACATTTAGGGCTTAAACCTTTTATTTTTTATTTTCCAAATCTTTACCTCTCTTTAAATGTTAATTAGTAGTTAAGCTGTCTCTACATCCTAATAATGAGAACATTACTAATAAAAGACTGGGTTTAAGATAATTGTTTATTTTTGCTACAAATCAAGGAGACTTTAAATGATGGAGTTGCTATCAGTGTACTCCGTACTGGGTACGGAGTATATTTGTATTCTGAAAAGAAAATCTGTCAGGACAATTCTGTTAAACGACTGAAAATAACAAAAGCACAATGATAAACTAGGCGAATGCAAGAATGAAATGCAATTAGGATCAGCGATGAGCAATTTGTCACGTCTGTTTGAAATAAAAAGTAAGTGAAACAGAACCAGGCTCAGTCCAGATATGAAGGTAAAAACAAGTGACATTGTTTTGTAATTAACAGCTTTTTCTTAGTTTAATTAGGAAACAGAATCGGCTCAAAATAAGTTTAAAGGGATATCATGTGATCAGAAATAAAAACCAAAGAGCTTGTGTCTAAAACCAAAACTCCCTTCGCGGAATGTAAATAATTAGGTAATTAGGTAAATACGGTCTGCGTTATGAAAAGTAAAATGCTAAACTATGGAAGACTACCGTAATGTAAATTACCCCATAGTTTTTGTCAATAGCAATGTTTAACAGTTGTATAAATCTGGCAGTTTTGTTGCTTCTGTACATGGTCATGTCGCTGCGAAAGTTTCTGTCGCCCAATTAAAAAATCACATCACTTCTGGTGTGTGGCAGCCTTTAGTGTTGTTTAATTAAGCCAGTTAAAGGCGCAGTACCTACCATTTTACAATGTTTCATTTTAAAAGCACATTTCCTGTAAAATGTTATTCGATATTACAAAAACGTGAAACCCTTATTTTCAGTCTGTTTACGCTTTTGTTTTGCTTCCCTAAGCTAGAGCTTGCAGATGGCATGCATAACCTCGTCACCTCCTGGGGCTGGGTAGTAGTGAGCACATGCCTGTGACGTGAGTGGCAGTGGCAAGAATAATCAAGGAGGGAGGCAGCTTATGTGCCTGCAGCTGAAAGTACCTTCAGGGAATGTAAACAAACTGGACAGCCAGCTGTCTGGTGTCTGCAGCAGAGTGCACTTAAGGCAAAATGATGGTAAAATGTACTAAACAATCACTTGGTAATCGATTTTCTCATGGGCGGTGAGCAGCAGAAGGTTAACAATCTCGCCTGATAGCTTTTTTGTTTTCACCGCATCCATCTATTACATAAATACAGTATGTCTTGGTTTTTCATGATATATCCTCTCTTTAGTAGAACATTTGACACAGTTGTTGGGCATTGCAGCTTTAAATGTTTTTTTTTTTTTAGTTAATTATGCTTTGACGATGATTGCAGTGCTTATAATTACCACATTACTACTTTATTTTTTTTTTCCTTTTTGTCTACAGGATAACTTTTTTTTAAGTAACATCAGTAAAAATTAGTTTTGTTTACAAACATTTCTATTGACTGAGAGAAACAAAAAATGGGTGCTGCTTTAGTTTTAGTCTCAACCAACTACATGTCTACTATTTTATTGTGCATGAATGCCAGTTGTATAATATTACAATGAAACGATAGTATAAAAGAGCTCTGTCACAAATGTTAATATACCCCCAAAAACAATGTGTTATTATTCTGTATATCAAGGTACTCAGAAACCCAATACCTTTCAGTGCAGAAGACCCTTATCTAATGACCTGAAATGGTTCTTTAATGTTTCTTCTTTGTATCTCAGTACATAATGTGGTTACCATTTTTTTTATTGGTAACCTGCCAGCCCCAGCTTTCATAATTCTGTCTTTGTGGTCAGGAAACCCTCAAGCTGAGTTTCAAATCACCTCGGAACACTTTTGTTTTTAGGCCACATCAATAATAATGAAATGAGCTGTGGTGTTCAAAAACACAATAGGGGATGACAAGTCACATAGGCGATCCAATCAGAAATTGCCAAGTGGAAAATGTGCTATTAGATTTTGTAACTTAAAGTGAAACATACAAATTGCAAGATTCATAAGGGTCTATATTGTTAAATTCAAACGGATAAAAGTATTGTACAGCAACAGTGTAGGCCTGTATTCATAAAGCATTAGTGGAATGGAAAGTTAATTGCTGTCCTTTGTTTTTAAAATAAGAATCCCAGGGCCGTCCGTTATGTGGTATGTTGTGTTGATACAGAGAGGATATCATTGGTTCCACTGACCTCATGCTGTGTAACAGTGCATTAATTATGTCTCGGTATATCATTTTAATTCAATCTCACCAATTTATTAATTATTCAAGCTTAATCTTCTGGGAAATGGAAATGATGTTTGTTGCTGTGTTCCATTGGCCTAATACAAGTTTGAAATAGCATTAAAGTAAAAAAAAAAAAAAAGATTTCTGTCATCAGAAACCTTTTCACAATGTTTTGTTATGCACTGTTACAGAGACAAGAAAATACAAGGAGACTAAGGCTGGGACCAAATCAAAACTTTGATAACTCGCTAATTGCACTTAACAAAACTGTATTTAATAGTGTTTTCTTTTTATGAGTAGAAGAAATAAGATACGCTATTAAATACAGTTTTGTTAAGTGCGATTAGTTTTGATTTGGTCTGGGCCTAAGACTTCTTGTGGAAACCTTTGTCAGTTATTTTTAATATGTTTCTTTTTAGCATAAATGATCACTGAAGCTCCATTATAAAAGCTAAGGCTGAAAACGTCCATATTCAGTGGTGTTTCAGCTCTCAATGAATGTATGTCACTTGTACTTCACTGCCCATTCACATGGACAGACATTATCCTTTTCAATACCATTTTTTTTCCATTGGATAATTTTGTGCAGCTTAAACCCAAAATGCAACTAAAATGAAGCATAAACATAGCATAAACCTCAAAAAGAATCTCCATATCTTTTACAATCTTTTTGGTATTACTGTTATGATATGAGCATTTGTTTCTGGAAATCTGAAATTCTAGGAAGTACCAGGCTTCATGTAGCACAAAAATATTTTTGTCTTAACTGCAAAATCATTGAAGACTGCAACCTCTGTACCTTGTCACTGGTTGTTTTTTTTATTTACATTTTTTATATACCAAGTTTTATTGGCCCTTGCGTTATTTGTTCTAAGGTTGTGTAATAAGCATTTCTTAAAACAAGGTTTGCAATGGGATTACTGTCTCAGTAAGAGGATCAATTTGTCACTTGAATTTCACACATTTTGACCCATGGAACGATGTAAATCAATCCAAACTGGCACTGGTCTACCCCCTGCTGGCGTGCCACGCTTTAAACGTGCATTTCCAAAATCTGGAAAAGTATAGTATGATGATAGTATGATGACATCAAAATTCTAGAAAAAGAATGTTCCATTTTAGGTGACAAAAATCTTTGTAAACAAAGCCTATGACAGAATGTGACATGTGTGGGTACTATTGTAGGCAGTTAATATATTCTTAAAAGCAATAAATTAAGGGACCTCCGAAAACTGTAGGGGATAAAGAGATACCTTTGATTGTCAAGATCTCGGTGGGACCTCTACAATAAACTGTGTCCTATTATAATGTACAAACCCGTTTTCAATATCGCTCTCTGAAAACGATGGCGGATTTACACTTTACACAAGCCAAAAATAGACCACATTCCAGACTGTTCAAAGTTCATAAATCGTGTTTGTTCAACATAAGCGAATGACTCAATACTGGGAATCTCTTCTTAGAAAGATGGTATTTATTAAGCACGCAACAAAATAAGTTTGAAAATAACACAAAACAGTTACACAATTAATATCACATTAAAAGCATTACAATGAGAACTAAGGTTTAAAACAACAATTTACCAAAGAAAAATTAGTACATACTGACACAACAACAAGGGGTCACACAATACCTGAATAGATATTTAAGAGTGTTGTTACCTAGCCTGGAAAGCAGTCACTGAGTGTCAGGGCCCCCAACCTTGATGGATAAATACTGAGAGCTGAGGGCTCCAGGTGCAGTCTTGTAGTTTCTTTGAATCTGAGCGAGCAGGGATCAGAGGAGCGGGTAGGGCTCAGCACAGGGGCTAGAGCTGGGGCTAGGAACTAATGTTTACAGTTGGCTTTTATACTTTTCAAAAAAAGAGATTACTTGAATTTCCCACTGCATGCTCCGACTGGCTATTTTGTAGCTGAATGGGCTTGAAACCTTGATTGATTGCTCCCCCCTGCCTCTGTCTGATTAGTTCATTATCATAATCTGGAAAGGGGAAACTTTTAAAACGTGCATAACTTTTACTAAATAATTCTGATTTTATTCCGAATTCCTGTTATTTTTACCATAAGAAATTACATTTCTTTAGACACCAAATATGTCGGGTTGCGACTTTGGTTAGACATTGCAAACAGTTTAATTCTCTTAGGGATTTATTACCTGGGTTATTCTATGCTTGTTAGGTAATTTAAGAATAAAAACGCTTGCATCTTGTACTCATAGTGGTATTAAATCAATATGATGTGATATTTGTCTTAAATCTCTAAATCTTTAAGCTATTTTACTCTCTTTCAGACTCCTATGCTAAACCACCTTTTTCTCACTAGACTTGGTAATTCAATCGCAGAGACGGGTTTGATTAGCCTTTTGTTTCCTGAGTGCCTGATGCATTCAAGGTGTCAGGTTGATCGTTATCGCTAGGCAAAGCTAGACAAATTAAAGTTCATAATATACAATATCAAAAGAACATAAGAGAGTCCACGACATTTGCAATATATTTGTGATGACAATGTCTATGTAACCTACACATGCATACATCTCCAGACCGACATAACATTTATAATAATGTATATATTTTTTTTGATAATACTGTAGTGTTGCGTGGGAAATGAAGGCAGGCTCGCACAGGTGTTTCAGGTTCTCTAATATCAGCAGTTTATTAAGCTGGGACTCTACACTTGACAGGTAAAGCATGCTGCTTTACCAGCCAGTGGTACCACTACAGCTGAGCAGCGTAGAGCTACTCAGACTGTGACAAAATACTTGAATAAAAGAAAATAAAGTCCAAAGCACACTGTTTTGGCCGTGTGCTAGAGCCAGCTAAGTGCAGTTTATGGTTTCTTCCTTGGTTCTCTTTAGTCACACTTTTCTCTTGCTCTCCTTGGCAGTTTCTCGCCAATCTTTCTCTATGTTCTTCAGCTCTCTCTTTTGTCCAAGCACCAGCTCTCTTTAGTCTCCGCTGCACCTGTTCATCTCAGCAGCCCGTTACTTACCCCTTCCCCCCCATCCCCATCCAGGGCACAGGCCACAGGCACAAGGCACCAATCCCAATCATTAGTGGCTTCCGCTCTCGATCCCTTGATTATTACAACATCTTATCTCCTGATTTGTGACAACAATGTTGCAGCCGGGTCCGCTCGCACAACAAGCCGAGCTTCTGATAAGTGGTGATTCTCCCGTCTCTGATGTCCCTGAACACCTGCTGCAATTGAACCTTTGACTCTGGGTCACAGAAACTTCCCAAACGCGGTTACAGCCGACCCAGGGTTTAGTACACAGCTCCCCCCTTAAAATCCCTCATCCCCGAGGAGACCATCAAAGTTCCAAAAACGGCATGGGGGTCTGGTTGGCATCAGGGTCTTGGCTGCCTAAGTGACCCAGGGCTCCCTGCATCTGCAGGTGGTGGTCTTCCTGGTTAGTTCCCCTACCGCTGCCACTAGTACCCTCAGTGGCTCCCCCGGCTTCCTGCTTTGGCTGTGGAGCTTGTTGCAGAGCAGTCCGGGCTGTAGGCTGTTCCCAGACCAGCACTGCAATGCCCTGTCAATGCCCGATAGTCCAGTCTTTGCCCTGGTGCCAGGGTCAACAGACTTAGTCAAGCCCGCCTCCAATTGGAGGGCCTTCTCCCGCTTAGTCCAAACTTCCAACTCGCAATGAGTTTGAACTGTGCATGGAAAGCTTCCCAGTCGGCCCTGCCATTGAATTTGGGAGACTTTATATGGGTCCCTCCTCTGCTCCTCACTTACGTCACCCTCCTGTGCGACTGGTCCTGGCTGCATATTAAACAGATACCCCCAAACTGGTTGCTGCTCCCTTACATTGGTGGGAATGGTACTCACAGTATCTGATTAGCTGATTGGGTCACCTTATGATACAGGATACATGGACGGAGGTGATTACTATGTAGGGTGTGTTCCGGACCATCTGCTCCCTCAGGTCTCAACTTGTACACTGGTCCTCCTGGCTGCATAGGAGCTATAACAATATAAGGGACTCTCTCCCACCTATCTGCTAGCTTGCCTTTCACTCTATGCCTGAAGTTCCGAACCAATACCCGATCATTGGTCAATAGGGGCACATCCTTAGTGGTCTATCATATCTAGCTTTCCTTTCCGTTCTACACTCACCTACTCGTACCCCAGCTTGTTTATAGGCCCAAGCCAATTGTTTGTGATGCTCCTGTACCCATTGTTCAGTAGTACTTCCTGTGTAATTGGCAGGCGTCCCCAGAGGCATCTCTACTGGGAGACAAGCATGCCGACCAAACATTAGATGCAGCCTAATTCGGCTGTTGAGGGTGGCCTCCCCTGCAACGCATACTTTCTACAGGCTTCCACAGCTGGGTCCTCTCTTGGAATGAAGATAATTTAATTGTGTGTATAAATAGGCAAATGGAACAGGGTCAGGAGAATATTTAAAATTATTGTATTGCCTCTCTCTCTCTCCCTCTATCTCTCTGCTGGACTGGCACCTACAGGGTTTGTAAAACTGTAACTAGAATTTCTGTTTATCTTATAAATTTTTGACATGGAATTGTTAAGAGATAGTCTTGGTAGAATACATCACACAGGCCTCCTAAAAGAGAAGAAGTGTTTTTTTTAATACATTGTTCATTTTGTTTGCAGGACATTGAAGACCATGTAGCATTCGTAATCACTGTCCCCACAGCTCTGGCAATATTCCTGACCATCTTTGTCCTGGTCTGCATTGAGTCAGTGTTCAAGAAACTGCTGCATATTTTCTCTTTGGTAATCTGGGCATGCCTTGTTGCCATGGGATACCTCTTCATGTTTTTTGGAGGAATCATCTGTCCATGGGACCAGGTAAGGATTGCTGGCCTTTCATAATGTGTGTTTGTTTCAGCTTTTAGTAGGTTACAATAAGCCCATCATCATACACAATCAAATATCTACAGTGACCTAAAACAAAAATATTATTTCAGTGAGTGATAAAGCAAAGCAAATACAGGCTAACTTCACTATAACAAACCCTTCTTATAGAACACCCATTTTTAATGATCCCAACAGCAAGAACCGATTTTTTCACTGCAAATTAGCCCTATTAGAGCGATCACGTACAGGATCGACCCGGATACAACGATCTCAGTACTGACTGACACTGAACTTTCTCTAGTGTCAGGTGTGTTATTCTCTCAGTGAAAACAAAGACCATGGTTGACTAATTCAAAGATTACGTATTGTAGTACGAATCATGCCTGATGAATGCAATCGTTGCCTGTCCATCATCTTCACACAAACTGCAACCAGACAATCTACGCTGGATAGTTTTTCAAAAGAAAGGACATGTAATTACTGTATTCAGCATGTAAGTGTACATTCTTTCCTTTTTTATTTGTTTACTGTTTTCTTTTAAACATACAACAGGGAGGGATTAGTGTTGGTGTAATTTATATGTGGAAACGGGTTTGTTTTGTGTGCTTTTGGAGTTGTTATGTTTACAGACGGGTGCTCGATTGAGACTTGCTGCCTGTCTGTCTATATGTCCTCTGTGCGTTACCATCGTTTGTAGCGTCACATGACCCGTTTGTTTACTTTCTGTTTTATGTTTAATAAATCTTGCGCACCTGCGCCTATGCCAGCGTTTCAGCTCCAACTCCTCTGTCTTGCAATGCGGTTACCCACACATGTGACACGAGTACCTTGTCACAATACCGTTTAAATGTCGATCAATGTGAAGGAATCTTCATAAAATTACTATATAATGATGTTCAATTCAAATTTGCCGTTTTGTCATTATTCTGATACAAAAAAATGCCAAACCCTATTATAGTGAACACCCTGATATAACAAACATTTTTCCAGGTCTCAGGGGGGTTCGTTATAGTGAAGTTAGCCTGTATAATGAAATGACACCACCTTTTGCATGACGTGTGTGGGAGAAATTCATAGTTATAAATTGAATGTACTTGGTAAAATGACATTTCCATTTTTAATCTATGAGAGTTGAGATGCTGTGATGCTAATTAAGTTTGTCTTCACCCAACTTTCCTTCCCCCTGCAACACTGTTGATTGATCTACTTCAAATGACTAGATATTGGTAACAGGGTGTGGCAGAGTGGTTGCAGTGTGGAGGTGTGGTGACGTCACGGACCAGGAAATGAAACAATAACAAAGTTTGTACTGCAAAACAGCGCTGCTGTGCTCGTATTTAAGAATTAAACAAAATAAACAGTGTAAACAAAAAGAACGCACAAAACAAAGCAAAGGGCACTCTGGCCAAAGTAAAACAAACACAAACACTTTCAAACAAGTATATTTTTGATATAGCAATTGTTTTTCTATTTTTAGACTCACGTCTCGCCTCTGACACTCCCCTTCTAATAAGCCTGGAGTGCATCTTTTTATATTCTGTGGCTGAAGTCTTAATTACCTAATTTAATACAATAATTACCTTAAGGCTCCAGCCACAGTCCCAGGAGGGCTCTAGGGAAGGGGTTTTAACCCCATCCCCACTGACTACACATTACAAGACCGGCTTTTTCGACGGTCTCAAACAGTGAGTAATAAGACGGATGGCTTTGTCCGCCTGCATAATAATAATAATAATAATAATAATAATAATAATAATAATAACAAATGAAAACATACATAAATAAATACACAAGAGGTGGGCACTTTTAGATTACCTGCTGTGCTGATCTTTAGTGTTGTATAAACAAACAAAGCTGATTCTTATCTTTTAATTAAGAACGTCTGTCTGAAAACCAACATACAACTTTCTTCCTATAAAGGGTTAAGAAGGGCGACAACTGGTGGATACGAGGTGCCATGATTCCCGCCCATGAAATGACTGAAACTATGATTTCAAACGTAGTTTGACGAATGAGTAATAATATAACTGATTAGATTGTTTACAATAATTGTAATAACTAATCTTCTGGATGCAAGTTTAAGAGTTGTTTAAGTATGTTTTCTCAATAAAATTGAAATGTTTATTTTTTTTAATGTAGTTTAAAGTTAAACAAATTCTTAAACTATTTTCCTTTAATTATTGTACAACGTGTTTAACACGCTTGTAACAGTAATTGAATTAGGAGAATGAAACTGAATTTTGTATCCTTCTATGATCACTATACCTAAAGTTCTATCAAAAAAAGTTGTGTTCTATACATTTTACTGTTATTTCTCCATTGAGGCGGGGCTGCTGCTAGTGTTGATGACACACATTGCTTGTGTAAAAGTGAAACATCATTCAAATTCTTTAATCCAATGAAAGGACTGGTTTCGGTCAGGGATTAGATTTACCCAGGAGAGATTGGACCAAAGTAAACTCCTCTTTGGGCACTATATTTAAAGCGAAACACAGATGAACTCGTTCTCTTTCTCTTGGATCCTGACTCATCTCACAATCATGGGGTTTGAAAGACTTTAAGATTCACATAAAATACTATTTTTTGGATAATAAATATCTACATGCAAACCAGAAGTAAAAACGTTTAATTATTATTATTATTATTATTATTATTATTATTATTATTATTATTTATTTATTTATTTCTTAGCAGACGCCCTTATCCAGGGCGACTTACAATCGTAAGCAAATACATTTCAAGTGTTACAATACAAGTAATACAATAAGAGCAAGAAATACAATAACTTTTGTTCTAGTGTGACAAACCACAATTCAATAATACAGCAGATAATAGTGATAGTTACATCAGGATATGATTAAATACAAAATACTATAGGTTAAACACTTGGCAGATTACAGTATTCTGAAGTACAGGATTAAATGCAGTAAAATAGGGGGCAGATAAGAGCAAAATAAAGCACATTTAAATGAAGGGTGATAGTGTCCCAGGATACAAACAGAGGAGTTCTACAGGTGCTGTTTGAAGAGGTGAGTCTTAAGGAGGCGCCGGAATGTGGTCAGGGACTGGGCAGTCCTGACATCTGTAGGAAGGTCATTCCACCACTGCGGAGCAAGGGTGGAGAAGGAGCGGGCCCTGGAGGCGTAACACTCTGCTAAGATTAAAAAGATAAACAATGTTACTTTGATGAATAATTGAAACAAGACAATACTTGAACAAAACGTATGATATCGTGTGTATTTGAAAACAACAACTACAACCATCGGAACCATTTAAACATTGATTGAGTTTATCCACACGTTTTGAAGTAATATTACAACTCAATACTAAATGCAATTGAAACTGCTTACGAACTAAACTTGTTGAAATATAACGCAGTCTTCATTCCATCTAGCACAACAGATGCTGCTTAACACCGTTACTGTACGTAATGTGCACAAATCCTGTATGCACATGTAGGTAACCATACAGAACCTTTGTGTGTTTAAATGTCCTGCTTGTGTCTGTACTTCTGGTAATTCTGGTACCATTATTTCTAACTTTTATATTCTTCTCACTTTTGTGAGCCTTAATAAACTTAATAATTTATATATGTTGAGTTTCTTTTTGCCTGTTAGGAGTACTAAAGTAAGCATTAATGATTGATTTGAGATCCTTAAACCTATATATTTAACTTTTAATGTTAGTTTATTGACTTAGTTAATTGAGTGGTTAACCTCTCTTGATCTTGAAACTGGAAAGCATATTTTTATAAGTTAGCCTTATATTTATTTTTATATATTCGAATAACTGAACATCGAATTGTAAATATAATTTTATAAGAAATATTACATTTGTTCAACCCTATATTTATATTTAAATGTTAATCGCATAATGGAGGTGTACCCTGTATATTAAGAAATTATTATTAAATTGAATATTACCAACATAATGGGTGTGTTAAGTAGGATATTGAGTTGTTAATGTTAAATATTATATCTTCAAATATGCTCTACAAGTGACAGTGGCCTTGCTTGTTTTCTTTCTATTTGTGCCTGTTGTTCAATTAATCCAGTTTGCAGATCATAGCATTCTCTGAAGCTGGAGCTTTGGAACAAGTGTTATTTGAGTTTGTAACTCTGTAAACTAAAAATAAATTACTTAGTAATTACGTTTTTTTTTTTTTTTCATTAATGATAACTACTATGAATTACATGATTTTTTTTATTTTTTATAAATTTAGTTTTTTTGACTTACTGCTGAGAAAAGCAAATACATTAGTTAATTACTTACTTGGTAAATACATATTAATTAAAACATTTAAATAGTAATAATTACATGGAGAAAAAACAAATATGTTTACAATTTTTTAGCAATTCATTTTAAATTTGAGCTTTTCCTTTGAGGACAAGTTCCAAGCATACAATGCCTTGGAAGCTGTACTCAAGTACAGTATCTCTAGGCTGCTAAATGGTTGCCATAGAAACTCTTTTCTGTTCATAACTGAGGCAGAGGTTTCAACCTTTAAAAAAAAAAATCACTTATCAGCATGTTCCTACTACATTTTTTTTTCAGATACAATAATGACAGTAGACAAATAGCCTGGTGTTTTAAAGGGTTAAGGTTACAGTATCATAGAAATATGGAGACAAGAATAATCTATACAGAGCAAAAACTACCTGAGAAGCAAGCTGTTTTCAGCAATATATATTGCCAGTGATGTATTTTGTTTTTCAAAATGCTAAAATCCTAAATAGTGACCTATACTATGCAGAAAACCATGCAGCGTGTAGCAATATAGATTAAATTATTTAGGATTAAGTGATTTAGCTGTGCCCTGGCACTGATAAAAGGATATTGTGGGTAAAGTAGGAAACAGTTAAAAAGCTTTAAAAGGCGTACATGTAATACTACTGAAATTACCTGCAATATATCACTTTATAAAGGTGATATATTTTCTGAACTAAGGTTTCTGCAGGCTAATTTCTCAATAAGATCAAAATAATAATAAAAGGCAGGCTGACATTCTCTGAATGGTTAGGTGTAAAACAAATGTCTCTTAATTGATATACAGACAAAGTGATGGTCTTGTGAAACCTATCAGGAAGTGCAAGCAGGAGGTGATAATAGTGATGCTAAAAATAATCTTTTGCAGAGTTGGATATGTTTGTTTTACACTAAAGGTTCCAGGATTCTGTGTAGAAATGTTTTTTTTTTTTTTTTAAATGAGGAGGAACGATTGGCAGTTACACAAATGAGAATGCTCTATAATCTAGTGCTGCAACATGTTGTGTATTTGAGAGCTTCCCTATCTTTATCTACTGTACTTTTATTCCTGTCTAGTTTACTAACATGTGTATGTTATTAAAATATGACAGGTTTGATTAATATTTAGCTTTCTGTCTGCATTAGATGATTCAAGTGCTTTTTAGAAACTTATGGGCGTTATCTGTCATTTTGTCCCTCAGGTTGCATGAAATTGAACTAAATGGGTTCTCTTGAAAATTAAACAACAAACTTGCTAGGTACTACCTGTCATAGTTGATACATACTATGTTGGTTGTATTGACAGCCTGTGGTTTCTGACCCAATTAATGATTTAGTACTCTGATGCAATAACTTCAGAGAGGATTGAGTGTAGAAGGAAATACAGTCTGAGACAGTTTCTTTAAGGCCTGGATTTTAATACAAAAAAGGTGCTGCTTCCTCTCCAGGTCAGTCATTTAGCTTGGCAACAGGCTGCTGTTGTGATGGTCCCTTTGTGTATCCAGAATGGACTTGACAAAGGATAACATGATTTAGAATCACAATGAAAGTGAATGGCAGAGAGATTACACTTCTCAAATCATAGTTATTTACTTACTTAATTAACTTTCAGTGGCAAATATAATAATATATACATTAAATAAAGGACATAAGCATGTCTGGCACACATAGCTCCTAGTCATAGCATGTACAATCTTTTTGAATAGGTCTGACGTATTGTATTTCTGTTCCCATTCTTTCAACAGATTAGTTTCAACTGGCCAGCACTTGAACAGTCTCTTCTCTCGACTAACCTCTTTAACTTCTTTGGATTCAGAACTGGAGACAGTGTTAAAACATGTACTTCATAACAACATTTTGTACTGTATTCTACTACGGGTAATGATATACAGTACAAATGAATAGAAGGTGTCATCAGTTTTGATTTAGATAAATATTAAACGAAAATGAGCAAAATGTGGTTATTGCACTCATTACTTGTTGAATTGAAAGCACAGAGATTTGTTAATAAGGCAAACTGGGGCGACCATTCATTGGTCCAGAAACAATGCAAACAAAATCAAATACAGCATGCAACAGAGCCCAGGACTCTATCAGTGATTAATTGAAGTTTACTAGATGTCATCATGTTTTGTTTCAGAGAAGTAGACTTTCATCCAAACTATAATACACACAGACTATAGTAACTGTGTATGGACCGTAACTGCTGCTGAAGGTTTTGTAATTGCTGCCCGCTCTATCAGTCTATTGAGGCTTAGCATGCAAAATGCACCTGAGACATTAAACTGCCCAGTGGCATGAAAACAAAGGCAACCAAGCAGACACAGGACCATAGGAAGAAAGTCCAGTGTTTTGAGCACTTTTCTGAAAACAAGGCAACCAATAACAATTTAACACTTTTGACAATTCACTGCCATTGAATAGGTACATTCAAAGTTTGCACACATATGGGGCCAGGTGGCACAGCAGGCTAATTCACCAGCTCCTTAAGAGTTTCACCTTTGGAAGGCTTGGAAATGAATTAAGTATATTTAGTGGTCTCATTCCCCAAGTGGACATTTGTCCACATTACAAAATCTCTACAAAATATAATACAATTCAGCACAAATAACATTAAGGAGCCCAGGTCTGAATGAAAATGAGTGTTGAACTTGGTAGTGAAGATCACAACCTGCGCAAAACAAACAAACAAACAAAATGCAGTACAGTAGACTCCCGTTAATCCATGTTTTAATAATTTGTATTTCGATAATCTGTGCGGTACATTATCAAAATGTATTAGTGCAGAAATCATCTGATCTATGCGGAAGCAGGTATAGGCACGCTTTATTAGTGCGGAAAATCATCTGTGTGGAAATGGACGGTCATCATTTAATTTAATTGAGTACAGCTAATGCAAGCCAACGGACAGCACTGTATTGTAATTGTTGAAAGCAGTGACAACGAGCAGAAAGCAGACTTAAAACTGTCTTGACCTGGCAGTCTGAATATGAAGAGCAGTTACGACAATTAAAGACTCAGACTCAATGTCAGTGAATTTTTTAAACCAGCTCTCTCTGCCTCTGAACAACGCTTATTATGTACAGTATATACACCACCTACTCGATATATTGCGGGTGTCGGGGTCCACTATAAATATATATATATATATATCGAGGGCCGCAATATAGTGAGAGATCCATAGAAAAACAAAATAGGCTAAAAAGAATACTGTACAATCACTCCCTCGTTTTATCGGGGATGTCTGGGTCCAGTATAAATCCTCTACGCAACACGCTTTTTCTCATTTTTCGTATAAAAATCAGCACACCATTTTAATTCGTACTGCAGAGGGTAATTGCTTTTCATCAACGTCAGTCTCCAATTAATTTCATTCTTCTCCTTTCTCAATGCACAAACCCGCTGCATTGAAAGAATCCCAATCCAAACATAGGAGGCTTGATGCTAGGGAGCTGACGTCACTGCCTTGTGACTTTTGCTAGTGCATTGCTGTTGCCACAAGTGAACACCTTGTTAGTTAAAATAAAAACCGCTTCAGCAAGTAGATATTTCATTTGTTTTGTATTGTACAATGCGTGTGTATAAGGTAACAGTACGATATTAATGCTTTGTTTTTAATTGTTTTGTATATTTTTGTTTGTGGTGTGCAGTACGAAATAAAACAAACAGTAATTCTAAGTGAAATTGCCTGTGTATATTGCAGCTAAGGCATGCGCAGTTAGACTGTATGGGGAGCCACCTCCAGGACCGCGATATATCCGAATCTGAAGTATAGCGAGTGGCGATATAATGAGGGATGGGTGTATTTTGACCATTGTTGGGATGTTATATTTTATTTGCATTATTGCATTTTTCGAGTTTTAAGTTAAACAGGGATTTCCCAAACAGTAAACTCAATTTTGGCTAATCCGTGTTTTTCACTAATTCAGGCTCAAATCGGTCCCAATTTGCACAGATTAACGGGTCTAGTGTACTGTATTAAAAAATTAAAAAAATACAGCTAGGTTCCTCAGATCTGGAAGTGTTGCTTTCAAACATCGATCCAGAGTGCCATTCAAGATAAGCTTAATGTCATGCTTTTGAGAGGTTAAAAAAAGTTGCAAGCCAATTTCTTGTGTGCAGATGATTTTCTCAGCACTGAAAAAAGCAAGGTGAGAACATTCACTGACTGCTAAACACACTACAGAAACCTTCAGGGCATGTTCAGTTAAGTGATATCACTCACAATAAACCGCTCTCTTCAGATCTGACTTCAATTCCATTGTTTTTTTTTTCATCTAAACTAAATGGCTTTTGGAATGTTCTTTTCCTCCATTTTGAAAGACTTTCTCTGACCCCATTAAAATAGAAAATATGCGAATCTCTAGACTTCTTAAAATCTTTTATAATGAGGAGCATCATACTGATGGGTAGAGGGAAATACGTGATGTTATACAGGGAATGTTTGTCAAAAATGACAACCTGTAAAACCTATGGTTGATGAGTAACACTGCTATATATTACTAGACTTCATATTTCGTAATTTAAATTATTCAGTGCTAATTTGAAGTACCAGTAGCCTTCTAATTATTTTTCTCATGCGCACATGAAATATAAGAGACAGAAATAGAGGAAGTTGATTAATATGCAGCATAACTTGAAAGTAAATATAAAAAATAAGATTCATCTTTTTTTTATATATACATTGATTAATAAAGTGATGGCTTAAACCTCTAATTTAAATTACATCAACTGAAGGCACCTAGATTTTTTGAAATTGCGAAACTCCCAAGAAGGCACAAGATAAGCTAAAGAAAATATTTTGTACAATGAATGAAGAATATGTTGCTTTAAATTATGGGTGGAAAAACAAACAAACCAGTTTCATAATATTCATATATCCCACCTCAGCCACTGACTCATTGTGTGACCCTGAGCAAGTCACTTAACCTCCTTGTGCTCCGTCTTTCGGGTGAGACGTAATTGTAAGTGACTCTGCAGCTGATGCATAGTTCACACACCCAAGTCTCTGTAAGTCGCCTTGGATAAAGGCGTCTGCTAAATAAACAAAAGTAATATTTATTTTAAAAGTTTTCAAATGTACTGGTTTGCTATGTTATATATAGCAGCAGTGGTTAGGCCCCCCATCATTTAAATCAATCAGGTTAACATCACATTTTGAATAAAGTATACTTTATTATCACAGTGGAGAGAGTCTGTTACTCTGTCAGTTCTGGGCATGTCATTTCCTAACTTATTTTGGTAGCACCACTAAAGTTTGCAGCTTTAACAGGTTAGGTAAAAGGCCTGTAAAACACAGTCTCATTAACCCCCATAGTCGATTTCCGGTTGATAATAGTGTGTGTGTATTGCTTAGAGATAAATACTTCAGCAACATTTTATGAACTTCAGTGTGCCTCCAAGGTAGCCAATGAGCTAAATGCACATATTATCTTGCCTCTTCATCAAACAGGAAGAATATACAGTTATCAACAGTATATCTTTTAAAAGGCTTGCCCCTCTTCTTCCCTCTTTTGTTTACCCTCGTGTATATAAAGCTGGGACTTATCTCCATTCTTCTGTCCTGAAGTTATTTTCCTCCTCCTGCCCTCCATTTTTTTGCTGCTATGTCTTCCTTTCAGTGGTTGATTGGATCCCATCAACCGGCCTCATAGGACGCTGTAAGACAAGATCCTGGGCTAAGCCTAAAAAATTGTAATGCATAATCAAGTTGTCGCCTGGCTTATTGAATGCACACACACAAACACACACACAAATTGTAGGTACTGCTCCAGATTATTATTATTATTTGGTCAAAAACAGATCTAGAGGGCTTAGAATTTAGTTAAATTCCTAATATTGTGTAAAGAAAAAAATATGCACCCGGGGGCAGAATTATAGTATATAGAGATTACGTTTTGTATATGCACATTCACCTTGATCTTCACAGTGCACACTGCAACAGTGATGTCAAGTGTGAAGTTTACCCCATGGACCATAAGAGTTCTACCTTTGGCTTTCATGATAAGGATAGGATGCCAGCAGAATGCCAGTAATTGATTCTGATTGGTGACTTTATCTGGGTGAAGAATAGGTTTTTTTTAAAGTGTTTGTAATAAGGTGTTTTTTTTTTTGTTTTGTTTTTTAATAGGCTAGCAAAATATTAATGATCTTCAAATAATTTAGTTTAGGATTCTGGTCATTTGGTTAAAACACTTTACATATTAATAGGTGGTCCTAGGTCCTCTTATACCGTATGCTAGTTGAATCTATAATAGAAATGAGCGAAAAGCTTCAAAACATTCCCCTTCACTGAATTTAAATGGACTAATTGAATTGCACATTAATGTGTGTCATTTAAAAATAACTGAAAGTGGAAATTAGCAGCGATTACAGCAATTTGAAGGTTTAACCCCTTTTTAAACCATGCTTAACTAAATACAGTCTCCATTAATTCTGCATTTTTTCTTGAGCACTACAGGAAATATGATTTGCTGCAACTAGGATACATTCTGCTAATTAGGAAGAAAAATGGTGATTTATCTTGAAAGCAGGAGTTTGTATCACTCAATGAATCAGACCCTATTCATATTAACAAAATAATGTGCTTTGTTAAAAACACACGAGTGTCGTTCACTTCATTTACAAGCACGTTTTCAACACATGATGATTGTGCATTATTTAGGTAGTGTGAACAGGGTATGAAAGACAACCCAGAAAAGGTACTTAGAATTTCAAATAATCAATTAAAAGTTGTCTTCCTTTCAGAGTAATGTACTTCTACACGTTAGTGTTGTCAGAGTGGCTGGCTGGTAAGCATGCTAACTTGGTTTCTTGCACAGTAGTTTTACCCTAGAAGCACTGAAGTGTTTACAATTACTCCCAACTAAAGAAGGTCAGAGAATAAGTACACACTTTCTTTGCTGTCACTTACACAAAATATAAACATGTTGAACATACTGGCAAAAGGGGCTCTACTTGTACATAATGGATTCTCAGTGCATTCAAGGGAGATGTTATTGATTATTTACTGGCAATTATCTTCATGGCCTTTAATATGTAAGTACCCAGGCTCTTCGAGAGAAATTTGGGGCCCCGGTACATGTTGACCATCGCTATCTCCCAATGGTTCACCAAGCCTTATAGAGTTCTGAAGTGTGTTGTCGCGCTGTTAGTTTTAAGCTTCCTTAGGATTTCTGAAACAAAAAACTTTAAACACTTTTCAATCCATTAAAAAAGCCTTTCAACCCTTTCCTGCCTAACTAGGATGATCATATACAGGCATGAATATGAGGGTTTCAAATATCTTCTATTGTTGAGGAGCTAGAAGATTTTGTCCAAGCCATATGGTCTGTATCACAAAATGCCTGAAAACTGCCCTATTTTCAGTACTGTCAGCTATTTTATGGTAGTCCAGACTAAGCAAAATATCACAAAGTATGTAAAACCAAATCGTATGCAAAACCTTTTAACCTTGAAATGTATTACCAAATACAAGTAAAAACGATAGGTTGCGGATGCAACCCTGGTTCCCTGAAAGAGAAAATAACCATCAAGGTATGGGATATTGCCGTCAGGCAGTGGTGATTGGCTGAGCTTTATAGCAAAGCTGCCGATAGGCCTCCGCGCAAGCTGCCGTGTAAGCCCGCCCCCCTGGGAGCTTACTACACGCAGCGCACAGAGACTCTCTTCCTCTTTTGTCTTCAGCATTGGTAACGGTAGGTATTAGAGCTTGTCGACTGATTGTACTCACTAAGCTTAGGCTTGAGAAGCTGGTTTTTTGCCCCTTCTCCGTTTATTTCAGTTGTATTCATTATTATTTTGTATTCGGTTTATATAATTGTGTATATAATTTATATTACATTATATATTCCTTCACGCTTTGCTTCGGCATCGCGTTGTCTCGTGGTCTCCGTCTTTCCTGTGTTAATAATTATTTTATAATTATTATAATAATTTAGTGTTGTGTTTTGGGGTTTTTTGTAAATAAAATTGTATATATTCTGTTTATATATATTTGTTGTTCTACAGCCCCGGTCTTGCCTTGGCTAGACCGCGTGTGTGGAGCCTGCACTGCAGTCTCACATACTACCTCTGCGGTGTGTTCAACCAACCGCGTGGTAGCTGTACTGTGCCCACAATCATTGTCCAGTCACAGATCACTAGCATATAGTGCTGCTGCAGCGTCCCCAAAAAAAATAATAATAATTTCCCATTCACTACACAAAGGAAGACAACCACAAAGCACCAGCACCAACAGGTAAGTAGTGCACAGCATCAGACACTGTACCAGCACTTAGCCTCTCCGCTCTGCGGGTCAGCTGATGCTTAGGCGTCTGTGCTAGCGTTCTACGCTCGGTACTCACGCTCCGGCGTGCTGCGCTTCGGCTCTTTGGTGTCAGCGCTTGTCGCTTGGTGCAGCACTTCGGCGCTTGCGCAGCGCTTCAGCGCTTGGTGCTAGCGCGTCTGTGCTTAGGCGCTCGGTGCTAGACGCGTCGACGCTTGGTGCTCGGCGCTCGATGCTCGGTGCTCGGCGCTTCGGCGTTCGACACTCGGTGCTAGACGCGTCGACGCTCGGTGCTCGACGCTTCGGCGCTCAACGCACGCACCTTCGACGCTTAGGCGCTCGACGCTCGGTGCTCGACGCTTCGACGCTCAGTGCTCGACGCTTCGACGCTCAGTGCTCGACGCTTCGACGCTCAGTGCTCGACGCTTAGGCGCTCAACTCTCGGTGCTCGACGCTTTGGCACTCGACGCTTCGGCGCTTCGACACTCGGTGCTCGACGCTCGGTGCTTCGGCGCTCGACGCACGCACCTTCGACGCTTAGGCGCTCGACGCTCGGTGCTCGACGCTTCGACGCTCGGTGCTCGACGCTTAGGCGCTCGACGCTTAGGCGCTCGACTCTCGGTGCTCGACGCTTCGGCGCTCGGCGCTTCAGCGCTCGGTGCTCGGCACTTCGACGCTCGGTGCTCGGCGCTTCGACGCTCGGTGCTCGACGCTTCGACGCTCAGTGCTCGACGCTTAGGCGCTCAACTCTCGGTGCTCGACGCTTTGGCACTCGACGCTTCGGCGCTTCGACACTCAGTGCTCGACGCTCGGTGCTTCGGCGCTCGACGCACGCACCTTCGACGCTTAGGCGCTCGACGCTCGGTGCTCGACGCTTCGACGCTCGGTGCTCGACGCTTAGGCGCTCGACGCTTAGGCGCTCGACTCTTGGTGCTCGATGCTTCGGCGCTCGGCACTTCGGCGCTTCGACACTCGGCGCTCGATGCTCGGCGCTTAGGCGCTCGACGCTCGGTGCTAGACGCTTCGACGCTCGGTGCTCGACGCTTAGGCGCTCGACTCTCGGTGCTCGACGCTTCGGCGCTCGGCGCTTCAGCGCTCGGTGCTCGGCACTTCGACGCTCGGTGCTCGACGCTTCGACGCTCGGTGCTCGACGCTTAGGCGCTCGACGCTTAGGCGCTCGACTCTTGGTGCTCGATGCTTCGGCGCTCGGCACTTCGGCGCTTCGACACTCGGCGCTCGATGCTCGGCGCTTAGGCGCTCGACGCTCGGTGCTAGACGCTTCGACGCTCGGTGCTCGACGCTTAGGCGCTCGACTCTCGGTGCTCGGCGCTTCGACGCTCGGTGCTCGACGCTTAGGCGCTCGACTCTCGGTGCTCGGCGCTTCGACGCTCGGTGCTCGGCGTTCGACGCTTCGGTGCTCGGCGCTCGACGCTTAGGTGCTCGACTCTCGGTGCTCGACGCTTCGGCGCTTCGACACTCGGTGCTCGACGCTCGGTGCTTCGGCGCTCGACGCACGCACCTTCGACGCTTAGGCGCTTGACGCTCGGTGCTCGACGCTTCGACGCTCGGTGCTCGCCGCTTAGGCGCTCGACTCTCGGTGCTCGACGCTTCAGCGCTCGGTGCTCGGCGCTTCGACGCTCGGTGCTTGGTGTTCGACGCTTCGGTGCTCGACGCTCGACGTTCGGCGCTTCGACACTCGGTGCTCGACGCTCGGTGCTTCGGCACTCGACGCTCGGTGCTTCGACGCTCGGTGCTCGACGCACCTTCAGTGTTCGTTGAACCACACTCGACGGAGATGTCGGGCTTTCATCGCTGCGTGACCTGTCAGGCAAAGCTGCCTGCCAGCAATCCGCACGAGGATTGTGTGACGTGTCTGGGACCAGAGCACGCCGCATCCGCCTTGGCGGATAGGGCTTTTTGCTGTCTCTGTGCTGGCTTCCAGGCACGCACCCTCCGCCAGAGGGCGAAGAAAGCAGTGGGTGGGCACTCTCCGTCCTCGGGATCATCACACACCATTTCTGCTCCGCCGTCGTCTACGGCGACGCCGCAAGTGCGGCTGCAGTTCTCCAGGAGCCCGTCCTCCCAGTTAACAGCTGGTCAGAGGTCTCTCACCAGACGCGCTTGGGAACGCAGCCCCTCCCCTCGCAGGGTACGCCCCCGTCGGGAGTCTAGGTCGCACTCCAGATCGCCTCGTCGGAGAGGACGCTCTCGCTGCCCTCGTCGGGACAGGCGATACAGAGACAGGTCGGGGGTGGTGGAGCTAACCTCCAAAATGTCTCAGTTTATGGAGGTTATGATGGGACAGCAGTCCATCCTCATGTCCTTAGCAAATGTGGTGCCCCCAGTCCCAGAACAACCGACTGGGCCCATTGCTAGACAGCCAGTGGCCCCTCCACAACTTGCACCGGTCGTAGCCTCCCAGCACTCTGAGCAGGACATCGAGCTCCAGGTGCTGGATACTGATGACCCGACGTGGTCTGTGGTGGAGAGAGCAACCCGCCACTTGGGGATCAAGTGGCCGATGACGGAGCTACCACGGCGATCTTTGTTCAAGTCGCCTTCAGCCCAGCCCCATCAGTCCAGGATGCTTCCGGCATTCCCAGACTTTATTAAAGAAGTGCAATCCACCTGGGGGGCTCCGGCCTCTGCCCCTGCGACTTCTCACAAGGCCTCGGCTTTTAACATGCAAGGGGCAAGTGAAGCCGGGTCGGCGTCATTCCCACCGGTGGACGCTGCATTCGCTGCATTGGTGAAGACGCCAACATTATCAGGGCTGACGAAAGATCCTGCTTGCCCCAATAAGCAGTGCAGGACCACAGAGGTACACCTAAAGAAGGGGTACGCTGCGGCCACGGAGGCGGTTAGATTGTCGAATGTGGCCAGCCTGTTAACGGTCTACCAGGCGGCACTCGCTAGAGACCTGCCTGAGTGCCCCTCTGCGACTCTCAGAAGCGAGTTGGTGACGGTCAGTCAGCTGCTGGTGAGGTTGGCCCAGCTCAACGCGCGGGCTCAGGGCAGGAGCATCGCGTCCCTGGTCGTGGCCAGAAGGCAGCTCTGGCTCTCGCAAGCGAGAGTGCAGGAGCCTGACAAGGCCCCGTTGCTGGATGCCCCAATTACACCGGGACACACATTCGGTCCGGCGGTGGAGGAGATGCTGCAACGCTCCATCAAGGCGCGGGAGGCGTCGCAGCAAATGGCGAAAATGTGGCCAAACAAGCCGTTCCAGCCGAAGCGGCCTCAGGAACATCAGTGGCGCAGGACACCACCACAGCAGCAGGCGCAACCACGGGGCAGTAAGACCTCAACTTCAGGTCCATCAGCACGCGGCCGACCCTCGTTTGTAAGACCGCAGCGTGGAGGGTGGCGCCCTAGAGGAGGTGGCAGGCCACGCGCGAACGAGCGCAGCCACAACAGCCCTGAGAACGTCAGGCATCTGTTAACCCACCCCTACACTGTTCCACAGCTCCTGTTCTGGCAACAATGCACCAACGACATCTGGGTGCGCAAAACTATATTCACCGGGTAGACCCTTCAGTTCCGGTTAAAACCTCCCCCCTTCAGGAGAGTGGTGGTAACTGCAGTGAAGGACTCGGTTCAGTCCTCAGCTCTGAATGTGGAAATACAGGCATTGCTCAGGAAGCGTGCCATTCAACTAGTAGACCCTGCTCTGACCGACCAGGGGTTCTACTCCAAGTACTTCCTAGTGCCAAAAAAGGACGGTGGGCTCCGCCCTATTTTAGATTTGCGAGTACTGAACAAATACCTACAGGTGTTGTCGTTCAAGATGCTTACGCACAGGCACATTGTCCAGTCTGTCCGGCAGGGCGACTGGTTTACCACCGTAGACCTCACAGATGCGTACTTTCACGTTCCCATCTGTCCGGGTCACAGGAAGTATCTACGATTCACATTTCAGAGCAGGGTCTACGAGTTTTGTGTCCTGCCATTCGGCCTGTCTCTAGCTCCTCGAACCTTACCGAAGTGTATGGATGCCATTTTAGCTCCCTTGCGGGCTCAAGGCGTCCGACTGCTGAACTATCTGGACGACTGGCTCGTCTGCGCGCAGTCAAAGGAGCAGTTGGCACAGCACACAGTGATGGTTACAGACCATCTTCAGCGGCTAGGTCTGAAGGTCAATTCAGAAAAGAGCCGCCTCGTGCCGAGCCAACAGACCGAATTCTTGGGTCTGCATCTGGACTCTGTGTCCAGGAAGCGACCCTGTCGACACAAAGAGTTGCCTCGTTGGAGCGGTGTCTCTCCATATTCAGGTTGAGAGAAACAGTCAGCATGGAGCTGTGTCAGCGCATGCTGGGGTTGATGGCTGCCACCTTGCAAGCCCTTCCTTTGGGCTTACTACACCAGAGACCTCTGCAGGCCTGGTTCAATGCCTTCGCGTTGCATCCGCGGAGAGACAAACACCGCAGGTTGAGGGTATCCCGAACCTGCTGGGAAGCACTGCGCTGGTGAAAAGTTCCGTCGAACATCCGCCAGGGCGTACGCTTGGGTCCCATCTTCCGAAGGGAGGTTATTACGACCGACGCTTCCAACCAGGGTTGGGGAGCAGTCTGGAACGGGTCGGGGACTCGTGGAGTGTGGTCAGGATCCTGGAGGTCGGCCCACATCAATGCTCTGGAACTCAGAGCAGTGGACCTCGCCTTTCGGCACTTCTTGCCAGTGCTTCTAGGCAAGCACGTGTTAGTGCGGTCAGACAACACCACGGTAGTGGCGTATATCAATCGCAAGGGCGGCTTGCGGTCCCCCGGTCTTCACCGGATGGTAACACGGCTGTTGCTTTGGGCACAACCGCGTTTAACCTCTCTGCGTGCGGTTCACCTACCGTGCAGAGTCAATTACGCAGCGGATCTCCTGTCCAGAGGAGGTCCTCTTGCAGGCGAATGGCGTCTTCACCCTCGGGTGGTAGAGCGCATTTGGGAATGGTTCGGCACAGTGCAAGTCGATCTCTTCGCTTTGCGAGAGACCACGCACTGTCCCCTATGATTCTCGGTGAAGGACCTCGACAGCCCCCTAGGAGTCGATGCACTGGCTCACGAATGGCCGCCAGGGCTCCTGTATGCATTTCCACCGATTCCGATGCTCCCCGCCTTCTTGGAGAAGGTCAGGGTAGAGCAAGCGACAGTGATTCTGATCGCTCCTCGGTGGCCTCGGAGAATATGGTTCCCGAGTCTGGTGCAGTTGTTGCACGGTCGCCCGAGGGAGCTCCCTCTGCGAGCGGACCTGCTGTCCCAAGCTCAAGGAGGGCTATGGCACCCGAACCCCAAACTCATGCAGTTATGGGCTTGGCCCCTGAGCGGGAGCGCCTGTCAGCCTTAGGGCTTTTGACAGCGGTTATATCGACCATTCAGAGTGCGAGAGCGCCCTCTACTAGGTCGCAGTATGCGTATAAGTGGCAATTGTTTCAGAGTTGGTGTCTGGCTGAGAGCCATGACCCGGTCTCCTGCCCTATGGCAGTGATATTACAGTTTCTGCAGAAGCTGTTAGATGAGGGGAAATCTCCCTCTACACTTAAAGTGTATTTAGCCGCCATTTCGGCTTGCCATGTACGCATTGACGGGTTATCACCTGGTTGCCATTTTCTGGCATCTCAGTTCCTGAAAGGCGCAAGACGCTTGCGGCCTCCAAGGACGACCAGTTTACCGTCATAGAGCCTTGATGTGGTGCTATAAGCCCTTACCAAGGCACCGTTCGAGCCTCTCCAGCGTGGATATGAAGCTCATGTCTATAAAAACTGTGTTTTTGCTGTCTGTGGTATCAGCAAAATGCGTGAGCGAGTTGCATGCGCTTTCGCATTCATCATGTACTCGTTTCGCAGGAGACGGTTCTAAGGTCTCCATGCGTCCAAATCCGGCCTTTCTACCCAAGGTCATATCCCCGTTTCATATGAACCAACCAGTCGAGTTGATGGTGTTCCATCCTCCTCCTTTTTCTTCCCCAGAGGAAGAGCGGTTACACATGCTCTGCCCTGTGCGGGAATTGAGGTGTTATATTGACCGCACAAGGACTGTTAGGCAAACAGAACAGCTGTTCATGTGCCATGGTTCTAAGACTTTGGGCCAGCCGTTGTCTAAGCAACGCCTTTCCCATTGGATAGTGGATGCTATTAAGTTAGCATATGATTCTATGGGCCTTCCGCCACCAGGGCAGTTGAAGGCACATTCCACTAGGGGTATGGCAACATCCTGGGCCCTCTTTAGAGGGTTGCCGGTGTCTGACATTTGCGCTGCAGCCAGTTGGGTTACACCGCATACTTTTACGAGGTTCTACCGGTTGAATGTACTGGAATCCTCTGCTCCGTCATTTGGAGCATCTGTGTTACACTCTATGACGCCTCAGGGTGCGGACATATAGAGTGGTTGATGAGATGGTGTTGACTATTCCACCTTAGGACAGGTGTCATTGTGAGCATAGACGCTGAGGCACAGCTCCGCATATGCGTAGATGTACTGCCTTCGCAGTTGCGTTATGACGTAAGTCTGTCCTACTGCCGAGAATCCTCCCTCACGACGGCTTGGGTACACTGTTCCCATACCTTGATGGTTATTTTCGACTTGAAAGGGAACGATAGGTTGTGGCTGCAATCCCGGTTCCCTGAAAGAGAAAATAACCATCAAGCCGCGAGGTCGCTCTGGAAGCCTTCACGGCCTGAAGAGCAAAAGAGGAAGAGAGTCTCCGCGCGCTGCATGTAGTAAGCTCCCAGGGGGGCGGGCTTACACGGCAGCTTGCGTGGAGGCCTATCGGCAGCTTTGCTATAAAGCTCAGCCAATCGCTACTGCCTGACGGCAATATCCCATACCTTGATGGTTATTTTCGACTTGAAAGGGAAATGGAGTTATTTTATAAATTATTTTTGGCATAATGTACTGTGTATTTCCTGACTTTCAATAATGTTGCATTATGAAGAGAAAATCATATTTATATACAAAAGTTACAGAATTCAATATAACAACAAACACCAATCAAAATAGCAAAAAAAGTATAAAAGAAAATAGTATATAGAAAAACTATATAGCAGTAATCATAAAAATAATGCAGTGATGCAATAAATGTGGCCACCACTGTACGCAAACAAACAAACAAACAAACAAATACATAAATACATATGTGATGTAGTGTGGTGTATGTACCATCTATTACAAGCCTCCTCTCAATTTTTTTTTTCATTCAAAATACACGCTGGTAGACAAGTTTCCTGTGTGTGGCAAGTGTATCGTCAAAATGGGCATGTAGGGATACACATTGTTTTATTCCTAGTGCCTAGCCTTATTCAATGACAAGGCTCAGAAAGACATTTGACTGCCCCATGTCTTATTGCGTGAGAAGAGAGATTGCGTTGTCGAGACTTAAAGCACAGAAATTAGAGCGGTGTGGCGCGTCGGAGTTAATGCGCAAAAATCAACTTATTATTTAAATTGAAGTCCATCTTGATTTACTGTGAATGCTGAACTAACTTTGAGTTTCAATAGTTACAAAAACATCACAATTCAAATAAAAAAGTGAACGTATCGTGCGTTGTTTTGTGAAATTACCAAATCGCTGACTTGGTTGTACAATAATGTGCAACTCTCTCACTGTACCACCTGTCAAAAAAGCGACTGAGCTGTCCAAGACACGTCGTAGGAGTCATTTTAAAAAGGTAAAGTTTTGTTTACAACATATCAAAATATGATAATGAAATGCTTATGTTAAAGTAATTTAATTTGTCTCTTTAATAAGTGTAACATTATAAATGCTATAAGACACCGCAGCACAATTGTTACTTTTTTTCCTCAGTGTGTGTAATAAGTGTAATAAGATTAGACGTAACAAAATATTTTATGCATATTTAACTGAAGTCGATATATATTTGTCATTGTTTATACTAAGCTTTTTATTATTTTTTTTTTTATATAAACGAGTCAAATATGCATAGTTCACCTGTTTGACATCCTGACGTTTATACGTATTACTTAATTGTTATAATTTATAGATTCAGTGTATATAACTTTGATTAATGGGCGATTGCTCATCCCTTATTATGCTCTACAATATATATATATATATATATATATATATATATATATATATATATATATATATATATATATATATATATATATATAAACCGCTGTGTTGGGCCCTGCTGTGTTAGGCCAGAGCAACAAGTCGGCAGTGCCGAGACAGGCCAGTCAAACAGAAAGTGCATCACTTATTCTCACCTCTACTGAATATCCAAAGCCACCCATGATAAGTTAATCATCAAATATCTGAGTGATTGATAGGCAGTTACGGCTTCGAAATACCACCTGAAAAAAATGTACATTATCTTTTTTTTTATGTTCTGATTGGCAGATTTGCTGTAAATCAGGCCTGTAGAAAGCTTGCAATTATTATTTTACTCATCAAATTATCATGTAAATTAAAAAAAAAAAAAGATATACATTTTTGGGGGCCCCTCTGAGCTCGGGACCCCGGTACAGTTGTCCCCCCCTTCCACACCCCACAATGCTTCTTCCATTGTCCACTGGTGACCTAGATGACCACAAGAAATACAAGTAGTAAATGTATCTATCAAGACACACATATTGCATGTTGTTTAAAATTAGATCTGACACTTTATCACCATGTTTATGTCTACAATAAAAATAGAAGTAGTACGCTACGATAATAGTGCTGTTATTCCTGAAAAAAAAATGAAGTAACAACAAAGTTCCATGCCTAGTGGGTGTCAGTTTTATGGTAATTAAGGAAGTGCTATGCTAATATTTTGGGTGTCACACATCCTAAAAAGCTAACGTTCATTGCATTAAAAAAGGGTGCTTACAATGACTTTGCAAGATTTAAACGATATTACAGAAACTTTCCGATTTTACTTACCTATTCGTGGCCCGCACGGGTATACAATTGACATAGACTCATCTATTTGTCATCCTTGCTTTTTTTCTATCTCGAGGATGGTTAAATGTAATTATTGTAATAGCCTTTTCCCTTTCCGGCAAGAAAAGGCTTTATTGATTGAGCTACACAGAGAGTTCAGCTTGCTGCTGAGATGTCAGTGACAGTCTGGAGGTGTGTATATCTTGACTTGTAATTTTATATTAAAAAAATGACAGTTTAAACAGATTAACCTGTTTGAGATAATTCAGTAAAACTGGTTGTAGAATACCTGAGAATGTACTTTTGGCAATTGTGGGGAAGCAATGTACCCTTTCCTTGGTTAGCTTTTTTATATACTGTTTCATTGGCACCTTGTGTTATTTGTTCTGAAGTTGTACAATAAGTACTTCTTAACATGAGATTTGCTATAGGATTACAGGAGATAAGTGTATAAGTATTTTTGTCTCAGTATGATTTTCAGGGTGATTCCTCAATTTGTCCCTTGAATTTAGCACATTTTGACCTGGGAACAATGTTAATCCTACCAAATTAACATTCCCCTCTAGATGCTCCATGCTCAGAACACGCATTTCCAACATTTTGAAACGTATGGAATGATGGTATGATATCAGAATTCTAGAAAAAGAATGTTCCATTCTGGGTGCCAAAAGTTGTTGCAAAGAGGTGGTGCTGTATTCAGTATCATTCCAGCCTTAACAGTCACCTTTGCAGAATTGTTGGGGATCAAATATATCCCAAATCTTCCAGTCCTTCATTGATAATAATAGATCATCTTTGGGGTACCACTGTCTTTCAGGGATACTAAGATATTTAGTGAATAAGTGATTTGTTTGGGGCAAATTCTTTGCTGAAAAAACATGTATATTTATTTATTCTTAACCAATAAAAACATTTTTAGGCTGATGTCACATTTAGTGTCCTTACAACTAGTGGAGTGTCGACAAATAAAGACAAATGCCTTCCTACTGCTTTAAAGCCTCACATAGAGTATACTATATGGGAAATGGCAATAATCATAATCATAATAATAATACTATTGTTGTAACTCTATTTAATCACTAAGAAAAAGGTAAAGTCCTATTTTACTGCTTGATTTCTTGATTTAAAGACTGTACACCATTCTGTTGTCTCACACTGTTAACCAAGCCATTTGTATCAGACCCTGCTTATTCATTAACATGGGAGCCTGTCTAGCATTCATATAACTGAATTAGAACATGCTTTCCTTGCGGCATTTGTTCTGTGGAGAAAATCAATGTCTGAGCAAGCCTTATTTAAATGGTTTAGTGTTTTTGAATCATCTTAGATATTTGCTACACATATTTCAGAATAACAGAGAAGAGCAGGTTTTTTTTTTTTGGTTTACTACAGAAACTAATTTTTTGGGATACTTTTGTGTGTTTGAGCTGTTGCCTATTTTCATTTCTTTTTGTAATATGCAGAAACAAAACCATTAATTATCAAAGAGATTTGAAGATATCCTCAATGAATAACCTAGATGAATGTTTGTGTAGAATTTTTGACTAGTGCCTTCATCAGTTTCTTATATATTTAAGTTTTAACTTTTATTTTTGATTGTAGGTTTTGAAGTTATGGGTGTAAAATAAGACAAGCTGACATCTCAGTTATCCATGGAGGACAAGTCAGTTATGTAATCCATAAAAAAGCTATATTGACACCTTATGTTTATCACAATGACTACTAATTATTTTGCTTGTTATTACTTTGATCTTTCTCCAAAGAGCTGCAGTGCATTTTTAATGCTTGGCAGCCTGCTTCACTTAACTGTTGTCAGCTTTTGACAATCAGTCACATATGCACAGAAAGCCATCTTTAGATTCAAGATTAATTATAATGGTGTTTTACAGCTTTGGGGGCCAACTAGTACATGTGTGTGCTAAAGACACAAAAATGATCACTGCTGAATAATGCCAGATTGTGCTTTGCAGAGCATATCATTACCTTTGGTAAAAAGTAGTAAAACACAGGGCTTGGGTATCAAAAAATGACGTTACCTTGAATGCATTTAATGAGGGATGTAAGAAGGTGTTATAACAGGACAGAGCTACTCTGTAAACATCTCATCTGTATATATTTTAAATTATTAATCAATACTAGGTAGAGAGCATGACAGTGAAATATACATCACATTACAACATATATGAATACATTGATTCGTAGCAATAACTCTACTACTGAAGTATCACAGGGAACTGGATTTAAACTGTGCAATGATGAACACAGCATTACAATTTATGCAAAACTTGAAAGTAATCCTAGGACAGATTCAATAGAAATAGACAGCTATATTATTATTATTATTATTATTATTATTATTATTATTATTATTATTATTATTTATAATAGGCTGCTGTAACAGGGCGAGGAGCCCTGTACATGTGTTTATTTATTTATAGAACGGGGTACCCCTCCGCCCCTGTATTATTACACCGTGTAACAATTTTTTTTTTTTTTGGTTCCTGGGTAATAAGTGTTATTTCCTAATTGCTTATGCCTCAAAAGTATAGAAAATGTCTTTTATTCCCCACAAACTTTGCTTTTGTGACCAGGACAGTGATATTTTGAAATTTACCTATTTTCCAGAACATTCCAGATAGATTCAGTGCTGAGTAAACTTGGACTTGGAGTAACTTTCTAGAACTTTCTAGAACTTTCCAGTAATATAAATAGTAGTATAAATACAGGGGCCTTAAGCCCACCAGTTCAGTTTAGTTCCAGCTGCCTAAGTGAATACATATCTGCATTTTTCTGAGATGGCATCAAGGTCATAGGAGACTTCAAAATGGTGGCATTCCTGATGGGTCTCCAAGGCGGTTTTACCAAGTTTCCCTGCTATCTTTGCCTTTGGGACAGCAGGGACACCAAGGCGCACTACCACAGGCGGGACTGGCCACAGCGGACCGAGTTCTCTGTGGGGAGGAACAACGTCACGTGGGAGCCACTGGTGAACCCCCGGAAGGTGCTGATGCCACCACTGCACATCAAATTGGGCCTTATGAAACAATTTGTCAGAGCTCTAGATAAGGAGTTGGCAGCCTTCAAGTACCTTCAAGACTTCTTCCCTAAGCTGTCTGAGGCAAAGGTCAAAGCCGGTGTCTTCGTCGGACCACAGATAAAGAAGATCCTGGAGTGCAATGAATTCCCCAAGAAGCTCACTAGTAAGGAGAAAGCGGCTTGGAACAGCTTTGTCGCAGTGGTTCGGGGCTTCCTGGGCAATCACAAGGCCGAAAACTATGTGGAGCTGGTTGAGACTCTAGTGAAGAACTACGGCACAATGGGCTGTAGGATGTCCCTCAAAGTCCATATCCTTGATGCTCATCTTGATAAATTCAAGGAGAACATGGGAGCGTACTCGGAGGAGCAAGGCGAGCGCTTCCACCAGGATATACTGGACTTTGAACGCCGCTACCAAGGACAGTATAACGAGAACATGATGGGAGACAACATTTGGGGGCTGATTCGTGAAAGTGATTTACAGTATAATCGTAAATCTCGAAAAACTACTCACTTCTAAATCTTTTGTAGTCATTTTTGTATTACTTTAGTATAAATACATGTTAATTTGGATTCATATGTTGTTTTTTTCTGACTTTATGTGAACGAAAAGACACAAATTCGCCCGTTTTCTCATTGGAAATAGGTAAATTTCAAAATATCACTGTCCTGGTCACAAAAGCAAAGTTTGTGGGGAATAATAGCCATTTTCTATACTTTTGAGGCATAAGCAATTAGGAAATAACACTTACTACCCAGGAACAAAAATTGTGTTACATAGTGTTATTATTATTTTTATTATTTATTTATTTATTTATTTATTTATAAATATGACGACATAGCCTTGTTTTGTTATTGTATTTATAAATGTGACGGCAAAGCTGTATGTTTTGTTTATTTTCATTTAAATGTGTTCTGGCAGAGGCGAGGTCCTTAGCTCGTCCTCTGCCAGTAGTATTTAAAAAAACTCGTGCAGAGGGGTAATGAGATAATTGATAGTTAACCCCTCAGCCACAGTAAATAAAAGCCTGCAGCTCTCTGCACTCAGGGTGGGTGTGAACGGGAGCGAGAGAGGAGTTTAAAAGTACAATTAAATATACAGGATCAGTGACAGCATTTGCCCAGCCTGACCTGTATTGGCTGTTTTTGTGTTCGTGATTTGTTTGTTTATCTTTTTTAGTGTTTTTGTTCAAATACTTTATTTGTTTTTGTGTTGTAAATAAACAGCGCCTCAGTATTTTTGATTTTGTTTTTCTTCCTGCTTTCTGGCCTGACGTCACCACTTAACTATCCTGTCACAGATGCCTTAAGTCAGTAACATAAAAAAAAATATGTCGAGTACGTACAAGTACAGCATAAGTGAGCAGCACTGTCAACAGTGCAGGCCCGGATTCTTTGCAGGCCCGGATTGGCCATCTGGCAGCTCTGGCAAATGCCAGAGGGGCCGGTGCGTTAGTGGGCCGGTGATCATGAGAAAAAGAAAAAAAAAGGAAACGTACATTTTTCTGCTTTCGCTATTGTGTACGTGTAGATTGATCAAATAGAAAATACTTCAAAGGACTTGCTACATTAAGATCTCACCTAAATAATACAATTAGATACAAACTAAAGGGTCCTTCCCTCTCAGCAACTTTATTTAAAAAACACAGCAATACACACACTCATTCATGACCTCTCCTTACCACAGCGTTCCCCTGTCCGACATCATCAAAAAGACATAAAAAACAGGTCTCTAGTCGTTTTTTCTCCGGAAAAAGTCGAGAAAACCATTCAGTGGCCGAGTGAGACTGATAGGAGCCGAGAGAAGCCGAAAAAAAATGGGAGTATCTCATGAATACAGATAGCTCCAACACCACATAGATAACATGGACATAAACAAACAAGATAGCTGCTTCCGCATCCAGCGCTCAAGAATATCTCAGACATCTGCAGACATCTGCACTGCTGCCCTACTTTTGTTGCAACTGTGCCCTAAATTACTTAATTGGACCAATCAAGCCCTTATTAGAAGCTTAATTGGTCCAATCAATCAATTTAGTGTACAGTTTGAACAAAAACCAGGAGGGCATCGGCCCTCCAGGACCAGGATTGGGCACCCCTGTTCTAGTGTTAATTAAGTAATAGAATCCACTGGTATTGAAAATATCAGTACATTGTGACTGTGGTTAATTTAATTTAGTGGTTATGAAAGATGATGGATAGTTGCACTGGCTACAGTCAAGCAGGTGCTAACAAGTACTATGAAAGCTTCCTCTCACAGCTCACAGCCATTCATTCAAGGGCCTGTATCAAGGAGGCTGATTTATAATTGTGCTGAATTATGTGGTGGATTTGTGATGTGGAATAATGTCCACCAAACTCATTTCACGAAACATGATTTGAACCCAAGCCTCCAGACATAAATAATATGCTTGCTCATACCTCTGTATGTAAACATTTGAATTGCAGAAGGATTTATCCCAAACATATGTTGTTAACAGCCTTTGTATCATTAATTACTGTCAAAACTGGTCTCCAATTCTGATATTTTTGTAGTCAAGTACTATTCAACTAAAAACATTATAATTAAATTGCCAGGATTGGTACAGAAATACATAATTTATCTCAAATCCACTGTGAATCTTTGGGAGATAGAACTTACTTTAACAGTATACAATCAACAAATACTTTCAGTGACTGGTCTATTCATAATTTAAATTGTGATCCCAAGCTTTTTTGTTTTTGTAATATTTTAAGTTTGGCATTCGTTGTTTTTGTTTTTTTATTATTATAATTCTCAAAGTTAACAAGCTTAAGGAGCACTTTGGTAATGGAACAGGGTGAATGTTTTCATGTGCGATGCCCAAAGGCTGCTGCCTCTGTAAATCAATAGATGCTTACAGCTGTAATTATTTTTACTGCAGTGAACGTTTTTCAAGCACCCGGCACTATTTCCAAGAAGACAGTTAGCAGCTGTTGTACAAAATGTACTGGCACATAGCACTTTCTCCTGGTACATACAATTCTTGTTTTATTATTATTATTTTAGGCTTTCGTGCATTCGTAAATTGTCTTGATCAAAAACCATCAACATGCCTCTAAGTTCTAAGCGCTGTTTAACAAATTTATTTTAAAGCGTTTGCATTTTTTCTCGCTTATTACTACAGTGATCGGTGAATCTCGTTGCTGTTGTTTTTTTTTGTTTTTTTTTAATACATTACGATCTATTGAGATAGTTAATGTGTGTCCCAAGGTTTTGCAACTCAAATATGAGAGCCTCCTTTGTACATTTCTGTCTGTAAACAAATGTAAAAACACCAGGGAAGGTTCTATTTATTGATGTAAAAGGCCTTGGGATTGAGGTAAATTAGAACAACTGAATAAACCTGTTTTTTTTACAGTATTTCTCCAAAATAAAAGAGTTGTTTACTAGCCTGTATGTGGAAAGAAACTGCTGTCTAAGAACCTCTGAAGAGCTATGTGATTTTGTTGTGCACTGTACTTTTGAAGATATTGGATGTTGTTTAAAATCGATCACGTCTTTATGTCTGTTCATTGCTCTCTGCCTCTCTCGCACAGAAATATTACCACATCTTTGGATGTGTAGCTATCTGTGGTTTACAAGGAGGGTAGATTTGAACTCTTAAACTCCTAAAACAAATATTCACTCCATAGCACGTAATCTGAACACCACTGCAGAGCAAGTAAGCCCATTACACAGTATGTTATATATATATATATATATATATATATATATATATATATATATATATATATATTCAGCAAAGCTCTTAGTTGCTGCTGGCAGTACTAAAAAAAGTTCAAACTAAGCCTTTCACACATCAGGGGTGAACTTTCACACATCAGCAGGGTGAATAAGATTTGAAGTGCTGTACCAGCTTCCTCATTGTGTAATTATACAGACATTTACCCTTTAATGACCAAGCATTTTGGCCTGTCAGCAGTAGGGGTGGGTATTGGGACTGAAGATATATTGCAATACTGAAGACAATATTGCGATACATTGTGACACATATTGGAATTCCACGCCAAATTATGGTGTTGTTGATTTTTTGCTACCAAAATAAATCTATGTGTATAAACTGTGCTTTTTATCATTAGTATGGAATTTAAAGTATTAGAATGTAATATGACAAATTAAACTCTCATGTGAAATGTCCAGTAACTAATTTTTGTTGGATCCTATGAAGTATGTGCTTCCAATTTGAAAAATAGAAAAACAGTGCTGGTTTGAAAATTCTGTAATTTTTAAATAATATATTTATTTTCATTTTATATTAAACATGTTTTTCAAAAGTGCATCCTATGACTGGCCATAAACATGGGTTTAAAGCTGCTTTATGTACCAGTCAGTGCAGAGACCTGGGGTTTGGAATAAACGACTGATCTTGTTTTAAGATTTAATATATATTACAAAAGCATACACATTTGTGCTACACATTTATTTAAAATAAAAATAACAATACTCATAAGTAATGTTATAAACAATTTATTTATGTATCTGCTTTGCTTGGTTTTTTACAGTGCTTACAGTACCAGAACCACTGTTTTTTTATCTGATGAGATCAAATGCGATAGGTCCATGCGGGAACAAAAGATATTCAGAATTTCAGAATATAGTAAAATTACATTGTCCAGAACTGTTGGTAGATAGTCTTTAGAAATAAATGTAAAAACAATTAAAATTGCACTGATACAGTTCTTAAATTGGTGACAAATAAAAATACGTTTGTGTAATTCGTAATTTTATTGGCTGCAGAGCTCCAGAAAAAAAAAAAAAAAACAGGGTGGAGGATGTGATTATTATTTGTTTATTTAGCAGATGCCTTTATCCAACTAGGGTGTGTGAACTATGGATCAGCTGCAGAGTGACTTACAACTACGTCTCACCCGAAAGACGGAGCACAAGGAGGTTAAGTAACTTGCTCAGGGTCACGCAGTGAGTCAGTAGCTAAGGTGGGATTTGAACCGGGGACCTCCTGGTTACAAGCCCGTTTCTTTAACCGCTGGATCACACAGCCTGATATACTATACATTGATTGAAGTTCTGCGCAGATGACATCATAATCGAGGCAGCACTGATCAAGGGGGAGTAGCCTAAAAGTTGCATGCAAGATGCATGCATTACCTATTAAATGTTAACTCAAGTTCAATGTACAAATGAAACGTGAATTAGTATAATTTGTTTTAGAAAAATCAATATTGTAATTGGCATTCCGGTACTTTAAGATGTAGGACTACACCGCTGTATGTAAGGTTGGTGGTAGTTCAGCCTTGAATAAACAACATATTTGATGCTATACAGCCATCCTTTTTAGATTTTGTTATTAGGAAATGATGTGACTTCGCTTTGCAGAATTTAAGCTGCTCAAAATCTATGTGTGCTTCTGCCATATTTTCTTTTGTGTTAGCACAGCTCACATTACGAGTTCTCGTGGGAAGTGATTATCTCGCAAGATAATAGCTGACATTTTCCAGTAGACGTTTCCCTGAATCAGTTTAACCAAAGATACTGGTATTGTTGTTCAAATACCGGTTATTGTATTACCTGATGAATGTCGCAATATACTGGTATATTGGTATTATCGTGACCCCTAGTCAACAGTACACAAAAACTAAAAATCTGTCTTTCAAGGCAGATGGACATTCCAGGCCAAGGTATTCTTTTTGAACTGTCAGTGGCACTTAACAGGTTAATCCCATTATAGCTGGATTTGAGAGACCTATTGAAAGCTCCACTCTGCTTGTTTTAGAGGAGACCAAATGTATAATCTTAATTAGTGTGACAAGTACTTGAACAGCTTATGATTTCTCTCTACCTCCTGAAAAGTGAAAACAGGTGGCAACAAGTACTGAATTAGCACAAAACAAAGCAAATCAATCAATCAAATCTTTATTTAATATAGCACCCTTTGCAACAAGTTGCCACAGAGTGCTTAACATGGACAAAACAAGAGAATCACAGCCATACTGAGCTGAATCCTTTTAATTTTGACTGAACTCTCTCGTTAATAAAATAATTAAGAAGGTATCTGGTTTTTGTTGAATTTCTAATTGGATGACAACTTTAAAACTGAAGTGACTCAGGAACCAATTTGCCTTCCTACCTCCTTTAGATATATTCATGGATTTGAAAAGGAAGACAGGTGGGATATGCATTATATTTCTCTACAGCTCTAAATGTGTATGCACTGACCTTGAGAGTTGCAAAGTAATTCAATCTCAAATGCTGATATCATAAGGACTATGAAGCTGGGAGTGGGAGACAAATAGAAAGACTGGTGCATATTAACATAAACTTTTAATTCTGTCGTTTCCATGGCTACCCCACAGTCAACCTCGGTTGCTATTACTGTAGATGAAACCTGGTTTCAGTCTCAATCATTATTTGTTTGTCAGTTTGCATAACACATAGGTTGTAGAAGTCCGCCTACCCAACTTTTCTTGAAACTGTTGTTATTAAGCATATGTATGCTTTTGTCATATGTTATTTAAAATATTTAAAAAAAACCCCAAAACAACCTCTAGATTACATTTTATTAGTTTTCAATGATGTGTCATTCTGTGGAGTTACTGTTTTACACAAAGGTTATACACAAGTTGAAAAAGCCCTTTAAAAGATTTAGCTACCAGGACAAAATGTGTTATGTATCATTCCTAACTCAATGTTGGTGTAAAGTTTTAAAAAGTATCGCTTTTCATTTGTCAGCTTTAAATATGTTACTAACAAAGGAGCAGTGTGGAGTAGTGGTTAGGGCTCTGGACTCTTGACCGGAGGGTTGTGGGTTCAATCCCAGGTACGGGGACACTGCTGTTGTACCCTTGAGCAAGGTACTTTACCTAGATTGCTCCAGTTAAAACCCAACTGTATAAATGGGTAATTGTATGTAAAAATAATGTGATATATTGTAACAATTGTAAGTCGCCCTGGATAAGGGCGTCTGCTAAGAAAGAAATAATAATAATAATAACAAATCCAAACTTATTTATGCTAAAATAATGCTTTAATTTCATTTTGATTTTAAAACGTAGCTAAAAAGATCCCACAAAGTACAGATTATTATTTTTTTAAACATCATATATAGAGATAAATGCATTGACATCAAAATCAACGTCAAAGTTATCCAAGCACTTTACAATAGCTTGTGAAACTGTGTTGTAATTAACAGCCTGTAGGTAAAGTGTATCTGCAAGGACAGCTTTCAGTTTCAGTACGTAAGATGCATGCTCACCATTTAGGTCTTGCAAAACAAATACAATGTGTAACACATACTGATCTTGTGCATCAGTTGACTCATCAGTGTGACCACTGACAAGCAACCAGACTGTTTTACCAATTCCATAATCTCCTGCTTGAGATACTCTGCAACTTTAGGTAAGTATTCACGTCTCAGCTGGGCTGATGAAGGAATCACTCCACCATTTGTTACACTCTGAAGAATTGATGTAACTTTTGGTTGTCCAATTTTTCTACAGGGATATTTGCGCAAACAAACGCCTCTGTCAGGTCCAAACTGAAAGTGTTTCGTGCTTCACGGTTTTCAGTGGACTTTGGAACATGGAAGTCACGGTTTTTGGGTTCTTTGCAAGTAAAGCAGTCGCAGTACTGCTCTGGATTTCCGCCTTTCTCTTTAGGTGGATACTTGAATCTAAATGCCTATCAACAGCCGATTCTGCTGGATACTGCTTTACGTGATCTGCTGCAGACACATTTTTAGCCTTTTTAGCGACATCCATTTTCTTGCTTACAGTGTGTAGTATTTTAATTTCCTGCCTAGATTGCATAGACATAATCACTGCACAGCACTATGTGCATGGCGAACAGTACACGCAGAGCTGTACAGTTTCATTAATGTGATTTTTTTTGTATGAAATACAAATAATAATTATGAAATTTATTTTTTATTTCTTAAGAATATTGTAAAAATCGTGGTATTGTGCTAATTTCACAATTTCCGCGCAGACCGTGAAATCGCGATTTACACAGGGCCTATATATATACACTGCTGTGCAAAAGTCTTAGACATGTTGCATTTTTCTACTTCTATGCATTATGAGCATCAACAATTTACTCAAAGCCTCCACTAGTGTTTTCTACTATTATAACAACCTTAACTTGCATAAAGAAGGAAAAACATTGAGTGAAATAGCGCGCATCACTCGATTTTCAAGGTGTGGTATCCGAAGCATAATCAACAAGTACAGAGAAACATCATCTGTAATTGACAAACTCAGGACTGGAAGACCCCAAAAGCTGTCTAACAAGGATGAGCTATACTTGAAGATAATATTCTTAAGGAATAGAAAGAAGACAAGCGTTTAATTGACAACAGAACTGGCAGAAGGTCAACAGTACGAAGGTCACTATTGAAAAAAGTACTTAAAGGATGTGTTGCAGTAAGAATACTTCAGTTAAGAAAGGGGAAAAAGTCTAAAAGGCTACAATATGCACAAGAACACAGAAATTGGACTATGGAACAATGGTCAAAGGTGCTTTGGACTGTTGATGGATGGACAACGACAGGGACCAGATCTTCCAAGTAACCTACCAGGTCAGATTTCGTTCCCGTTCTCAGCTTGCCCATTTGTGATTAACTTGGGTGCACATGCCTGGTTTTCATGCTCAAAGAACTTGTCAAGGTCTCCATCTCGTATCTGTGATGCAATGTACAGCCTGGAGAAGAGGGAACAGTCGTTCTTCAGGGATGACAGCTGTAGCTGTGCTCTTTACTTTTCTCGGACTGGAGGCCAACTGAAGAAGGGGGGGTTGTTCCTCTTGATGGGATCAGCAATGGGCTTTGTTTGGTTGACAAGGCGCTCGTTGATCTAGGTGTCATACTGCTCTTGTCCAAGCTTCTCAATCTGGCATACAGTGTCTTAGACAGCTGGATCGGCAAGTTATGTGCAGTCCAGTGCGAGGAGATCATTGCTGTCATCACTGAATGGATTCCCCATCTCTTCTATGACACCTGTTAGCGATTTGACATCTCGCGCAAAAGCCATCTGTGCATGTCGTGACTGCTCATGATGCCAGAGTTCTGTCTTCTTTCTCTCCTCCATTGAGGCTTTGAACTCTCCAATCACTCAGGCCGTCTCTGGACCAGATACCATCCAGCGCCGCAGGGCTGCAGGGTTCTCAGTCAGACCCACAGCCCTGCCGTAGCCTGTGACTGTGGCGTTGTCTACTTGTGGTGTCGAGTGCGTGTCACATGGGAGGCTTTCAGAAATGAGTCTGCTGTTCTGGGTGTGGCAATGCCAGCCTGTACAAGTGCACTGGTCCACCCACTGTCCTCCAAAATGATCTCCATTTGTCTTGAGAGGTGACATCTCAATGTGCAGCCCACCAAACAGCACAACAAAGTGATCTTCACCATGGCTTGTTGGCCAGTTCCACTGGATTTGCTTTGCAAGTGCGTACAGAGGCTGATCCACAGTGATAATGGGCACCTGTCCAGGATTCAGAATCTCGACTACCTTCTTCACTATTAAGTTTTACTTTACAAAATGTCATGCTTGTATCACCAAAGGCACAATACCCTCCAATATTTCACATATTCGCTGGACTATTAAGTTTTACTTTACTTTGCCCTTGTTCAAGCTCATTGTTTTGTTACAGTATTGATGTGGCTGCAGGGCTAGCAGGGCACAGATTGCAGATTGACGGGGAGTAGAGGACGTTGTTACCAAAAACGTACTTAATACCTATTTTCAGGTATGTGTTAAAAAATGAACGATGCAAACAAATTCCTACACTTTCGATTGTTAACTAGTAACAGACCTCAATATGAAAGCTGAACAACTACAAGTTTGTAATAAAAAAAATACTGCTTACTCCGCTAAACTAAAACAAAGCTTCTGTTATTTTGAAATACAGTCCCACTGCTTGGCATTCTTATGTAAGGGATAAACCACGATATGTGTTGAATCGGTATAAAATAAGTCACAGTTTTGAGTGCTGTTAGGCACGAGAAACTGTGGATTATTTTATACTGATTCAACACTTATCGTGGTTTATGCCACTTAAAACATTTCCTCCTAATTGATACTTGTTCCATAATGAGATTTGCACTTGCATGAATAAGCCTAGTGAAGCAGCGGATATCGTCTAGGCTTCATTTTTACAAAGATATCAACCAGGACATCAAAATCTTTTTTTTTTTACCAATGGTTTTTAAGTTGCCATTACAAGCAGATCATTCAGATGAGGATTGGTCATGGAAGTTCATAAATAGGTGTGGCAAAGTGGTTAACAGTGTACAGGTGCCGTAACTTTAAGTACACACAACAATAACCTAACCCTAAACCTAAGGTTCGTGGGGTATTGGCCGTGGATCACCAATTAATTCTCACAGGGTAATCACTATGTTCAGTGTTCTCCCCCTCCCATACCATGTTCATCATCATGTGGTAGCGGTGTTGAGGATCAATGAAGCACGACGTAAATTACGAGTTGCGCATGCAACACTACACTGTGTGAGCTACCCTGCGAGAGCTACGCTGTGGGAGCCTTTGTTCTGCAGGTATATACTCTTGCATCTGTTTACAAACTGGCTGGTCGGACAGACTACATGCAATGAAGCTGTTTTATTTGTGAAATAGATTGCTCTAGCCTAAAAACACTTTGTGGTCTTGGGTTTTGCAGGAAGTTTGTTGTGGGATGCATACTTTTAGAAACACATTAAAATACATTGTTGACTTTGTTTTAAACGTCTGTGGTTTATTTGGTTTACACCTGCATTGCTAATAATTTTACTGTTTAGGGGTTACCCCAGAGTGATTAAACAGTGTGTGTATCTGTGGAGCTTGTGTGAGAGATACCAGGTCCCTAAATCTGTTTCATTTAGGTAACAGGACGGAAAGGTAATGTTAGATAGTTTTGAAAAACCTAAAACAGATGAAGACCTAAATGTAATTGCCAGTAATCTGTTTTCTAAAGTACTAGGGCAAAATGTAAGTGGGCTGTAAGTAAACTTGTTTGAACAATGGTTAAAGAAATGCAAAGAAATGCAAAAGCCACCTTTACATCTAATGTCTGTGTGTTTGATGGAGATTTACTAATTGATGATAAAATTGCTCTTCCTGAACCTGTCCAGAAGAAATGTGCAATAAAAATTACAATTGGGATGTGGAAGTGAATTTGTAATTTTTATATATATATATTGTGAGACAGCAGGGAGGGGGTTAAAACCTCTCTGCAGTAAAAACATGTGCGGAATGCACATTTGTCTTGGTTAATTGTTTTTCTGTTAATTGTTTTATTAGTTTAATTATCACCCGCACCTGGTTAATTGTAAATTAGAGCTAGGTGCTGGGTTTAAAAGAAAGACAGCCAGTCTGTTCGAGGCTGCCATGAAGTAAGAAGCCTGATTGTTGGTGTAGTCAATCGTATTGAGGGGAAGAAAGTAACTGTGTGTTCTTTTTGTGTTTGTGTTAGACTGTGTGTGTTTTGTTTTTAGCCGGTAAACAGCTTAGCTGTCCGGCTTATTAGTTAGGTTCCTGTTTGTTTAGTTAGTGCTCGTACAGAGCTAGGTGTTTGTTTTGTATTTTGTTTATTTTGTGTTTATTAAAAATTAGCGCAACCGCGCTGTAAAAATCCATTTCTGTGTGCCGGGTCAATTTTTAAAGGGGCAACGAACCCGAGTGGGTGAGTTACGTTTACTATATATATATATATATATATATATATATATATATATATATATACCTCGCCCACTACACCCAAAATGTGCAGGCAATGAAATAGTATACCACTAAATATATTTTCACCATTGAGTCTTTGTATTAAGTATAACTAACTTCTTGTCCTATATTTGTACAGGTCCACAATCAACCAACATTCATTCCAACATTTTTTATTGGTTTCTGGGGAAACAGAGTTAATGAGTGTGTGTTTCCCGTATTAACAGGCCGGTTAGCATGTGAAATAGCAACTAGAAGAGATCATTACTGTCCTGTGTCATTTATGATAAAACATTTGATGCAATTTTAACGCTTATAATTTAACAAAGAAAAGAATAGACCGCATGCACCTGAATATCAAATACACATAATAGCCCTCTATGGTTTCAATGTGGTCTCTACCTCTATTTCATTGTGCCCAAGATCTTGTGTGAGCCAAAACTGAAATTTTAGGTTTCGTGCTCCACAGGGTATTTTTTGGAAAAAATAACGTTCATATGCCTCATGGTTTAGGAGCTAGAAGGATTTAAATGTTGTAATTTTCTGGCTGCATTTTGTAATTTGTCCCTGTGTCCCATTTGAAGATAGTAATACCCACAGTAGAGACATAGGGTTTCTGTATTTTTTTTTTACAGACTCAAGTTTCCTTAATTGTATTGTATTGAAGAACATAAGAAAGTTTGGGAACTAGAAAAGGCTGTTCGGACCATCAAGGCTCATCCCTTGTTACCGCGCCATTCGCCCCTACTAGGAGGATCTAATTGAAAAAGACCTTGTCTTTTTTAAATGTTTACACTGTTTTAGGTCCTGCTTATTCCATGCATTTATAACTCTGCATTAAGTAGTGCTTCCTACCTTCCGTTCTAAACTTACTTTTACTCAGCTCCCATGTATTCCCTATTCTACTCTGTGCTAAATTTGAATAAGTGTCTTGGGTTAACTTTATCTATACCATGTATGATTTTATAGACTTATATCAAGTCCCATCTTCCCCTTCTTTTTCTAGGCTGAAGAGATTTAATTATTTTATCCTTTCCTAACAGCTCATGTCATCAAGTCCTGGAATCAGCCTAGTTACCCTTCTATGTACCTTCTCAAGTGCAATGATGTATTTTTTTATACTGAGCTGACCAAAACTGCACTGCAGTATTCTAGGTGGAGGTCTAATTAGGGCATTGTATAATCTTAGCATAAGGTCTCTAGACTTGTATTCCATGCTTTTGCAATATATCCTAAAATTATATTCTTCCAATGTGGTATCATCTGCAAATTTAACAATCTTGCAGTGTGCATCTTGGTCCAAGTCATTTATATAAATGAGGAACAGTAAGGGTCCAAGTACAGACCCTTGTGGTGCTCCACTAAGTACATCCCCCAAATTAGATGTTACACCTCTTACAACTACTCTCTGTGTTCTGTTTTATTAACCAGTTCTGCATCCAATTACATGTCCTCCACGGTATCCTGCTGGCTTTAATTTAAGTACTTCATGTGTGACTTTGTTAAAGGCTTTTTAAAAATAAAGGTAAATTATATCATAAGCACTGCCATCATCTACATTAGCTGTAACATCCTCAAAAAAGTCAAGTAAGTGAGTTCATCTTGACTTCCCTCTTTTGAATCCATGCTGGCTATCCCATGTAATGTTGCATAAATAGTCTTCAAGGGGGTGGGTGGTGTGTTGTGACCATGTGTGCTGCATACATGGGGGGGGGGGGGGGGGGTTATGTGGCAGGGCCAGTGTAAATAAGTCTATTTTGAATGTAAGTTTGGTGTTGGGGTGAGGTGATGTTAGTAGGTGATTCAATTCTACGCTATGTCGGCAGTGATTTTAGCCATAAAGATCCCTTAAATAGGGTTGTTACCTGCCTCCCTGGAGTCTGTGGTCATTGTACATGCTGGTACAAATGACATAAGGAACAGAAAATCTGAGATTCTGAAAGAGGATTTTAAATCCTTAACAAGACAGCTGAAAAAGTTAGGATGCAGAAATTATTATTATTATTATTATTTATTTCTTAGCAGACGCCCTTATCCAGGGCGACTTACAATTGTTACAAGATATCACATTATTTTTACATACAATTACCCATTTATACAGTTGGGTTTTTACTGGAGCAATCTAGGTAAAGTACCTTGCTCAAGGGTACAGCAGCAGTGTCCCCTACCAGGGATTGAACCCACAACCCTCCGGTCAAGAGTCCAGAGCCCTAACCACTACTCCACACTGCTGCTGAAATATTCTCAAAGGTCTACTACCTGTTGTTGGTGGTGGGGATGAAGTATTCAGTAGAATTAGGGCCTTAAATACTTGGCTGGCTGGTTGGTGTGTGCAGGAAGGTCTGTGTGGGTAAAGCTTTAAAAGGCCTCCTCAAGTTGAGCCAGAGAGAGAGAGTTTAAGAATGAAGTTTGCGTATTGCAGGTCTCCTTGCTAAAGTACTCTGGTATAGAGTGTTTCTCAGAAGTGTGAGCAAATTAGTTTTTATTTTATACTTTGCTGTTTTAGCGTTTATAAAGTTTCAATTTAAGACTTTAAAGTATGCTGAACTTTCCACTGTTAAATAAGTGGTTTAATACTATACAACAGTTGGCAACTTTTTGAAAGTTTTTTTTTTTTTTTTTTATTTATTTTTGTTTTGCAATTTTTATTTTGTTCATTATTTCTGAACTTGACTGCCTCGAAAAATGATAAAACATCATAGATCAATGAAACATCCGGAACACTCTGTGTCTTCCTAACATCTCCCTTGGTCGTCAGTCCATTCTACTTTTTACACGCACTAAGTAAACAATACTTTGTGTGGAACAAACACTAGATCTCTTACTTACTCCTCTATTCCCCCATCACACAGCTGTCGACTAAGCTCTTTTTATCGAGGTGCCATTAACTTTAACAAGCAGGCAGTTAACCAATTGACCATTATCCTTGATTCGTTAAGGAAAAGCAGCTGTGGATTTTAAGTGGGCGTGCATACATGCGGGAACTGGTGACATCTAGTGGTCAACCCATTACACTGCAGGGAACAATCATTCTCATACTAACATACTGATTCTGCACCACAGTAATCATATCAGTCCGCTTTTAAGAATCAACTGCTTTTAAGAATCAAATCATCCGGGACGGATGTGATTCTTAAAAACGGAGTGAACTGTAATTGCAAAATTGCAAAACGCTATTTAGAGCCCACTGGTCAACAAAAGCAGTCATGTTGCCAGTGGACTCCGCATTGGTGTGCTCTAAAGAAACCCAGGACTAGACTAAGGCCCTGAAAATGGCTCCACAGTCAAAGGTACCCTCCCAGATTAGGTGCAGTAGGAATTGCAGAACTAGTCAGACCATGGATCACAAAATGTTGTAACCTCTTGCATAATAAAGAGTAGATTCCATTCTGAATATTTTCTTAAAGAGTGTAGATGGACAATGACAGAAGCCCTAATGCCTAACAAGGAGGTCTATACATATTGCAACAATATGTCACTCTGACCTGTGCCATTTTTTTAGTTGGTTACTGGAGATGTAAGGCATGATGTTACTGGATGTTTTTTTTTTCACAGAACGTAGTGTGAACCTTTGTGCTTTGTACACTTGAAAATCTTGCTTGACTTTTACGTCTTGTGGCAAATAATCACACTGGGTTATTCATCTATTACTTTGAAGTGAAAAGAAAGGCAGGTTGTCAATAGCAGGTTTGCTTTTGTCAAATCTTTGTTCATTAGTCCACCCAGAGTACAGTCACCTGTCATTTTGTTGCTCATGAGGAAATAGGACTTTGGCCATGGCTGTCATGGAAGATTGGCTTCTAGCAGAACTTCTACCTAGAAGAGCACTTTATGAGATCTATCTCCAGTGTTATTTATACAAGAATATACAAGGGAATAATTGATGTTATTGTACCCAGTAGCAGGTATGTTGGTTTCTAAAGCTGTGTATACATTACCTGGTTTGTAAGGTGTTTCCTATAAGATATGTATAACTACAATCCTTCTACCCAATGGTATTTGTCAGCCACTGATTAGAAATACAAACAAATAAATGAACATCATTAAACATATATTTAGTTTAGAAAAAAAAGCTAATTCTGGACGGATAACATCACAAAAGTTTTTCCATTCCAAATGTATTAAAGTAAGTAAATATATAACTTCTGCATGGAAAGTGGATGATATAATACTGCTTTATCCAAAACATATGGTTCTGTTTTTTTTCAGAAGCTTTGCCGTTCCCATTTAAACTATTTTTTCATTTATATCAAACCTTCATAATCCGTGACAGTTTAAGTGTTTTTTTTAATCCCAAATTCATTATTCATTGTTACATTTTCATTTACAGCTGTCAACCCCTAAATAAATTTCAGTAACGCTTTATATTGCGTGGCATAAATTAATATTAAATAGATATGCAATTGCATATTAAATTAATATTAAATTAATATGTAATACTTATGCAATAGCTGGTTTCTTGCTAAATGTTAACCAAATGTCGATTGAAAATGTAATTGTATATCACGTACATTTATATACCTTGAAAATATTTAATACTTTCCCATTGTTTACATGTTTTTAATTGAAAATACAGTTAATCTGACATAAATGTTAATGGAAAGTAACAAGGAATAATTGAACGTAATTGAACATATCAATTGCATATTTATTAAATATGAATTTAACATTCACTATTAATTTATGCCATGCAATATAAAGCATTACCAAAATTTCTTTTGATTAATTTATTAATGATTAATTTAAAACACATTGCTAATGTATTACTGTAGTGCATTGCAGGGGAAAAAAGTTGAAGTCAAACTCCCCTGTAAATGACACATTTTTTAATTTAAAATACATAGCCATTTATTTTTGTTGAAGTTGCTAAAACTGTAGATGCTGTTGCCTTTGGTGTTATCTGGTAGCTGGTAATATAAACAGGTAATATTTCTGAGGTGAAATTGCAAAAATAAGAAAAAAATGACTAATTTTTGTTCTTATATTATCTTACATAAAAATATAATTTTTATTAGATTTGTACTGGTTTCACAGCACCGGTCTTTTTCACTGTCTGCAGGTGTCCTTCTTCTTGTTCATTATCTTCGTGGTGTACACCATGCTGCCCTTCTGTATGCGGGGTGCTATAATTGCCAGCGTGCTGACCTCATCCTCCCACACCATTGTGCTGAGCATTTGCCTGTCAACCACCGCAGTGATAAAGGAACACTTGGTATGGCAGGTTAGTGCCCATTAAAGCTTATTTTCCTCCACACTTGAGTGGCATTGATAAGATTTTAGAATGGTACAACCTGTTGGTCAAAACTTGGCAGGTAATGGTTAAACAAGGAGAGCAATATGTTATGTTTTGAGCGGTCCAGCAATGTGCATTACTGGTCTTCATTTTAAAGTTGAACATGTGAAAGCCAAATGTGATTTAAAAGGTCTGTACTGTAAACAGCAGTATTTAGAGTAAACCTAATGAATATGTGCTGTATGGGTTGTGAATACATTAGCTATGTTTTACTTTTTCTTTCATTTTTCACAACAGCTCAATCTAACTGACTAGAATATTGTTTTTTTCACTTTCTGGTTCCTCAGAAAACCTCAAATACCCTCTGGCTTTCTAAAAAAAAAAAAAAAAATGTAATCCCAATTCAAATATATGGGGTACCTTCAATTGGATTAATCACAGGAAGTTCACTAACATGTGAAACCTAATAGCATTCATTTCGATATCTATTGGTGGATATACTTGCATATATCTGATCAAAATTATGTGAAACTAGGTAGATTTATATTCAGTGAATGAGGCTCTATATATTCTTCTGGAATGATTTATATTCAGTGAATGAGGCTCTATATATTTTTCTGGAATGAATGTCATCATTGAAGAACTATAATGTTGAACCAATCAATCAATCTTTATTTTTTATATAGCGCCTTTCATGATGAATCATCTAAAAAAAAATCAAAAGTAATATACATACATTCAATATAAAACAATGTGAATTGCAACTTTACAGATTAAAAGCAATACTATAAAAGTATGTTACGGGCCTGGGGTTGAATAACAGCACCAGGCCCGCTTATGCAGGAAAATGAAGATGCTGTGTATTCTCTCTCCGAGCACACAGTGGCCTGTACTGCCTTGGCTCTTAACTGCATCTTTTTCCGACAACACCTACATTGTTGCATATGGAAATAGGATGAACAGCTTGTGCAGTGACCACCACGATTGAAGAGGCCAATTTATTCCCCTAAGGCATCTCCTCTAAGGCCTTTTTCAAATTTATGAAGTAGACAGGATCTGTCAAACTTCTGACAAACCTGCACTCAGATGAAGCCCCAGAGATGTTAGAACAGAAGGCAGTAAGGGAGTAAGAGTGACACTGTTTATTTTAATGGAAAGGCAGATTAAATCTTGTATTGAGAAAGTGAGATATAATTTCCTGTCCTGGGGATTGGTTTTATATCATAGTGTTTGATAAATGGCCTCTACAGTATATTAAACATTTAGGGCCTTGTTTAAAAACAGCGCTAAACTTTATGGTGCGCGACAATTGCAATTAGAGTGCACGTTCATGATTTCCGTATTTACAATTGCAATTTTATTCATTATCGCATCCGATACTTGGCATATTGTGGCGTACTCTAAATTTAGTGCTTCACACTGTGATGATATGTGAATATGTGATTTTTTAAATTTTATTGTAATGCATGTTGATGTATGCATTTCATCCAGCATCCAGCTCAGAATAATGAGGTGAGCTGTATTCACAACGTTAGTTTTAGTGCGCGCGTTAAAGTGATCATTTATTAGTGTGTATGGAAAGCAGGCTTTAACCACTGATAGTCGTGCTATTTAAACCTCTTTTTCTAGCCTGAAAACTAGTGATGTGCAGTTCAATTCTTTTTACTTTCAGTTTAGTGAATCAGTTCAACAGATTTGTACATTTGATTCACTGATTCACTAACGTGAAATCTTGCTGAATTACTTGGTTATGGAAATTTGATTTAATGGAAAAATCTGGCAGCAAGGACCATTTAAGTTAAGGCTGTTTACTATATACACTACCGGTCAAAAGTTTTAGAACACCTCAATTTTTCCAGTTTTTATTTAAATTTACACAGTTTAATGTCTCAATGTACTCTGAAATTAAAGCATAGAACAAATAAACAATTGGAGATAAAAAAGAAATCATGGAATCGTTTTGTTTAACAAAATTTAATCTAAATTTTTGACTCATCAAAGTAGCCACCTTTTGCAGATATAAAAGCCGAACACACTCGTGGCATTCTTTCTACAATGGAAATCAAATATTGTTCGGAAAGTTCTTCCCAACACTGTTGCAGAAGTTCCCACAAATGTGTTGCACTTGTAGGTTGCTTTGCTTTCACCCTTCTGTCCAGTTCATCCCAAACCAGCTCGATGGGGTTTAAGTCTGGAGACTGTGCTGGCCATTCCATGATTTGAAGCCTACCGTCTTGTTCTTTTCTTCTAAGGTAGTTCTGACATAGCCTGGAGGTATGTTTTGGGTCATTATCTTGCTATAGGATGAACCCCTGACTAACTAGGCATATACCAGAGGGTATTGGATGGCGCTGCAAAATGCTGTGGTAGCAGTTTTGGTTCAGGGTGCCACTCACTCTGTGCAAGTCGCCGACTCTGGATCCAGCAAAAGAGCCCCAGACCATCACGCTTCCTCCTCCATGTTTGACAGTTGGTGTCACACACCGAGGAACCATCCTTTCACCTACTCGACAGCGTACAAAAACCCTGTGTGATGAACCGAAGATTTCAAATTTTGATTCATCGGTCCATAAGACCTTCTTCCAGTCTTCAGTAGTCCACTGGCGGTGCTTCATGGCCCAGGCAAGCCTCTTTTTCTTATTTTGCCATCTTAGCAATGGCTTTCTTACTGCCACTCGACCTGTCAAACCTGCAGCTCGAAGTCTTCTCTTCACAGTTGAAACTGAGACTTGCTTACTTCGACCAGTGTAAAGCTGTGCTTGAAGCTGTTGTCCTGTGAGCCGCCTATCACGCAAGCTGTTGACTCTCAGAAACTTGTCTTCTGATTCTGTTGTGGCTTTGGGTCTGCCAGACCTCTTCCTGTCCAGAGTTTCCTCCAGTTTCCAAGTGCCTTTTGATGGTGTAGGAAACTGTACTCACTGACACCTTGGCTTTCTTTACAATTTCTCTAAAGGAAAGACCTACACTTTTAAGGGTTATAATGGTCTGTCTGTCTTCCTTTGTTAATTGCCTTTTTCTCGCCATTATGAGAGCAATATACTACTTCCTGCAGTACAATACTGTCCAAATAATGCTTAAGAGGGTGTAGTAACACAGTCTGTTCCAACACTGCTTTTATACAGACAGAGGGTTTGTAAGTAATCAACAAAAGTTGGGACACCTGTAGGAATTGTTAGCATCAACTTTCAAGGCTTAATTTACTTCCATTGCTGCAGAACAGCTGTAAGTTGTTAACCCATTACTTGTTTCCTGAAAAAGGCCTTTTTGTATAACTCTGAAATGTACATTATTTTTCAGTTTTTGGTAACCTAAACTTTTTTTTTTAACCTCTGGCAGTTTACCGCTTACCTTTGTACCATTTCAGGTTATTCACATACACACATCATACTGTATGTGAAAATGTCTATATAAATTGTACGTAGGCCAATATACTACTTTACACAAAACACATTACCCCCACTGCACAATTCCTAGTCAATAAGTACACAGGCACAGTTTCAATCAATTAATCAACATATTACTTAATGTATTTTATAGTACAGAAATAAGCATATATAACTAGAAGCAGCTTTCCTAGAACACTAACAAAAACCTCAATATCACAAATGTAATATAATGGAGGAAATAGAAGAGTATTTTATTACAATGGAAATCTCAAACAGTAAAAACAAAAGATGTCAGAGTAATATATTTAACTTATATTCTTATATTTTTAACAGCACTAAAAAAAAAAGATACTGACAAGCTGTGAAAATGCGAAATAGTAAACAGTGCCACTATGAAATGCACCTTTTTATGACTTCTGTCCGGACACTTGGCACTTCTTTTCTGGCACACTTGATATCAATGCTCATTACGTGTTCTAATTCTGCAACTTTTCCACATAATGCCTGTTGATGAGGAATGCCGTGTAAGAAAATTGGGTACTTCTGCATTTCTTTCTTTAATTTCCAGCACTCTGCTAGCCAGTCCAGTCTTTTGTCCAGTCATAAATGGTGCACCCTCTGTTGTAATCCCAGTTAATTTCTTCCATGGTATTTCTACACTTTCCATGGCTTCTTGAAGTTAAAAAGTTCTTTCCAGTGGTTGTGTTTTTCATGGAATCCACAGCACTTTCATTTTTTCTTCTCATTTTCAAAAAAAAAACTTTAGTTGAGACTCCATAGCTTCTTTCATTTCCAGTAAACTCAAAATACGGTGTTTTCTGCACGTTGTATGGTATAATCTTAACTGCAACTGTTGCACTGCAAATCAGACATACTGCCTTGCCATCAAAATGATTCATTGAACAAATAATCATCCACCTTTTGCTTCCGTCACATCTCCAACTACTTTTTGGCTACTGATTTTAAATTTTACACAAAGTTAAATAATTAGTTTAAACAAGCCTTCACTTCACTGTCCTAATCAAAATTATGTGTGCTGGGTGCATGAGGAAATGGATCTTGTGTGCTATTTGATGGGCTAGTCACGCATACAATGCAGACTGCACGTTGAATGTCACAGTGAGGGCTGCAGTGGTGACGTCAGACCAGGAAATGAAACCAAAAACATAGGATGGTGTGGGGCTAAATGGCGCATCTGTGGTCGTATTTTATTTAAATAACAAAATAAAGATTTAAACAAAAGCACACAAAGAAAAGGGCACTCTGGCCAAAGTGAAAAAGAAACACTAACAAATAATTCTATATATATAAAAAACGAGTACCTTTGTTCGCTGGCTTGGTAGCATTCGCTCTTCCTCTACTCACAACTCTTCCCAACTCTGAACCCGGAGTGGGTCTTTTATACTGTGGCTGAAGCCTTAATTACCCATTTAAACAGTTACCTTATTAAGGCTCCAGCCACATTCCCACAGGCTTTATTGGGTTGGGGATTTAACCCCATCCCCGCCAGCTACACTTTACGAGGTCTCAAACAATAAACAATAATGTCGGATGGCTTTCGGCCGTCCACATACACATACAATAATAATAAACAACAACAACAACAACACAAATGAATACCGTATTCCTTTGAATTTAAGATGTGACTAACTGCCAAGAAAAGACAACAAAGGCATCTGCCCGAATACACAAGCAGCAACGTGAAACTGCTGAGAAAAAACAAACCAAACTTCCGGAGGAATACCAAGAGAAACGTTTACAATTTCATCATTTCTAACAAACAGTTCCAGCTTGGACAGATCAAAAATGCTAATCAGACCCCTGTATTTTCAACATGCCAAGCAATGTTCAATGCTGTTGTGGTTGCTGGGTTACATGTTGTCTGATGCCGTGGAGTGTTGTGTCATGCTTGCTGTTGCCAGGATGCGTGATGCCATAAGTGAGTGGTGGTGTGTGTACGACAGAGACGCCATCTTAAGTATTATACAGTGCGCAGCACAATAAACAAGCTCCATGGTTAATCTACAACAACACTGTTTTGTATCAGTTTTGAACAATACAACAGCTCAGTTGAGGTTGTATCTTTGTAAATGCATATTTATTTGTGGCTGGAGCAAGGTGACAACGGTCAAGGATTTGAAGATTCATCAAGGGAGAATGCAATGCTTGAGGGAGAATGGACAAAGGCCTCGCATTGATCAGTATTCTTTACGAAGTCAGTCGAATGAAATCCAGTGACAGGAAGCAAACCACAGTTTCGCAGGATATCAGCACCCCTGTCATAGACATGAGGAGGACTTGCATGGATACAACTAGTGATGAACCTAATGATCCTTGTGAACCCAGTCAGACAAACCAGCATAAGAGAAAAGAACCTCAACAAGCACAAGTCTGGAGTTAAATTGCCAAGAGCTTGTGAGAAAACTGCGTGGGACACAGTAAACACGGATCTCTGTTTTGCGTTGGAAAGGTTAAGTGGAACAGTTGAAAACATCACATCATCTACACATATGGAAGCAAGAGGTTTGGAGTTGAAAAAAGGAAGGAAAAAGTACAAACTATTCCTGGAAAGTCTAGACGGCAGCAGGAGATTGAATGCTTAGTTAGAGAAAGGAGGCAGCTGAGGAAGCAATGGAGAAGAGCAGAACAAAGTCAAAAGGAGGGACTCAATCTGTTACAAAGGGTCATAAAAGATAAGCTTGCAACATTGCACAGAGCTGAGCGCCTATAGAAACTGTGGCAATGTGCCCCGTCCCTGTGTGTTTTGTGTATGTATGCGTGCGTATGTTAAATGTTGGTGTATAGATTGGTACACGGGATATAAACGGGTCTGTGTTTCACGTGTGTTTAAAAAGTGTAGATTTGTATTTAGGCACGAGGAGAGCACAAATCACTTCACGTGCTGGTTAAATGTAATATGTGAGCACGGGGTTGCACAGAATTAATTCACGTGCTGGGATTCAAGTGAATAATTAATTAGTAATTGAATCCCAGCACAATAGTATATATAGACGCACATTTCTTGCACTCAGGGTTGGGTGTTCGGAAGAGGAGAACGGGTGAGAGAGAGAGAGAGAGAGAGAGAGAGAGAGAGAGAGGAGAGTTAAAATTAAAATAAGTAAGATCGTAAACGTAAAGTGTTTGTTCTCACCGTGTCTGTTTGTCTGTCCGTGCACCGTTTGTTTAGTGTTAGTCCGTTTTGTATGTCTGTTTATTTTGGCGCAAGTGCCGTGTCCTGTGTTTTGTGTACCGTTTAAAACCTTTTATTTGTTAATAAACGCTGAGTGCAGCCATTGCACTCGGCTCATCACAACCACTGTCTGTGTTTGAATTCCTGTCTGGTCTGACGCAACCCACTCTGGCCGTCTTTGTGACAAAACGCTACAAAAAGGAGCGTGCGAGAACTAACTTTTATAAAGGTCCATTCAAATTTGTAAAGAAGTTATTCACCAGTGAGAAAAATGACACACTAAAATCATCTAAGTTTGAGCTGGAGAGATATTTGGAGGAAGCACATACAGATTCAAAAAGGCAGGAGCCTATGTCAATTCCTTCAGACATCCCACCTATCAATCCATCAGAATACCAAATGGAGGACTGTGCACCTAAGTGGAAAGAAGTAGAGCAAGTTGTGAAAAAAGCAAGGGCGTCATCATCTCCAGGGCCTGATGGAGTTCTCTACAGAGTGTACAAGAGTGCTTAAGGAGTTCTACAAATCCTTTGGAAATTGATGAAGTGGCATGGGAAAAACAGGTTGTACCGAGAGCATGGTGCTGAGCAGCTGGAGTCTTTATACCAAAAGAAAAACATTCTACAAGCATCAGTCAGTTTCGCCCTAGTTCTCTATTAAATGTAGAAGGCAAGATTTTCTTCAGCATTATTGCTCAGAGATTGTCAACTCTAAAGAACTGCTTCATTGACACTTCAGTACAAAAAGCGGGCATTCCAGGTTCCCCAGGATGCTTAGAACAAATCAGCGTGATCTGGCAACAAATTCAATTAGCTAAAAAGGAGAGGAAGGAGATCCATGTGACATTCCTGGATTTGGCTAATGCATATGGTTCAGTGCCACATGAACTTCTTTGGGCAGCATTTGATTTTTTCAGTGTACCGATGACAGATTTGCAATTTAGATTTGCAATTTAGTTTTTCAACTTCAGAATTCAGCACTACATGGCAATGCCTAGAAGTTGGCATAATGGCAGTATGCATCAAAATGGGTAGTGGGAGGAGAGTGCTTGGCTTCTGGAATGCGACTACCACCAATTCAAGCATAGATGGATGACATGTCAACCATGACTACAACAGTAGCCTGCACTAATCGGTTATTGGGCATTTCGCCGGTCTCAAATAATAAATAAAATGGCGGATGGTTTTAAAAAACAACTAAAAACGCATCTCAATGTACAGGCATTTTATCATGGTTAGGCAGTGTTTTAACTATATGCTGTGAATTTGTTGTTTGTACTTTGTTTCATTGTTTTTAGTGTTATTGTTCTAAACTATACAGCGCTTTGAGATGCTTGCATTTAGGCGCTATACAAAATAAAGATTATGATTAATATATATATATATATATATATATATATATATATATATATATATATATATATATATATATAATGTTGTTATTATTATTATTATTTAGGTAAGATTTACTGGAATTACTTTGTTCGCTGTGGGCTTGCCATTAGTCTGTTATTGATGATTTATTAGTGTCTTAAATTCATAAATGTACAGTTTTCATTAAATGATTCAAACACATTTTCTTTTTGTTCAGGAATAAGCTTATGAACATCTTTTACAGTTTTTCAATGACAAGGAGTGAGTAACCAACTATTTTTGGGTGACTTTATCACCCTTCCAGCAATGAAGAGAATAGTGGACAGCATAAGAATATGATAAACCAATGCTCAGGCTTCAGGTTTACAAAAAAATGTATAGTATAATCCAGATTATCCATATAGCAGGCAGTGCAGCAGTTATTTTACTTGTAGGAGATCTCTGTAAAGAATAAAAGTTTCACAAACTCGATAATTAGGAAACTGGCTGATCTCTGTATCCTGTCACAGAGACTCCTGTCAGAGCAACAACTGCAATATTCCCTAGATTAATTACATTTTTTAATCGTGCCTCTGCAGAGTAAACATTGATTTTTCATTATACGGTAGGTATAAAAAGATCAAGTTACACATTTTCAGATATCTGTTGTAAACAAAAATACATGGTTTGTTGTTTATTTGTTTGTTCTGTCTTATTTTATTTTCTTGGTTTTTTTTTCGAAGAGGGGGAATTTATAACCTTAAATCTTTAAATTGCTGGAGGCACCAGGCAACACATTTGTCTTCATGACTTGCCGAACTGAATACTCATTTGTTTTTTCATACATAAGCCCAGAATTAGCATTAATAAATCCACATTACACTCTTTTCATTTAATCATGAACATTACTTACCATACCTTATGCTTTATACCCGGCCTTCATTGATACAAGGCGCTCGGCATGTGGTAGTTGACCTTGACTTTCGTTAGTGCCCTTGCCTTTGGCTTGACACGGCAGATCCTTCATCGATGGACACTATTGCATAATTGTTATTAGATAAACAGTATTTAGATAATAGACTGCAAAATACCATGCCAAACATATATTACAGACCAATTAATAAAGTATTTGTTTCCAAATAAAAAACATGATTTCCTCAGTGGTCGTAACATTAGTTCCTTCTACCGTGAGATGATTCATATTCCCATTTTTCAGTTGCAGTGGCCTCTTACATAAGTGTCTTACCCTTCTGTTGCAATATCTTACTGGTTTGTCACTTTATAATTGATCATTTTAGATTAGTTGTATTTCACTTGCAGGCACATGGCATGGGCGCTTAATCAGAACTGGATGTCTCCCTCCTACTGGACTGATGTCCCAGGTCCACCCTCCCTCTGCCGACTAATTCTTACCAAACCCACATTCACTCCACCAGTGGTTGACCCATGCACAATCAATTTACCAGCCATAATACACCTCTGACCAGCCACAGCCACCAAGTATTGCATAAAAACAGGGATATCCAATCATTGCACTAAATTATTGCACTGTTACAATATATTGCCATAGGCATCCAGTTAAAATGCACATTATTATATCCATGGCTTATAAAAAAAAATAACAGTGCACTAAATTCATACAGTGCACCACATCATGCAGTGACCAGGTTATTATGTCAGTATTGTCAAAATCACAAAAAAGTTGACAAAGGTTGTTCTTATATCATTTGTGGTAGAGCCCCAGTTGTTTTCTTGGGAGATGTTTTGCTGTAAGCCCTGCACAGTTTTAAGGAGGCATGGACAAATTCATTCACCGGTGGCAACCAATTCCAATTGATGGATTCTTGTTCTTGAAGCTCAAATACGGTAGATAGTAAAATTAATGACATAATTTTATTGCCCTTAATGACTGAGATGTGTTATTTAATAGATTTTAAAAAAAAGCCTTTGGCTTCAGAAAGACTCTAAGGCAGTTAAATCAGGCCAAGCTAAAACTAGAAATGCCATGTGGTGTCTGATTGATTAAATGCTTCCTGTGCACATGTACCATTTGGATAGGGTTCAGTGTTTGCAAGTTAAATTCATTTTGAAAGTGTTTTGTACAAATTTTGCCAGGGTTTTTCAGGAAGCTAGTGGCGCAGTCAACGTTTGCATTTTACTGCTGGAGGCCTGGTTTTGATGTTGGTTTATTTAACCTGTGAAAATGAATGAGGTGGTCTTAACTAAAGCCTTGCTACATGCAATGAAGCACAGTTGCAGACAGTCTCTTATTGCTTTCAAATTACACATTCCTGAAACTCACTATGATGGTCTGAACTGGACACAGCTACACTATACAAGTCAACATAATAATGGCTGTTTTGAGTGATGTTCCAGATTATTAATTTGCCTATAAAATGGACAACTATTGAGCTGTAGTGTTTGAGAAAGAGATTGACCTGAGGAGAACTCTCTGTTTTCATAGTCAGACTAATAAATGTCTTGCTGTGACCCGGATGGCTTGTGGGTGACGTCAGACCAGGAAGTAAACAGACACCAGTACTGCGAGGTGAAGTACAAATGCGCACTTTAATAATTAAATAAAAGGTCTGAACAAACAAAGCACATCAAAACAAAAAGACACGTTGGCCAAAACAAAACGGTCAATAAACAAACATTAAAGCAAACAAGTATCATGCTTGTATCACGAGTAGCAATTGTTTATATATTTTTTAGTTCTCTTACCGTATGTTCCGCCCCTGAACAACCCAACCTCGAGTGAGAGAGTTTCACCTCCTTTATGCAGCTGTGCCTGGGTTCGATTGCTTGTTAAATCATTCAATCAGGCCCAGGCACAGTCTGCACATGAACTGCTTTGGCAGGGAAGGAAAGCAGTCCTACCCTGCCGACCTTAAACACCCATGCACAAATACATACATTTTAAACAACAATAAACCCGTGCACCAATACATACATACAGGTAAATCATAAAACAACAGAAAAACACAAAATACGCACAGGGGCGGGGTGTACCCCATCACTCTTGCCAATAAACAAGTCTGGTTTATTTTAAAATAAATGTGTTGTCACTTTCCATCTATTATAGAAAGCAATTGCCTCTTGAAATTGTGAGCTGATAAGCAAGTCCACTGCTGGTATCAATAGGTTTTGTAAATGATTGGCAGTTGATTATATTAGATAGTATCCCTTTCCATGTAGAATGAAATATGAATGTTTACTCCTTGACCCCCACTAGAGATAAGATACCACCCTCAGCTATATATGCAAATCAAAAATGCATAGATACATGTATTATCTAGCTATTGTAATCATTGTTACAAAAATTGTGGTCTGTGTTAAAAGTTGAGGTTTCCACAACAAATTCACGACCCCTGATTTTCTTACAGCCTTATCTATGATGCTAATGTTGGATACAGGTATTTTTCTAAAACCTGGGTTTTCCTACTCATCTTGGTTTTGGGTTTTTTGTGACACCAAGTAAATAATATTAAACTGTGCCTGTAGAAGACAATGGGGATGGAACAAACAACCCGCTGCAGGTTGTTGAATTCTTTGAAAAGGGTTGCACTCTTGAAAGGCTCACAAGTCTTTTACATTCTTAAGAGTCCAATGTGAGCCAAAAAAACATGTCCCTGTTTCCAGTTCAAACTTTAATGCTGTGTCGAGATGTGTCCCATCTCGATAAAGCTTTATCCATTTTTGCATAAGTCTTTTTAGAATAGACGTGGTCGGTCGGTGGCTTCTCTCTTTCATACAAACTAAACTTGTCGTAACATATATTGTAAATTCTTTATTGATGTCTGGGAGTGTCCTATTTGTTTCAAAATCCTCTCCTTTAGAAGCATGCCTATTCTCATGATGGCTATTCAGCCCAAATTATTGGAAACATTATTTTGGCTACAGATGCTGGATACACAGCTCTGTTAGATCTCTTAATTTGCAGTACATTTCATTAAGAGAGATAAAACATTTGGCAATCAAGAATCAAGTTGATGCATTGAGATGTGCTGGCATAAACTGACGTACTGTGCTTGTCCTGCCTCCTTGCACCTGGAATATAGATGTAAATGAGGAGGAATTCATAAGCATTCAAATACAACAGATCCCGTAACATAGAGTTGAATATATTTCTAATTTATCATTAGGCCACTTTGTTCCATTTGGGTTATTTTTAAATGTACATATCTGCTGTAAAATGCATATGCCAGTTTATTACAATTAGACTGCAGTTCAGGCCTATATTTAGCTTTCTTTCAAACTCTTTGGCTTGTCCTGTAGCAAAAACAATATAAAGTACATGTTTCCAAAGGCTGTCCTCATAGTCAGTCATTTCATTTGAGGCAAAGGCTTTTTAATTGTTTGACAGGGTTGCGTCACGGCCAGGATGTTTATCAGCAGGGAGAGAGACTCAGAACACAGAAGCTGCAATTTTAAGAGCAAATGCACACAGAATGGACACAAACAAAAACACATTAACAAAATAAAAGGCACAAGGGCCAAAACAAAAGGTCTACAAAACTCACAACAATATAGGACGAGACAGCATCGAGACACATACCTTTATCACCAACATGAATTCTAATCTTCTCCCTAACACCCATGAACATCTATTTTATACATCTGTTGTATTCCCACGTGTTTTGACAGGGAGAAATTGAACCCCCTCCCTGCCAACCCAATATTCCCCACATCAACACATACACACATGCACTGGCAGGGCTTTCACCCTGCCACACTGCCACACATTGGTAGAAGTGTCAAGAGGACAAAAAAAATAAGTTGTGAAATAAATTAAAGAGCATACATGTTGCCCACCATTGTCTGGAATCTATACAGGAAGAGCAGGAAGCGGGGAAGACAATTAACATGCCCTGTGTGTCAGACACCTTCAAAACCAGTTTATTCTTATTGCTGTCTAGTGATCTGCATTTTAGGAGATTTTTGGAATCGGTTCCGGATCAGGAATTTCAATTCTGGTTCCAAAACTATTTAGAAAAACATGTCCGTATGTCAATGTGTGAGCAGAAGTTCCACCAGTATTGTGCAATCTATGAAATCGCCCTGTATAATTAAAGTTAACAAAATAATCAATAATCTCCAATTTGCACAGCAACAGTTTTATTACAACAGTGAAAGCCATTGTGTGCTTGTATATGAACCTTGTTAATTGCAAATTTCAGATTACAATTAAAAAAATCTTTACCCACATGGTATGTGCAAACAGGTCAGTGGATGTTAGGATCCCAAGCTGAAATACGACCCCATCGGTTTGGGGTTAAATTACTTTTTTAGATAGCTGAATTCGTGTCGTGTTTGGCTTGTGGTTGTCTTGCGAATTATCCCCTCGAGGTACAGAAGATTCACTTTACCCAAAGCGTTTTCATCACTTTGTGTAAAAGTGAGACTGAATTATTCTCCAGGGAAATAGATATAATTAAAAATAAATAAATAAATAAATAAAACCCTTGTTATTGCTGTAATAAATATTTTGCAGACCTTTTTTTTCTAAGTGTGAACTTGTCAATTATAGTTATCAAATGTATTTTTGACAGAAATTAATGTTTTAATAATCAGTTTTACTAAAAACGTAATAGTACTCGCTGCAACCGGATCCCTGATATTTGTATCCAGTTCGTCGGTTCCAAAGCAGGAGCCGGGTACCCGATTTCAAAGGAACCGGTTCGCATATCTCTATTGCTATCCACAGCATGGCGCAAGCAAAGAAGATATGTTGGCAGTATTCCATAATAGCAAGCATTTTATGTATGTATCTACATGTTGATTATACCAGTGACTGGGGTTTAATTATTTTTGTTTTCTGAATTATTTCTCTGTAATTCTCGGAACTAGTGGAATTAAATGTAATTAATAATTGATGTTAATTAAACAGCATAAAAAAACATTTTTATACGTTTTAAAACTTTTTTTCTTTTTTAAATTTTAATTTCAGATATGTTTAATTTAAGTAAAAACTGTTGATAATAACCTATTTGGAGTTTTGTTTGTTGAAATCTAAAAAAAACTCTGCCCACCCTATTGTTAATATTGTACCACCTAACCTTCACTATCTGTGAAACACACAATGCGGAAATCCCTGCCTAAAACATCATCATCATCATCACCGTAATAATAATAATAATAATAATAATAATAATAATAATAATAATAATAATAATAATAATAAATAATAATAAATTGATTTACACAACATGCATACCCGCTACAGGTCAAGCTGACCGTTACTCCAAAATTGCGTTTAACATTACTGATTGTTTCTGGAGCTGAATATGACAATGCAACTGGACACGATTTTGTTAATTTTACCACATTTTATAGTTTCCCTAGTGTGTGTTTCTCAAAGCACAGTTCATTCCAACATTTTTCAAAGAAACATGAGTTGTGAAAAACAAAAATTCAACTTTGCCTGCAAACAGTAGCCTATAATGAGGATTCAGTATGGCATAAAAACATCATTTATAAATTAGTTTAGAAAGCCTATAATTGTTTTTAACCTTAAGCAAAGGTTAACTACAGTTTATTAAACCATGATCAGTAAATTGAAATGGAGTAATGAACAAAGTATTTAATGTGTAAGCAATACTGGTATAGAAAAACATTATAATAAATTGGTTGTTACAATACTGCTCAAATGGAGGTGTGTGGCAGGATGGCTCGCAGTGACGTCACGGACCAGGAAGTAACTGAATCAAAACAATGGATTGGCGGGTGAAGCTGAATGCAACGGCGTTCAGCTGATTTATTAATAAACAAAACAAAATGAAAGATTTAAACAAACAACAAAACAGAAACAAAAGGGCAACTTTTTCATTCAACTCTGTACCTTGCATTAAAGGCGTAGGAACCTATTTGCTTAGTCGGGCTGTAGCCCGACTAATATTTTGACTTTTTTTTTCAATTGCACTTATTTGTATGCTGTTTACAGTCTTTTAGAAAAAAGTGCATTTCAAAACTCTCCTATACGAAACAAAACTATCTGCATCTGTGCTGAAAAGGTTTTCTACGCGCCATCTTTGTTTTGGTTTACTTCACCACAGATAGCTTCAAAAATTCAAAAGTATGCAACGCATTTCCACTTCGAGGGCACAGGTGAATCTAACAACAAAAGACATTCTACGTGGAAAAAATACACGGGCACTGAGTATAAGAGGGTTAATGGAGGTAAGGACACTTTTTTTTAATGCAGCAGATGTAAAATGGAAAAGTAAAGATAGATGATGATAAGAATGTACTGAAATGTTTTCCAGAGCGTTTTTAATGCATCGTACTAGTGACTGTAAAAATAAATAAATAAAAAAAAACTTTTATTTCCTTTTCATTTAACACTGAATGTATAAATCAGATTATCAGAGAAATTATTAAAAATCAGACCATTCAATTACAAATTGCTTTGCTTTTCCATCCTAATAGCCTATACATGCGTGCAAAAATGCATTGAATCTCTTGCTTTAAAGTTTGTGTTCTTCACTTTCTTATCTGGTTTGTTTGCCATATTACATTTTCAATAAAAGCTTGTGAAACTTAAAATATGTACGCTATGTTTGATTTCCTGATCTAAGTGTAAAATAGTTTAGTTATAACAATTTACCAGACTTGTTTATTTGAGAAAAGCTGTAAAAATAGATAAATGGTGTTTTTCCACTTGCTAAATATATTAATTTGGCAGACCATATGTATAGTGAGTACTACTAACTCCATAATTTATCAAGTGAAATGAGATTTAGACTATCTTGTTTGTCGATAGCTTTTATTTTTAGGTGACAAGTGAGATGAAGAAAGGGAAGGGAAGTTATAGACAAGGCAGGAAAGGAAGAGAAAGGTCTGAAGTAGGAAAGATACAGAAGTCATTGACCTCTTAACATCTAAGTCAGGTACTGTTGGACAGCTTGTGATGCGCAATGAAGAAAGCAATGTCAAGATTTACAGACAGAAAATGCTGCTCATTCATCTACTTCAAATTGTACAACAGAGTCACTTGATCCCCATGTGCCAACATCCTCACATTCCTTGCACAACCTGGAGCTTAAAACTCCTAGAGAATCTACTTATGACAATAATTGTCAAAACCACTGTTGTAGATTGGAACTATGCAACCTGAGTCAGCTTTTGCATCACTGCGAAAACAAGGCAAACAAATGCACTCATTTCAGACAAAATGGTACAGAGATTTTCACTGGCTTACATTTTGCACAACTCAAAACAAGGTTTTCTGCTTTTATTGTCGCCAAGCAAGGCAGAAAGGAATGGCTAAATCTACACTCCCAAGGACAAGAAGCTTTCATGAACCGAGGCTTTGATAACTGGAAAAATGCTCTAGATGCTTTCAGAAATCATGAAAAATCCCATGTGCGTAGGGAATCCCTGTATTATTATTATTATTATTTATTTCTTAGCAGACACCCTTATCCAGGACGACTTACAGTCGTAAACAAAAATACATTTCAAGAATCACAGTACAAGTATTAATACAATTAAGAGCAAGATAAGATACAATGACTTCAGTTCTAGCAAGTACAAAGTATGACAAAATACGATTCAATAACGGAGCAGATAACAGTGTCAGTGATAGTTACATCAGGCTATAATTAAATACAAAATACTACAGATTAAATAACACTTGTGACAGATTACAGTACTCTAAAGTACAGGATTAAATGCAGTAAAATCGGGAGCAGAAAAGAGCAAGTAAAGCGCATTAAGGAAGAGTGATAAAGTATCCAGAGGGAAAAGAGGAGTTCTACAGGTGCTGTCTGAAGAGGTGAGTCTTGAGGAGGCGCCGGAAGGTGGTCAGGGACTGGGCCATTGTGGGGCGAGGGTGGAGAAGGAGCGGGCTCTGGCGGCAGGGGAGCATAGAGGAGGTACAGCCAGTCTTCTAGTGCAGGAGGAACGGAGAGGTCGAGTGGGGGTGTAGGGAGAGATGAGGGTCTGGAGGTAGCTGGGTGCAGTCTGGTCAAGGCATCTGTAGGCGAGTACAAGAGTCTTGAACTGGATGCGAGCAGTGATCGGGAGCCAGTGGAGTGAGCGGAGCAGTGGAGTTGCAGCAGTGTGGAGTAGTAGGGCAGCAGTGTGGAGTAGTGGTTAGGGCTCTGGACTCTTGACCAGAGGGTTGTGGGTTCAATCCCCCAGTGGGGGACACTGCTGTTGTACCCTTGAGCAAGGTACTTTACCTAGATTGCTCCAGTAAAAACCCAACTGTATAAATGGGTAATTGTATGTAAAATAATGTGATATCTGTATAATGTGAAATAATGTATAATGTGATATCTTGTAACAATTGTAAGTCGCCCTGGATAAGGGCGTCTGCTAAGAAATAAATAATAATAATAATAATAAAGTTGCGTGGGAGAAGCGAGACAGAGAGAACACCAGGCGAGCAGCAGAGTTCTGGATGAGCTGGAGCGGATATATCGTTCTCAATATTATGAGTCAGTAGATCAAGTAACAGCAGAAATGACCAGAAGATTTGATCAACCTGCATTTACAATTCTAAGTGAAATTGAAAAGCTGCTCAGGAGGTGACTGCAGAGTCTCAGAGGAGATCAAAAGCCTTTACAGCACAGCACTTGACATCAGTCGTCTTGAAATCCAAGTGGCTATGTTACCTGATTTGTCCAATAGTGACGAATTTCAAACAGAGACAAGTATCATATCATTATGCAAAATTCTAAAAAGCAATGTGCCAATGAAGACAATGTTTTCTGAGGTGGACAAACTTCTAAGAATCTATTTGACTGTTCCAATGACGAGTGCCACAGCAGAAAGGACATTTTCAGCACTGCGACGTGTGAAGAACTACTTGAGGACATCAGTGACAGAGAAGCACCTAAACAATTTGATGATACTACACTGTCATCAAGATAGGACGGATAAACTAGATTTGGTCAACATTGCACAGATGTTTTCATCAGCAAATAACAGGAGGCGTGCATACTTTGGAAAATTCACCTGAACATCAAGCAATATGGTAAGTGACATAGCCCTACTAATATTTTTTTGCTTCCTACGCCTATGCCTTGCATAATTGATGTCAATCATAGAAACACTGGGGAAAGCGAAGCCCTACAGTGGGCTCGAGCACACATATTGATATCAAAGGCATCCCTGATGTGTTGCTTCAAACATAAGCCTGACTTGCTGAAACTTTTCGATGCAGTCTCCATTCCCCAGTTTATGTTATCTATCACTTCATTTATTCTTTTAATTACTTCTAAAAATGTTTCACGTGGCTCTTATTGTTAGTATACATGGGTTTTGTGGAAAAATAGTTTTTATTTGCTGACAAGATTTCACTTTGGTGTTAATAATAGCTCTCATCTAAAGATGATCTGCACAGGCATAGCTGTAGCTTAGCCTTGGTGTTTAAAGATGTGGGTCATTCTCCAGTTGCTGTAAAGTGTATTCACATACTCCTCTTACTTTCTGATATGCAAAACTGCATAATTCATCATAATGTATTTTAAATCTATGTTTTACTACCCTATGGTGCTGTGAGCAGAGGCAAACTGCTCTGCATGAAATTTTATGAGGTAATCATGCAAACGCACAAAGAAGCAAACTTAATAACCCTTAGAAACTATCAATCAGTAACCCTATAATGAGTATTTATTGAATCCTGTGCCATTTTTAACGGTACATTAGCAATGAATGTGCAAATTTGTGACGCATTTCCATTGTATACAACAGTATGATCCAGTAATGAGATAAACATTGTTTTCTCACACACCTTTTTCTGTGTCAGGCTGTGATGGGGTAACCCCACCCCTGAGTTTATTTATATTATTTTGTACTGTTATTATTGTAATTTACTGGTTTGTGTTTGTTTGGAGCGATATTTTGAAATTGTTGTTTTACAGCATTGATGGGGTTAAAATTCCCCATCTAGCTAATCTCGTGAGAATGCGTGGTCGGCAGCTAATGATTTATAGACAAATGGTCTGTCAACCACGCATATCAGAAATCCTGTGCAGACTGTGGTCGAGGGATAAACTAGGTAGTTATTAGCCAGTTAATCTCTCGACCCTGATATAAAAACCAGCAGCTTTTGTTTACCGGGGTTGGGTTGCTCAGAGGAGGAACATAAGTGAAAATATATCTAAAAACAACTGCTACTCGTGCTAGCTTTAAACCAGTTTTGGCCATTGTGCCTTTTGTTTTTGTGAGTCTTTTTGGTTTTGTTTACATGTTTAATTTATTTATTTAATAAATATGCACTCAGCATGTCAACCCGCAGTACTAGTGTCTGTCTCTTCCTGGTCTGACGTCAACACCAAGCCATCCTGTCCACACAGGCCCACGAGCAAAGCGAGCACAAGAGAAAGTACACTTTCAAATAGATTAAAGGTAGCCACGTACCCTTATAAACATTTTAGAAATCATTAAATCTAAATAAAAAAAGACAAAACATGATATTAACTTACTTGCTCTGAACATGTTGTGTCTTAAACATTTAGAATGCTTTGTCACTGACATTCTGAGTGAGAGGTCTACACTCTCAGCTAGATTACTGCCAATAGATTCCAATGAGGGCTTTTAATTCTTACAATGAGCACGCTTCGTAGAAGTAAGCAATATCTTCCCCTGCAAAAACAGGAAGTAAAATACATCTTGCTCCTGTGCCGCTTTATTTTTCAATAAACTGAATTGCCTCCAGTCCTGTGTTTTTTATTAAGTTACCTTGTATTCATATCATTTTGTACCAATTAGGCTGTACCAGTGAATCGTTACACCCTTACTTTATAGAAGGTACATCTTATTTTAGTAATTCAAATCTTAATAAAAGTATAAAAAGTGTATCTCAGTAAACAAGAAAATGGAGGTTGTTATTGTAAACTAGATTTATTGATACAGAGTACCTCCCAGGTTGCTTATTAGTGGTTCACTGAGAATTAAAAAAACAAAAAAACAAAACTAGTACCATAATCCACCATGTTCATTAGTCTGAGCCAAGCCTTAGGGCTATATTTAACTTCATGCAGTATACAACAATTGTCAAGCTACTCCATGTTTGTATTATTTTTTTTAAGCTGTGACCAAGGTCAGGTTTATCCTGTTTCCAGTTTAATTGGATTTTAGGTGTTTAACGCCCAAGGCACAGAAACAGGTAAAATAACAACAGTTCCAATTTTTACACTGAGAAAGATTTTTAAACTATGGTATTCTCTATTGTTTACCATCTTGGGGTGAGGGAGTAGTTAAGTTTCTCTTTTCCATTTCTCTTACACGGAAGTCTGCCTATTCATACGACTAACTGTGCTAAATTGTGAGATGGTTTTACTCAGGGTTAGGTTGAGATCACAAAGCCCTTTCACTTACGACCTCAAATCCAGACACCCAGAGAATCCGTATGGAGAGGAAATGAGAGCCCTTGTTTCTGCTATGCTTAATAAATGAGTATGAATAAAACATGAAGGTTGCCCAAAGTTAAAGATGTGATTTGATCTGAACCCTGGATCTCTTGGCAAACATGAGGTTTATTGCACTACAGTTTTCTGGGTGTACCAGATAAATGCTTCCCTAGTTGGATAAGTAGGACAGCATAGATGTTAGCCGTTGTGTTCTTTCTTGAAGTTGCTGCTCACCAAGCCTTTTCCGTGCTTTTAAGGTGCAGACTGTACTATAAGATAGAAACCATTTATTTAAAAAATGTATAAGTATCTATAAAAATGTGGAGCTTATTTAAGCTTTTCTTTTTTGTTTTTTTTTTCTTCTAGATTTTGGCGAACATCATAATCTTCATCTGTGGGAACCTAGCAGGTGCCTATCACAAGCATCTGATGGAGCTGGCCCTGAAGCAGACCTATCAGGACACATGCAACTGCATTAAATCCCCCATCAAACTAGAGTTCGAGAAACGGCAACAGGTTCAGTTTAATTTATTTTCTGCAGTGACTTTTGTGTGCTTGTCATTTTGTTAATGATTCAGTGTTTTCAAATTGGCATCTCAGCCACCCCAACAGGGGCAATGGAGCGAAAATGGCCAATTTGTATATATGTATGAGAGAGAAAGAAATACATTATAGTCTTCACTTTTTCTTCAATTTTTTGTTGTCCTCTCACTTTATTATGATGTTTGAAATCATTCCAATTAATGTAATATTGTGTGTTTTAAACCCTTAGTACTACGGTATTTACATATGTGATATATGCTGGATCAAGCACCAGCACAATAAAAATCACTCCGCAAGATCGCAAACATCATAACATGGTAATGAGGCAGTAAACTTAACTGAGTAATTTAAATTTGAAGCTAATTAACCCAGATTAGAAATAGTAGCTTCTACAGCATAGAGCTATTTTAAGATGTATTACCACGTAATGTGTGACCACCACTGAGACCATAAACAAATCAGTTTATTAAAATGTCCCAGACATTTAACAAAGAAGGTGTTAAGATGACAATATATGGTAATTTTTTGTATAAAGTTTCAGACAGGCTGTCATTTTAATAACATGATGAAATATTATTATAGACTGTAAATACTGCTCAGAGGGCTTTGATGCCATATAAAACTTTCTATTTTAAGTCGCTTCAATTGTTTTTTTTATCCGATTTGAATTGGTATTTTTAATTGATTAATAAAACAGTAGGAATTTCCCTTCTGCATTTCAGGCAAGTACAAAAATATGTAACTTTTCTTTCTTCAACCATTCATTATCAACCAAATGTTTTCAGGGTTTCTATGCCAGTCTTTGCTGTAAGTCTAAAATTAGTTCCCAGTGCTGAAGTCCAAGTGTAAGAGGGTCGGTAACACAAATGTTAGCATAATAGTTGAACTATCCACTGTCTGACAATTCTAAAATAAAATAAAAAAGAAAATGTGCTACTCTCAAAGCAGCTGGCTGATTTCCCTGAGCATCTACAGCCTATTTATTAAGCAGATATCAGACATGGTTATGGTACTTCAGTGGTCACGCTTTATCTAGGATAAATGAAAATAATGGTGACAGCTGGGAATGCAAAATGATGGCCCCAGGAGCGTTCTTAAATGCTTAACTTAAATGCTTATGGGAGATGCCCATAAAAAGAGAACTTGAGTACACAAATTACAGATACTGTCATCATAGTTAATGATATACTACTGAAAGACAGCTAGGTTGTGTACAAAGATAAGAGGCTTCCAGGGACTGATCTAACCTGCTCAGTACATCTAAGAGAGAGAGAGAGAGAGAGAGAGAGACTGACAGAGCATAGGCAGGGTATAGAAATGTAATGGATTAAGATATCTGGACTAAAGAGAATTGTTTTGCAACATGTACAGTGAGATGACTGGAAGATTTATGCACCATGGGTAACATCAAGCATGTGTGCATATTATTCTCCTGGCCCTAGAAAAAGACTTTTTACACTGGCGCTCCTCCCTGGGTCTCGACCCGGGTCACAATCCCACGTAGTGTGAAACCACGTACCTAGGTCATACCTGGGTCGACAGCGACCCACCTCAGGATGTGGGTTGACGCGCTTTGACCCAGGTCGAGCGAGACCAAATGCATGATGGGTGTTTGTAAGCAGACAAAGTAGCAAACAGGCTTTTATCTCGCTACGTGATTCTTTCTTTGTCAGGGGAATTAGTACATATATTTAGGAAAAGTCAGGAAAGCACAGCTCCTTGTGTGTGCTCCTTAAACACACACACAGCAATTTAAATGACCGCCTTGGTCGTTCTAGTGTTAACTGCCGAATCACACGCTTATCTCCTGTTGAACCTGATGCCTTGCCAGCTTTTACATTCAAACATCTCTATGTTAAACAATCATACGCTCCTTGTACTTTTTCTAAATCCTTTTTTTAAGTCTCAGCTTGCTTTTGCAACTCTGTTTTCTCTCTTCCTCTCTCCATTCTCTGTTCTTAATTGCAACTGGGTTGCTGCCTTCAAAGCACTTTCTTGCACATTCCTTTTAATTATATCACTAAATTCCTTGCATTGACTTTCTGCTGCCTCTCTTCGTGTCTCTAGTATTCTTTCTACATTTTTCTAGTTTATCTTTCTATACACGACAGCTTGCCTGCAAGCCATATACCACAAAAGTCACCTTCTGTTTTCCCTATGTACTTGTCTAAGATAGTTCTAAGAAAACAAAAGCATACACTTCAAGTGATTGAGTAAGTAGAAAATCTGTGTCTTTCAAACTTTATTTTGCACATGTGAATTCAGATATTTCTGAACCTCTATATCTCTTGGGGTTTATATCCAGTCACCCCTCCTTTACCTTAATATGATCGGCAGATTTGTTCTCCCAATATTCAATTACTCTGATCATTCAGTGTTGTGTCTGGATGTTTATATTTTAGGCTTATATCTAATCACCTCTATTGTCTGATAATTTGTCTTCTCTTCCTTTTCTGGATGTATATCCAATTGTCCTCTTTTAGACATGTTTTGTTCCTTGTCTAATCCTGTCCTGGAGTTTATATTCAATTACTCCAAAGACATTCAGTCTCAGGTTTAAAGCTGTACTGTCAAATACAATTATTCCCTGTTACAGTAGTTTATCTTTTATTGATAACCCTACTCTTGATAGCTTTTCTAAGGGATTTCAGTTTTCCTAGAGACCTTTCTGGTGCCCAATCGTTTCTCAGGGTCTGCAACTCTACCAATCCCACCCTAACTATTGATCGGGTTTGAAACCATATTGATTACACCAGCTCACCCCTTTTTGTGACACCTGCTGTCATGATAGCTCTTCTAAGGGATTTTAGTCTTCCTAGAGACTTTTCTGGTGCCCTGATCATTTCACAATGTCTTGCACTCTCAGTCCCTCCTTAACTATCAGTCCTCAGTCTCTACTGCAGGCGATCAGTCCACAATCCGAGCGACCCTTCTCAGTCGACTGACTAGTTGATATCTCTTATGCCTCGAGTATCAACCCCTTTTTAGTGTTCTATATCTACAACAAAGACAATGTAAAAAACAAGTTAGAAAAACGCAACAGCCGTTTTAAAGGGGTGATATCAAACACAAAAGTCCAAGTTAGGAGAAGCAATTAGGCCAGTCTTGTCAAGCATCAAGCAAATAGGCACAAGTGGAAAGGTGCTGGGGCCCAAGATTCACACAATTCATGCTTCTAACTTGGCGCCTTTTTTTGATCACTTCGCTACAATTTTAGTATAACAAGTTTTAGCTTAAGTTAACATTTTAAATCTGTAATTTCTTTTTTTTGTAGTTCTTTGTAAATTATCATGCTGTATCGCAATTATTGTGATAATACACCACAGAATAATCGTCTGAGAGAATTTTCTATTTAATACATCTAACTACAGTCGACTCCACTTATTTGCATACTGGATAATTGCATAAATCGCTTAATTGCAGAGCATGCAGCTGGTCCTACTTTTTAGTGCATAATTTTCTATGATTGTGTGACACGGTTAAATGCATATCGGCTAAAAGCATAATTTGCTTAATTGCATAAAGCTGCACAGTCCCAAAGTCCATTGTACATTGCATTTTAATTCGGATAACTGTATAATGCAAACAACTTTTGACTGTTTTAAAAAAAAAAAGAAAAAAAAGAGAAAAAAGAATGTTTGGGTGTTTCAGAAATAGCAGTGACATAGAGCACAAAGCAACTGCATGACAGCAGGAAAAGCCGACCAAGAAAGACACAGAAAATGGCAAAGCGAATCTGTAAAACTGTCGAGCCTCAGCACACTACGAGTCTTCATGGAGGCAAATGGTTGTCAGTCTTATTACAGGTTTTCTTTATTTACAGTTGTTTTTCAGCTTAATAGGCCGAATACTGTGCATACTTCCATCAAATATTGTATTTGCTCCATTGTACTCGCAAGATCTAAGTAAGGTATGTACACGACTGTTTAAGTTTTATGTTTACCCCTTTCCGGTCCGATGTCGAAGGGTCATCACAATCTATTATTATTATTATTATTATTAGGCTTCCTAGCCAGAATGGTGTAACCAATCAAAATGAAACTTGGTAGGTATCATCCAGTGTAGATTACAGTTCAGATGCAAAAAAATTATGCTCCTGTTCATTGGAATAGGAAGCAAAAAAATATTATTTGGGCGATGTCAAATAGATTCTTAGAAGTTTGTCCACCTCAGAAAACATTGTCTTCATTGGCACATTGCTTTTTAGAATTTTGCATAATGATATGATACTTGTCTCTGTTTGAAATTCGTCACTATTGGACTGAGCTGTTTTGATCAAATCAGGTAACATAGCCACTTGGATTTCAAGACGACTGATGTCAAGTGCTGTGCTGTAAAGGCTTTTGATCTCCTCCGAGACTCTACAGTCACCTCTGAGCAGCTTTTCAATTTCACTTAGAATTGTAAATGCAGGTTGATCAAATCTGGTCATTTCTGCTGTTACTTGACCTAATGACTAATAATATTTGGAACGAAAATATTCTCTTAGGTTTGCAAAACAATGTGGCTTTGCACCACCATCTAGTCGGCGAGGGGGAAACTTTTGTCATAGAACTGTTGGTGGGTCTGTCCGATCTGTTGACTCATGAAGCACACTATCATAAAATGAATTGAAATATTCTTCTGTTCTTTGATGCAGTAACTATCCCTTTGTTGTTTTAGAGGCTAGCTGAATTTCTTTAGCAGAAATACCTTTACTTTGAATAGTTGCTCTGTAGCAGAAAACATGTATGTGGTTTAGATTATGTTTTTTATACTAGAATATACATGTACTTTCAATTATTACACATTAAAGAAATTGCTGTATACAAATAATTTATTTTCATTATATTTTGTACATATTCTGCTGTCTAAAGTTGGAGAGAGGAGACCCGCAGGTGCACTGAATTACAGTATTTACTGCATGGTTAAGAAAATGCCTCATCACATAGGATAAGGGAGCCTTAACTTCAAAAGCACCACACACTGGAGTCTGGTCCACTGATATGAATAAACTCAAATATCATGATGTTCTCCTTGAGGGGAATGGTGATGTGGGGAATTAAATATTTCATGGTGTTTACAGTCCATCTGCCTGCTGCTGACTGATAATTATTGATTGGCATGTCTTTTGTGAGGCCAGTGTTGCATTATTTGTTTCCGTGTTGGTCCTGATATTTAGCATCATGAGTTTCTGATACATTTTCTTCATTTATAATACATCTGTCAGCAGCCCTTTTTTCTTAAAACACCCTGCGGAGTTTCCTGTAGTAATCTACGTAAAAACATAGCTTTTATTTGTTTACCAGATTAAAATGGACAGCTTTCCATTGAGTCTGCAAATACCCTGTGGCCTGATTTTCTCAGATTTATATACCGTATTACTTAAATGTGGTGCCGCGGCGTTTATTTTAAAATGACTGCGGCCCTTAAACGAGTGCAGCCTTTATTAATAATACTATGCTTTACAAACGCAATATTTAATAAATGGTTTAAGGCATTTTAGAAACGGCGCCATGAGAGGCTCTGATCTGCAGCACTATACTCTTGTGTGTTTTTGGGGCTTGAATACAGTACATTTACTGACAGTTAACGAGAGCCTATTAGATGGGAGTTTGGAGGTTAGGGGAGTACTGTAGTAGCGAATATGTTGTGTATCGGTTGCTATGGGGCGGGACAAGAAGAGGAGAGAGAACGGTAGTTGAGAGAGAGCACAAAAAATATTAACTCTGAATATTGGTTTGATTTCTGTTAAAACTAAAATATATCCTACTTGGTTATTTATTTATTTTTTCTCACAGTAATTTACCTGCTTGTTTGTAATTTCTCTGTAAGAGAAACCGAAACTAAATCTTCTCATAGATAGTAAGCAAGTTTTTTTTTTAATATATATACAGGACTGAGTAAAATTCCAATTGAATAAAAAACAAAACAACTAAACCCCCTACAAGAAGATATCTTCAGCCAGCTTTTGGATAGCGCTTAGAGTGACCGGCAAAGCTAAGTTCCTCTGAGTTTAAGTTTTCACCATCCAAGCTGACGACGAGGTAAACAGACAGCCCTTGTTTTTTATCCTCTGCTGTGTTGGCACTGAACTCTGGTGGGGAAAAAACAGGGACGTGAAGGACTGCTGTGCTTTAAGTAGATCATCTTGGGTTGTCTGTCGGGACTGTACTATAAAATAACATTTGCTTACTAAGGTGGGTGTACATTAGTTTGTATTACATGCTGGATTGAGGTTGCAGTCTCTTCGGGGGTGTCATGTATGTAGGCAGAGTTGCGCGTTTTTTTATTTTTTGAGCAGGGGTAATAAAAAAAAAATACCTTTACGTTTCTTTATTGAGAGCGGCGTTTATTCGAGGGCGGAGTCTATTAAAAAGCTGATATCTGAGTGAGGCGTTAATTCGAGGGCGTCGTTAATTTGAAGTAATACGGTATTATGTCTGTGCAGTCGCGTAGACATAGTTAAGGTTTGAACGAAGGTTCTGTTTAAAGTCGATTTTACAACCAGCTCAACCCCATTGATATGCATGAAAATTGGCGTGTGTGGTCGGATAGACAGGCTCAACAAACCCTGTGAACGGGTGAAATACTTGGTGAAATACAGAGTGGCGATAAAAACAGATGTTTAAAAAATAAAATAAAAATTAAGATGCTTTTGTAATCACCGGTATCTCAAAAAGTATTGCCAATTAAGGAACCACACTTGGCATACACATAGTCCCGGGAGTGTAGATGTGCAACGGGGTAGTTATATTTTCGGCGGTGTCCTGGTTTTACCGAACTTGAACCATAAAGATAACGGTCTGACGTCACTTCTGTCTGACGTCAGTGCTTGGTAGCGTTGCTTTCGACCGTTCCATTTCACTGAATAGGAAGACATTGAATAGCCTATAGTTCAGCACACACAGGTCAGATCTGTGTTTCTGTCTGGATAAAACTGGTAATCAGTGATAATAATTAGTGTTTGTGTCTTCAGTACTGGGGAAACTAATGTGTGGTCCAGTGGTGGTTATATATATATATATATATATATATATATATATATATATATATATATATATATATATATATATAAAATTAAGAATGAATGAATATTCGGGTAGAAATCTGGATTTATTTAGAAAACAAAGTTGTCGTCAACAGTTTAAAACCCCAACGTATGTATATTTCCACACATTTGGCGTATGCAAACTTTTGACGACATGTATACCTCACCCTGGGAAGAACTGGGAAGAAAAGTGCAAAAAAATTAAAAACCTTAAAGCTATATTGTTGTAATCTTGAAAAATCAATATATATATATATATATATATATATATATATATATATATATATATATATATATATATATATATATTATTTATTTCTTAGCAGACGCCCTTATCCAGGGTGACTTACAATTGCTACAAGATATCACATTATACAGATATCACATTATTTTACATACAATTACCCATTTATAGAGTTTTTTTTTTTTTTTTACTGGAGCAATCTAGGTAAAGTACCTTGCTCAAGGGTACAACAGCAGTGTCCCCCACTGGGGATTGAACCCACAACCCCATATATATATATATATATATACACACACACACACACAAAGAAGCCACATTTTTCTAATAGGTAAATCAGCTTACCGTCATCGGCGCCTGTTCTGTTCTGTTGCATTTGAATCACAGACAACTGCACATGCGTTTATTCATATATAGTATGTGCCTATTCGGGGAGTTTTCTGGTTTAACCCGAATGCAGAAAAAAAGTCTTGGGGGGAGAAATCGGGTTAAATCGGGTAAAACACGAACATCAGACGCCCTAATAATAAGTTAATAACAGTACCTGTTTATTCTGAGCGATTACTTAACATGGATCTGGAAGATGGAAGCCTGACCTGAAGGCAAATTAAATATAATGTGGTTTGATTCGCTGCTGGCTGCGCCAAGAAAGACCTGTGTGAAGCGAGCAACAGTTGCTGGCAACATTATGCAACTTCCGGTAAGTCAGTCAGAGAGGGTCGAAAGCGTATTTCAAAATAAGTGTCTCAGATAATCTGCTAAAAAAATGCCTTATTGTATTTATCTTTATTTTTATTTATATTGCTTATTGTATTTCTATTGGTTTATGTTGCTTATTTTATTTATATTTGTTTATATCTATTCTGTTATATATTTTGTATGTAAAAATCTGTCATGTGTGTATTTCATACATTCCTGAAAAAATTAAGGATTGTAACTCAGTAAAAGGTGGTGAAATGTAATGAACAGACAGATAGTGAATAGAAAATGGGGTTGGTTGTGCCAGATTTACGTCACTGCTATTGTTGCTGGGGTTTTAGTAGTGCCCGGGCACTGAAAACATGACATTTTGGATGGTAGGTTGTGTATTTCAGCCATTCCTGAAAAGGATTAAGGATTGTAACTCAGTAAAAGGGGGTTAAATGTAATTATTTCACTCAAAAAAATAATTAACGATTGTAACTGAAAACAATAGGGATTTTTTATTCCTTTTATGTTATTGTAATCCTGTTTAAGCTCCTTGTTGGTAGGTGGTAGTATTAGATTTCCAACCCGGCTCACCGTTGACCTTGGCCTTCAAGATCTGTTGCGTCAGGAATACCATTGCTGTGCAGCCCGAATGAAGGTCCGATACCTCTCAATATCTGAACACTTCCCCGTCACATGCTCAGATCTGTGGTGTACTGATGGTGTACATCTCAGTGATGACTGTGGCATGCCCCTCCTTGCACAGCTCATGTGGTGTGCAGCTTACCAACAACTGTTTGCTGCAGAAGAGACCAAACCAGCAACAACAGGTTTGCAGAGCAAGAAACCTGGCCTCACTCCACGTCTGGTTGTGAGAGAGTCAGCACCAGTAATCAGCAGCGCTGAGCCTTTCGAGTGGGCAGAGGTGAAGCACAGTACTACCAAGAAGGCAGCGGAGGAGCTATTCTAGGAGATGACTCTGTGTAAGTATTAAAACGTAATTTGTGTTGTTTTAATTTGATGTTCTTTGGCATTAGACAATAAAAAATGCAAAACAATCTGAGTGATCGTCAGTTTGATGCTATTATCTGAATTACATTTCCACAATGTGTAGCTGCATTACGGGCAGCAGTGTGGAGTAGTGGTTAGGGCTCTGGACTATTGACTAGAGGGTCGTGGGTTCAATCCCAAGTGGGGGACAGTGCTGCTGTACCCTTGAGCAAGGTACTTTACCTAGATTGCTCCAGTAAAACCCCAACTGTATAAATGGGTAATTGTATGTAAAAATAATGTGTAAAAAAAATAATGTAATTGTATTTAAAAATAATATGATATCTTGTAAGAATTGTAAGTCGCCCTGGATAAGGGCATGAGTCTTCGGTGCTGTGCTGCCCAAAGGCGAATGGAGTGGTTTGGAGTGAGAGGCTAGGGTCAGGAGCTGTTACTAAGAAGGCAGGGAAGCAAAAGGGGAAAACATTAAAGCGAAGTAGATCACGTATCAGTGAGGCAGTAACAGCTAGGCAGCAAGTGAGGTGAGGGTGAGGAAAGGTCCTAAAACAGCAGAGATGTCAGAGAGACAGCAAGGTGAGGTAAGGGTGAAATGTCTTAGAAAAGAAGAGGTGTCTAATAAGGAAGCAGGGATGATTACAGGTGAGGTGATGGAGAAGGAGGTAGGTAGGACTACAGCTCAGGTGAAGGAGGGAGGTAAGACTACAGGTGTGAAGCACAGAAGTAAGACTACAGGTGTGGTGAAGGAGGGAGGTAGGACTACAGGTGAGAGGGAGGGAGGTAGGACTACAGGTGTGAAGGAGGGAGGTAGGACTACAGGTGAGAGGGAGGGAGGTAGGACTACAGGTGAGAGGGAGGGAGGTAGGACTACAGGTGAGAGGGAGGGAGGTAGGACTACAGGTGAGAGGGAGGGAGGTAGGACTACAGGTGAGAGGGAGGGAGGTAGGCCTACAGGTGTGAAGGAGGGAGGTAGGACTTCAGGTGTGATGAATACACTAAATATTACACTGAATATTACTAAACTTAAGGGAGAAAGTCCAGCCCCAACCAAACACAAAAAAACATAAAGGGAAAAAAAGCAAATACATTAGATTATACAGTAATTGCAAATGCCATTCATGATGTTAAACAAAGCAAAAAAAAAAAAAAAAAAAACACATTTCAATTTTGGGGGGAGGTTGCTGAGTTACTTAATTGGCCTCACACACGCCCCAGTGCAGCCAAAAGAAGTAATTTACTTTATAATATTTGGAAACAAAACAGGAACAACATACACCAACTGGTAGAACAAATTAATTATTTAAAAACGGGATTAACAAATTCAAACACAAAGACACTACTACACAGAATATAGTGAAGAACAAGGTAAGTCATTTGGGGGTGTGGCAGGATGGCTGCAGTGGTGACGTCACACCCGGAAGAAGACGCAAATACACAACAGCTGCGGGTTAAAACCGAGACCTGAAAGTGCTTGGTTTCTTTAGTAAATAATAATTCAAAATAAAAGAGTTGAACAAAACACACAAAACAAACGGGCACAAGGGCCAAACAAACCAGACAGACAAACAAGTAAGTGTCGTGCTGGCTAATCCAGCACGTTTTAGCAATTGTTATTGTCTCCTCTCTATCTCCCCGTACCTCCTTTCTGTACACCCAACCCCGACTGAGTGACAATGTGCATCTTTTATGGAGTTGTACCGAGACTCGATTGCTAATCAATCATTCAATTAGAATCTCGGTACAACTGCACATGGATTAATTACGTGTCCTTCCCCGTGCTCACGTAGCATTATATTTTAATCAGCACGTGAAGTGATGTGCAACCCTCATGGCTAAATACAAATATACATTTTATCACTCGTGCTACACAGACCCATTTATATCCTGTGTACCAATGACTATACACCAACATTTAACACACTACATGCAACATATAAACAAACAATACGCACAAGGCAGGGTCACACTGCCACAGGGAGTAAAAAGGAAACTAATAGAAAATGTTAAATATGATAAACAACAGTGGGTCACAGAACATTATTCTAAGAAAACAAAAACTTTCTATATGTGTAAATCCCCAAATAAAAGGAAAAGGCCTATGCTAGCCTGCAATATCTGCCATGAATGGTACCATTTTGAATGTGTTGGCATTCCCAATCATAGTGGTGCAGATATTGACTCCATGGGCTTTGTCTGTAACTCGGACACATGCCAGCTAAAGGTACTACCAGTACAAAAAGTTTTTACATTTACAGGTAAAACAAAAACAGACTACCCTGTAACACTACTAAATAAAACTGTTAATGTATGTTCATCATTTACACAAGGAACACAAACAGACAATCTGTATTCCACTTGATTTCTTTAAAAACATAAGTGAAACCAATTTAAATGTGGATACACAACAGATGACACCAGCATGTGAACAATATACTGTGGAATCTGTGGAGGATTCTTCAACTGAAGAAAATGTTTTTAGTCAAGATACTTTACATTGTAATTTATCATAAAAGGCAACATTTGGTGATTTTACATGTTCAGTTCTGCCATCAGCTACATTCCATTTATCAATGGCAGATTGGTCTCGGCTCCTTGAGTTAAAATGTGGGAGATCTTTCCATAAATATTCATGGGAAAGCACATTTGCAAATAAAATGAAAGATTCCAATCCTTACTGTGTCATAGCATTTAAAAAACAGTGTTTCAGTACATCTGTAAAAAAAACATTTAAAAAAAACAAAACATTTTTTTAAAATAAATGGCTATTGTGCTCATGAAACTTGCGCACTCACATTTGAAATTATTTTAGAGAAGCACGAATGCACAACCAACCCCATTTTCTATTCACTATGAGTCTGTTCATTACATTTAACCCCTCTTTTACTGAGTTATCCTTAATTTTGTCAGGAATGGCTGAAATACACAACCTACCAGCCAAAATGTTATGTTTTCAGTGCCCGGGCACTACTAAAACCCCAGCAACAATAGCAGTGACGTAAATCTGGCACAACCAACCCTATATTCTAAAAGCAACAATTGCAGTTGTTACATTACATTACCACCTTTGCTGTGCCGAGTGGATAAGGGTAGCAAATTCCTTGTCAGTTTGCTCAATAGTGTTGCTCTTGGTGAGGTTATTACCAGGTGCTAAAATAACCACTAAATCTGGTTCTTCAGGTAAGGTTTCTCACAGAATTTCCTTCCTCAATATTGCTGCACAGGCACCAGGAGTGGAACTAAAACCAAATCTCAGGTTGCCGAGTGGCGTTGTCACAAAACCATCGGTCAGGCTTCTGTGATGTGAGTTGCCAAATACCATCACAAACTAGAAAGAGATATATACACATAGATAATACATTATTAGCAATGCATTTCTGGAGGTATGTAAGTCACATAGATTATTTTCGTGTTTTCATTTGAATAGCTATACTGTATGTTTGTACTCATTCACAACATACCTTAGTATGTGTTAACAGAATCCTATAAGACACAACTTATTTCCATTAGTATGGGGATACACCAGCAGTCATTAAAGGTACAAACTTGAATGAGATGGTTTAAAAAAAACATCAATACTAAAAAGAAAATTACCATTTTATTTGCTCCAGCATCGCCAGCAAAAATGGTTTTGTACTGGTACACAGTGAGTGATGTGGACCACTTTCTTGGTCTGTGGCATGAACCACTGCCGTATAATGCAGAATCTGTTGCTTACAATACAATAAGTTACTACATTATGTTCTTTTTAATGAGATTATTTAAGTGAATGCACTTTTAATAACAAATGACCCATATTGTTATTTTTAAATCTTGTTTAAAAACATTTTTATTATATTGTTTTTTTTTAATAATAATACTTTTTTTCTATTTCTGTATTTTATTCTGCTTACAAAGTGCTTTGGGCTGCTTTTAATAATTGTACTTTTTTGTTTTTGTATTTTACTCTGCTGTATTCTGCTTGTAAAGCACTTTGAGCTGTATTACACATTGATTGCACTATACAAATAAAGATTATTATTAGTGATTCCCAAATTATTCTTATAAATTACCTGGTGTTGAAGTGAGTCTTGGTCTTTGTTAATATATATTAAGCCTAATAAATGATCATTTATCGGCTTGTTTTTGCATTTATAGGTTACAGTAATTTATACAGTGTATGCAAAAACAATAATAATATATTAATAAAACAGGAGAACGTTTTTAAAATAACCTGGTATAAAGTAGCTAGACCTTGGTGATTAATAATAATATTAATAATAATTAAATTAATAATGAATGACAAGCAATTTATTAATGTAGCTTCTTGCTGATGCTTTTACTGTCTCTTCCAACCGTTATATGAGAGTGACAGGATGGAGGGACTTTTATTTTGAAGAAAAAAAAAGCCGGTTCCGACATTGAGATGCGGAAGTAGCATTCACCGGAAGTTACGCCGGAACTGAAATTGTTGCTAGCTTCACAGAGATCCAAAAAAGCCAGCTAAATGTAATTTCATTAGCTGACTGTGATGTAATGCTTTGTCGTTGACCACTGGGGTGTAAGACCATGGGAAGAGCGCTTTTTTCGAATGATTGTATGTTTGAAAACAATGGAAAGGAATCGGAGAGAACAGACTGAAAGGGAACGGGGAAAAAAATGTTATTAACCGATAAACAAAATCTTGAATATCGTTTTCATTCCAGAACGTAGTAAATAATTTTGTTTTGTTTTTTGTTTCTGTTTCATAAAAAAAAGTGTTTTATTTAGTTTATCGTTCCGGTTCCCATTCCATTCGGAATCCCTGGTCACATGAATAGCCAGCAAACCTTGTAAAGTCCAGTACTAAGGGCGGTAAATAGACATCAAGTAAACTTTGTACCCTCAGGGAATGCAAGTCAACCACATGAAAGGCCAGCCCAGTGAGAACTGCAAATCGGCAGAAGATGCAGTGCAATAACAACTGACCCAGTTCAGCCTGATTTATCTCCAAAATGTGAAGGAAACATCGATCTGTCATTCAGAATTCAGAAGAGCTGTTCATCATTAAATCAAACACACAGGGTTCACCATAAATCATTTTATATAAGATATGTTTCTATGTGATGTAGCAAGTCAAGGGCATTTACTGTATCAATCTTTATTTTATATAGTGCCTTTCATAGTGGACCACCGTCACAAAGCCCTTTACAAGATGCAGTAACAAGAAAATCCATAATACTTTAAATACAGAGAAATGCATAACACATGATGTACAGTAAGTAGGGCGTCTGCTAAGAAATAAATAATAATAATAAAGTAAAAAAAAAAAGAATAATACATTAAATACAATGGAAAGTGCATAATTCACGATAGTAGCGTAATACATGAAATAGTAGCAGCAAGACACCATCTAATAGCAGATATCAGGCTTAAAGAGCATGGAAACCAAGTGAGAACAGGTGTGTCTTGAGAGTTGATTTAAAGCGAGCGACAGTGGGAGCGTCACGCACCAAAGCTGGGAGAGAGTTCCAGAGACTTGGAGCCATGAGCTAAACAAGTGTTCTCCAAGTGTGGTGCACTTTTGCTTGGGGATAACAAGCAGGCCAGAGTCAGAGGACCTCAGCTTGCGGGCAGGGACATAGCAGGTCAGCAGGTTGAGGAGGTACTCGGGACCTGTGTGATGAAGGGCATTGTAGGTGAGCAGGAGAGTTTTGAAAATAATCCTGAACTTTACAGGCAGCCAGTGCAGCTGGGCAAGATCACGTAATGTGATCACGTTTTGGTAAGGATCTGGCAGCGGCATTCTGGACTAGCTGCAGTTGGTTTATGGTGCGTGCCGGGAGACCAACATATAGAGAGTTGCAGCAGTCGAGTCGAGAGGAGACAAATGCATGTCAAAGTATCTCCGCATCTGGGATGGAAAGGTAGGGACCGACTTTGGAGATGTTTTGAAGATGGTAGAAGAAGATTTGACCACGGAGGAGAGGTTGCTGTCAAGAACTACACCTTTGTACTGTGGAGGTATGCAGCACCAGATCACCCAGTATGGCCTCTTAGACAGACATTAATAAATTAGCTTTTCTGGGGATGTGTGTTTCAGATTGTTACAATGGGACATGGTAAAAGAGGGACAATACTCTTAGGGTTGAATGTTTTTGTTCTATTCTTCTCAAATTTGTTTTCTGATTTTCTGTTGCAGGAACGTCTGTTATTGTCTTTGCTTCCTGCTCACATTGCCAGAGTAATGAAGGCTGAAATCATTCAGAGGCTACAGGGGCCAAACTCTGGCCAGCTGGAAAACACCAACAACTTTCACAATTTGTATGTGCAAAGGCACACAAATGTCAGGTAGGCAGATCACCTTTGCATTTGTGGATATCATCGCCAATATAAATCACACAGCTACAAATACATGTATTTTTCTTTTGTTTAATTATTTTACAAACCAAGAATTCATTAATAGACAACCCCCCTGACCCACCTGCCCCCCACCCCCCTCAACATTATTATATATATATATATATATATTTTTTTTATATAAAAGTAATGCATGCAAGTTTAAAGCTTTATTTACCCCTTTAACCTAGAATAGTACCAGATACAGCTTCACATGTGAGGGCTACAGTACATTAAAAATGTATGTACAGTATATGATCCAGTAGCTTCAGTGCTCGAATATGGGGGGGGGGGGGGGGAGCTGGGGCTGGCTCACTTTTGTATATTTGAAGGCGCCGGGGGGGGGCATGTTTTGGCCCCCTTACTTCTCACCAGGGATGCTAGAAATGTGTTGGCTGCAGGATTATTTTCTATTTTGATGGATATTTCTTGTTTTTATATTTTGTGAGGAAAGTCAGTTGTAGAAGCAAATGGCACTTTTTTCAATGTATCATGACAGCACACATCCTCTTACTACCAACCAAATTGCTGTTTCAGCCACATTCATTATGAATGATTGAAGATGGTACCAGTCAAACTGCTGTTTTGGCCGCACACATTTTGAATGATTAGAGAAGCTATCAATCAAACTGCTGTTTCGGCCACAAGCATTATGCATGATTGCTGTTTCGGATGTGCGCAGTATGGATGTAGAATGTGTGCAGCAAGAGACTGTATGTGTGTGCTGGAGTTTACTTTCTCATTGTGGTTAAGACGTTTACACCAGGACTGGGTTGCACCAGCTGTGGGTAAGTTCTTACTTAGCGTAGTTAAAGTCTTTTCACTAAGTTTTCATGGGTTGCACCAGCTATGGTATTTACCTTTAGGGAGGTGTAAGCTGTTTGTAGAATCAAAATACAAGATGACATGGCAACTTTTGCTGCGTGAGCGTCTCTTTAAAGATGATTTTGTTCATAGTTTTCATCTTCAGCTAAATCCTGCGAGACTACATACTTCATCTTGATAATTATATTAGATTCTAACATTTCTTATAGGATTTAATAGGATACAACAAATCTTATAGGAATACTTTTAAAGTTTCTATGATCCTATAGGAAGGATTTCAATTTCTGAAGGATTCCTACATCATTTCTGTAGGATTTCCTATTTATATTTATTATCCTTTAAAGATACACAGTATTTGAAATAGTTTAGGTTTTTATGAATGGAAAATGTCTCAGAGACATAGAACATTAAATTAATGTTATTAAAGTTATATTGATTAATAATTTATAAACTACCCTAAAACTTTGTTTTAAATTTCAATATTTTATTCCAGTTCAAAATATTCTTGAATTGGCTGTCTTCTCTCTGTCACGGCTGTCTTGTCAGCTTGTGTTAGAAGTGACAGGGAGGTGACAGGGACACAACACAAGGAGGAGCTGCAGGATTTATTTATTTTTTGCTTTAATCATAACCATGACATTGACGCACTTTTATTGATGCCAGTCCACAGCTCTGACAGCAACACTGCTTCCAGGAACAAAGACCCAAACCGACAGGCACAGCCACTTTTTATTCCCTCGGTTCCTCCCCTTATATGCAAATATCACATGCTATTGTCCCTACCCTTGACAGACCCAATCAGAACATATATTTTGACAGCCAATCACATCACAGCAAGCCAAAGTGACAGTACCACACAGTGAACATTACATTGCCCAAACAGTAGCTCTTTTTGTCCCCAAAAAGCAACTCAACGTCCCATTAGACCGTTCAGGTTGCCACCGTACTTGGCACTGGCAGTCCTGGTTTTCGGCTAGTGAGCAATGCAATGTTCCTGGTTGGCGTGAATTAAACCCAACAGCTCCCCCCGAGTGGCAATGTGCTCTGGACTGGCAAGGTTTGAGAAATGAGCAAACCACTTGGGCAGCGGTTCCAGCACCCAGGTCAGCTTGACAGCATAGGACACAAAGTCCCACGAGGAGAGTTCACTGGTGGTTCCGGGCTCGTGGCAGGGGTGTGTGATGCCGGTGGTGAAGGGAGAGGGGTCCTCTTTGACCGTGGCACTTCACCTGGTGGAGGGGAGGTTGGCAACAGGGGGCCCCGTCCCAGCGAGGAGTGCAGTGGCGTGGCGACTGGTGAGGTGGGGCCTGCTGCTGGCCCCGGCCCATGGTAACGAGCAAGGCGGTCACGCTGGAGGACGATTCTCAGATTCCTGGATCGCTGAGGAAAGTGGCTGTGGAAGGTGGTTTGGTGCCTGAAAAGGTGGCCCTTGCCCGGGTGCAGTCACAGTCCAGCAGCCTGGATCCTCTTCAGCACCCACCGCAGGCTGAGCGGGGCCCCAGAAAAGGTTGAGTTGTGCACCAGTAGATCATCTAGGTACACAATGCACACCTGCCTTGGAATGCCGTCCAGCACCCTCTCCATCAGCCGTTCAAATGTGGCCGGGGCATTGCACAAACTGAACAGCATGACTTTGAATTGCCAGAGGCCCTGTCCAGTGGAGAAGGCAGTCTTTGGGTTTGGCGTCAGGGGTGAGTTCCACTTGCCAGTAGCCACTGTGCAGGTAAAGAGAGCTAGACCAGGAAGACCCACCGATGAGGTCCAGTGACTCGTCGATATGGATCAGTGGGTATGAGTCGGCGCAGTACTGCAGACCCCCTTCTCTCTTTCTGACCAGTACCACCGGTGCGGCCCACCGACGACTCGATCAATCCCGCTTCCCGCATCTCGCGTTTGAACAGGGGTAGCCGGCGTGGTGGTTCGATGTGGTGCTGGACCAGGCTGGTCCATCCTCCATCCTCCAGCTTGACTGCAAAGAGGTGCTCAAACTCTTGGAGTAGCACGCGGAGTTGGCTGCTCTCCTGTTCATCCAGCCTCTCACTGCTATGCTGGTGCTCACTCTCCACCGCCTCGCTGAGGGTAGCTCCCATTTTCACCAGGCGTGGAACTGCTGCCACTGTCCTCATTTCCGTCATGTGCCTCACTCCCTGTCTGCAGCCATTTGCAGGAGCCCTTAAAAGAGACTTTTGCGTGGGGTGCGGTGACTGGCACGTCAAGAAGTAGTGACGGCCCCGCTCCAAACTTCCCCATTCCTCTCTCCAGGTCCAGCTGTCCTCTTGCCTGCTGCAGGAAATCGAGCCTGATTATGCATTGGTCATGAATGTCTGCGATCCAGACCTCATGATCAAAAGCGGTCTTACCCCCCCGGGTGCAGCTGCAGTAGCCCTCTCCCTCGCATCGGTGACAGCTGCCTAGTCACCGTCCGCAGTTGCACCGTGATGGGTTCCATCTTGGCCAGACTGGTCTCGCTGGCCTGCTGGAAGATGTCTGGCCAGACAAGGGTGACGATGGACCCAGTGCCCTGCCCTCCTCTTGGCAGTTTAAGTGGAGGTGTGCCCCAATACTGGTTCTGCCGACAATGGTTGTTCCGGTGTGTGCTGCATTCAGATTAGGGTTAGAAGAGTGGGCAGAGTGGGCCGATGGTTCCCCTTTTGCATTGGCCTGTGCCCGTTTCCCAGTGGCTGGTTGGGTCTGGGTCGCAGCTTATATTGGATGTGGCCAGGTTGACCGCATCCCCAGCAGAGGAGGTGGGTGGTTGATGGGGGTGGGGCCAACCTCCACAACTTGGCCTGCTGGACAGCCACGATCTCCTGCAGCATCTCAGACAGATGTGGTGCCCTGTTCGGCTTCGCCTCCCACTTGTTCCACTCCCTGCACTGCGTGCCACTGAGTGGCGCTGCTCTCTTCCCGAGTCACATTCTCCCACTCCTGGGCGAGTCGAAGAGCGGATTGCAGGGACTTGGACTTGGCAAGACGCAAGTACTTGCGGAGCTCACCCTGTCCCATGGCTTCAACAAACTGGACACGCTTGCACCTCCTGTTCTCGGGCTGCAGCATCAGCATAAGCTTGCCGGGCTTCCCTCTCCAGGTCTGTCGCCAGCCGGGCCAGGCTCTGTCCCGCTGCCTGCTCTTGCCTCCAGAATCTGGCTCGCACCAGCTCTGGTTCTCCAGTACTGCTGAACCAGTGTTGGAGGGTGGCAACCAAGGTGCAGTAACTGCCCATCTCCTCCTCGGCCAGGTTCAGCAGCACCGTCTGGGCATCCCATTTTAGTGCCGCTCCAGCTGTACTCTCTGCCCAGCACCACCAGTTGGGCATGAAACGCCTCCCGGCTAATGTTGCCATCAAAACTTGGAAGCTTCATGGTCCGCTGTCCCGTCACGACAGCGCCACTGTCGGGCTGGCTTGTCCCTCACTGTTCTGGTTCTCCGGCGCAAGCACTCTTTGGGACCCAGCTGGGAGCCGTGCACTCTGGCGTCGGTAGGCACCATTCTCTGGTGCTGGCCAAGACTCAGTTCGCTTCTGTCTCATGACGGCTCTTGCTTCACGCTGTCTGGATCAATCTGCATCCCGCTTCTGACGCCAATGTAGCGTGTCGGCAAGGCAGAAGGAAAACAGCAGATACGCTCTTTGGGAATTGACGCTCTTTTTATTTAGCTCTTTTAGTAGCTCTGTTATTTCAGTTGCACCACATGTACTTAAGACAATATGTTGTTAGTTTATCACTAAGACGATGATGTCAACACTGCTCAGTAGCAAGTGACATATGGACAGGACTTTTAAACTACCGAAAATAAACAAAGGGTAGGACCAGTAGCATGTATTCATAATTAATCTAGAGCTGCTGCTGCAAATTTTTAAATGTGTGTAGGGGTGTTGTATTAATTTAGTTTGACAGTTAGTTTATTAACGTTAGTTTGTCTGTTACTTAATTATTATAGTTTATTAATATACACTTGCCTATTGCTTTTCACTTACTTATTCTGTTCATTTCATATGTTGATGCACATGCATCATGACAAGTAATACATATTTATTTATTCATTGTGTCTGGTGGTCTCACTTTGGCTAAGAGAATACTTCACTTGCTTCCCGAGGGGTGTTTTCTTAACCAGAGACTGTACAAGCAAAATAATTAATAAATTAAATTAAGTCAATGGTAATTAGTAATATAGTATTTACTGTAAGAATATAACTATATCAATGTTAATTTGTTATGAAAGGTAAGCTTAAAGTGCACATAATGCATCCAAAATACAGAAATCATAACACTTTAAACCACCTTCCTAGCAACATTATACTTCAATCTTCAGTCACAATTGTTTCTCTTTTTGACACGAGTGTCATTGATTATTTGTGTTTGTAATCTGTGAGGGTGGCTGATTTGGCATTGAAAAGATAGTTATTTAACAACCTAACAGGAAATTACATGACGTTTAAAGTATAATATCTGTTTTTCTTCAATTTAATAAAGCTACATATTTTACATTACCTATGTGTTTCCTTTAAAAAAAGTAACAGCCTTCTTGTTGTCCTGGAATACTGTAATTTACATACTGGAGTTCATATATGTTTGAATATGAAGTATGTGAGGAAAACATTGATTGGCTGTGCTAACAGTCACTTCGGGTTCACATTTTAGGACCCCACTACTTTTTGTCCCATAATTCGAGCACTGACTAGCCTGCTCCCATTTGCATGTCTCAGATTTGCAAATAGTGACTCAAACAGCAGCAGAGTTTTTACTGTTTATTGATCATTGCTGATCAATTCCACCCAACAATTATATGCTTGTACCCTGATGACAATAATGCACCCATCCACAGCGCCAGAATTGTGTGTGAATGTTTTGTGAAGCATGACAGAGGCTTCAAGCTTCTTCCATGGTCACCACAATCCCCAGATTATTTTTGCTGTATACCCTGCTGTCATTATCACAGCAATTTGTTTTTTCAACATATTCCCAATATTTTCTTTTTTTAAAATTTTTTTTGTATTCATACAGTAGATAAATAGACTTGTAAATTACTTTTTTTTTTCCCTAAACATTGCAACATATTCAGTTCATGCTCCCTCCTGCAACAATGCTGGTACTCTGATTGAAATTAGTGGTATATTGTGGGAACAGAAAATCATCATTGTTGCACAGGGGAGAGTGATCTGGATACACTGCGATCCTTAGATCTTTTTTTTTTCTCCTGGCGAACGATACATGTTGAGAAAAATGTTGCCCAGTTTATTTATGAGCCATTATGTGTAATTAAAAACTTTACAATAGGCAGCAATATGTTTAAAAATATAACACTGCAATACAGACAACACGAGACACGGCAAAGGTAACATAATGTGTTCCTTATAAACTTTGATAGGTATTCTGTAACACTTTAATAATATAGGCAGCGACTAACGCATTTCCTCCAATTGCATTTATAAGTGCAATAAAGAGGGTGAGAGCCATTGATTTACAATTAGGAAAGGGTATAATTATAAAAACAATAACATGGTCATTTTGAACAAAACAGTCATTATTCAGACTACATCATATTAAGTATTTTTAAACTAATTAGTATACATTATTTAAAAACCTTGATAAATATGTTATTTTTCGTAAGTTGTTGCTTTTAAACTGTCTTGCACTAGTGAAGTTTTAAGTGTTGTTGCTTATATAAGCCCACATTAGAACAGCCGCCAAACACTGTGTCTAGAAACTCTTTGTGCCTTTTCATTGTTCAGGCTGGTTTAGCTTTGTTCAAGAACAAAAGTCATTTTTTGGTGCTTTGACAGAAAGTATGCATTTTGAGTAGAAGGAAGAAGGTCATACATACAGGTCAGAACAGCTTACATCAGAGGTGGATGAACCTTCCCATTATAGAGCCCCAAGCCTTTGGTTTCTGCAAAGGTGACCTGTCACAATGCTGAAAATACCAGACAGCCTGTGACTGCAGAATTTACTTGGCATTGGGTTGAAAGGTCTGTATTATTCAATGTGTATTTTTCTTTCTTTGGTTAACGCTATTTATTTATTAGTTTCTAGTTTCTGGCCAACCCCTGTCAACAGCAAAGAACAAAAAACAACAAAGTTATAGCAGGAGATAAAGCAACTGCTTTTCTGCTGTACTTTATGTGTTGGCTTGTTCATTTTCAATGTGTATTTTTCAGGTTCTCTTAAAATACTGTGATAAATCGCTCACTTTTTAGAGTACAGTACTTTATTTTTAAGTCAGGTTCGTTGAAAAAAAGCAGCAAGCCTAAATATGTGCATAGCTGTGTAAACTTCAAAATATATTTATTTTTGATAACTTTTTTTTAATGGGATTTTGCTCTCTTTAGTATTTTATATGCTGATATTGTGGGATTTACACGCCTTGCCAGTGACTGCTCACCAGGAGAGTTGGTCCACATGCTAAATGAGCTCTTTGGCAAGTTTGATCAAATTGCTAAGGTAAGCACACATAAGCAAAAGAATAAATGTGTATCTTCAATTTATGCAAATGAATGCTTTTTTGTTGTTATTATTGTTTTATGTTATCCAGTTAATATTTGTTAACTTGATTGGTAGCAGAGAATTAATGGTGCAATGGAAACCTGGAGTCTTACAGCTTAACATATTCTCCATGGGGTAAAAGCACTGATATATATTTGTGTCGGCATTGCCTTATAACTACAGCTATGGCCAAAAGTTTTGAATCATCCTGTAGAATTAATTAATTTTGCTTCATAGAGTTGAATGAAACCTGCTGAATAATGTTATGTTAACATGTTGAATTACATACAACGTTGTAGTTTTCCATATACTTAATGAAAAACTGACAAATTGAAAAATCTGACATTTCAAAATCTAACATGAAATACTGTACAACGATTATGGCTTCCGGTAGACTTTTGCGATATCATTTTGTAGTTTCTTTGATTACATGATGTTAAATAAAAAAACCTAAATTCTGTTCATATAGTGACGATATATTTTAAATGATGTCTCAATCCTAAAATTCTAGGTGATGCAAAACTTTTGACCATAGCTGTACAGGGTTTAGCAGTTATTTGAGATTTTGGAGACAAAACAGTAACTTTTTTAAAGCTATTTCCATTGAGGCCAAGTTTCTCCTTCAGTCGATTAGTTTCCCAAGAAAAGTTCATTTTCTGAATAGCAAAACAAAAAGTAGATCTAACAAGCTTTTCTTAATCTTTCTTCCGACTCAAATATTGCCTTTCCTATTGGTAGACCTTTTCCTGGAAAAGGGGATTGAAATTGCTGTTCCCTTTCAAGTACGAAATGTAACCATTACCGATTGGGTATTTACCTCCTAAATACATGAATCCAGAATATTGTATACCAAAGCTGCTCACCCAGCTTGTGACCCAGTCATGGCCCTCCTCCGAGGGCAGAAAAGGACTGCGCTCACAGATCTCACCACCATTTTTCCTGACCTGATTGGAGAGCCTTGTTCAGATAAGTACATTGTTGCTTCTATCTGTATATATTTTTCATTTATTGTGTTTTTACACTAATTATATTTAAACTAATTGATGTAATAGTATTTATTAATTACGTGCATTGTGTGCACTACAGCATGTTGCTTGTTATGAAGCCAGTGGCTAGAGTCACTCCTTCCCAGGGATCCAGCAACATAAGTCAGCTGACTTGTATTCTCCCCCCAGGCTGCATAGTTCCTGCTGGAGCTTATTTTATTTCTCGTTTTTGCTTTTTAGAACCATACGAGACGTTTTATATTATTGATGTAATTGTTTAATTTACTGTGTTTTGTTGACAAAGTGTTTTCTCTTTGTGTATGTTCAGTTTTTTTTTTACAGATAATACGTGCAGGCCTGTCTGTAACGTGGTGCTCAGCACACGTGCAGCAAGAGCAGCTGCTGGGCTCAGCAGCACTGCGCAGGACTGAGGTACTCACTTCGGTTGTTGTTGCTTGCAATATCAACCACGGTATTTTGATGCCGTTTTCGTGACAGTTTTTAGCATCACTATTATGCTGTTAGTCCATTCTAATAAGCAGGCTTGTACGTTGCCACCCACAGTAACTGCAAGCTGGTGGACCTGTACAGAACTGGTACCGAGGTCACCGACATGTACTGATATCGAACCGGGACCGTGGTTACCCATACCGACCTGGTGCTAAAGTCACTGACCCGGTTCCAACCTGGTACTGTACCGACCCGGTGCAAAAGCCACGAACTGGTACCAAACTGGCCTGGTGCTGACCAGATTTTGAACCAGTCCTCAACCAGTACCGATCAGGTGTTAAATACACCAAACCGGTACCAATCCAACTCTGTACCTTCCAGGCACCGACTCGGTTGCAGCCCGCTACCGACCGGTGCTCAAGTCACCTGTCCGGTACCAAACCAGTCCATATCTATAAGCAGATTGAGGCAGCACCTATACAACTGTATCTGTACACTCCATTGCTTTCTCCTTGCATCATGCCTGGGTTCTATCCCTGTGAGACATGCAAGGCACGGCAGCTGCACTTAACTGCCTGGGGCCAGAGCATGCCACGGAGGCACTGGCTAATCGCAGCTTCTGCGAGCTTTGTGCTCTTTTTTCTAGGCACACACTTGAGAAACAGCTGTCCCGCAGCTCTAAGGAGTGCTCTGCGTCCTTTACTCCTGCTCAGCAGTCTTCCCCATCACCCTCTGTTAGAGAAGTGGTTGCATCCTCACCCCATGACTGTGCCAAGGGAGAGTGGACAAAGCACCTGGGAAAGTAGCCTAGGCAGGAAACTGACCTCTGCCTCTCCTTCCCCTCCCCCGCAGAAGAGGAAGAAGAGTCGCCGTTTCAGGCGATCAGCAGACTCGGAGCAGATGGAAAAGCTTTGGGCAGCTGTTTCCCACCAAGGAACCGTTTTCACTGAATTACTGCGGGAACGTCCACCTGCCCCGTCTGTTCCCTTGGGGCTCTATGGGGCTGCGAACGCAGATTGGCCACAAGAGGACATACTGTCCATTGCTGCCTCTGAGGAGGTGGGCGAACTGGAGATGGTGTTCCCATCTGAGGACATGGAGTCTGACAGCACGTCCCCTGTGGTTAATCACACAGATTTCCTTTTTGAAATCCAGTCTTCCTGGGACCACCCGGCAACAGCTCCTGCTGTTTCCCAGTCAATGGACACCGTATATAAAGGCTGCATGATGTGGCACCGCCTTGGTCCAGGTGCCTAATTTAGCGCTTCTATCTAAGGATGCTGCCTTCCCTATCAAGCAGTGCTGGGTCTCTGAGGTGATCCTCAAGACGAGATGCTGCAGCGCTCTCACCGGACATGGGAATCCACTAAGGAGCTGGTTCTCCTGCTTCTCAAGCATCCACCTCCAGTGCGTAAACCAGCGGCAAACTGTATTGCGTATCTGAAATGTAAGTCATGACAGGAGCCAGAAATGTGAAAGTTTAGCCCCATCCCATAAGTGAAAATCAAAAGAAAACGGAGTACAAATAAAAGTTCTAACTTGGGATTTCCTTTTGTATTAAAATACAGAATAAAGACAAAAAACTGAAATACGAACCTCTGACTGTGAACACAAACCTTGATAACATGTTACGTGACTGTAATTTGTGAAACAATAGAAATAAATGTACTTACCTGCTGTTGTACAAGAGATGTTCTGCTGGTTGAAACCTGCGAGAAAGAAAAGTGTACTTGGTGAAAGGATATACTGAATGCTTGATGCAGTTATCTCCCTGAAAAGGTGCACATTTTCAGAGAGATCTGCTGATGGTAATAAGTATTAAAATAGTAGGCTACAGCAGTAAAGAATATTCAATTTCTCTATACTTTGAAACTATTCTAGATATGGTTGAAGATTATAAGTGTAGCATAGCTATTTTCTAATTTTTCTAATTTTATGAAGTAAAATAAAACTCACCTCTGGAAAAACCTTGTAAAGTTTTGATATTGAGCTTGCAGCAGCGAGTCCTGAACAAACGCCATGTTTGTGCGGGGCACCATTGTCTAGTGAACCGCCATTTTGGAAGAGGGAATTGTTAGCCCTCATTTTTACCATAATTCAGGTAAACAGAGCACAGCTACATTTGACTTGCCTTATGTCTCTGTGGTAAAGATGGCTTGAGTGGCGTGGGTGGTGATGTCAGCGTCCAGGAAGCAGCACACAAACAAGCGGGGTTGAAACGGCCACAGCCGTATATTTATTAAATAATAAATAAAAGACAAACAAAACAAAAGGACACGTGGACCAAAACAAAAGGTTCACAAACTAAATACAAAAGATCAAACGAGTACCTTTGTAACAATCTCACACAAATAGTAGCAATCATCTGTTTAGCACTCTGTCTCAGTGAGTCTCTCTCCTTCACCAACCGAAGCCTTAATGAGCCAAGAGTGGGTCCTTTTATACTGTGGCTGGAGCCTTAATTACCCATCAATCAATCAGTTTCCTCATTAAGGCTTCAGCCACATTCTTCACAAGGTTTTTTTATGGATGGGGAATTAACCCCATCCTTGCCACAACACACAATTCAAAATAATGATACATAATGCAAATAAATGTACAAAACTATAATAACAACAATAATAATAATACATACATACATACATACATACATACATACATATATATAAAAGGGGCGGGCACCCCGTCACAGTCTCCTATTATTAGGCTAGTTTGGACTTGGCTAAGGGAAAGAGGAGTACCTATTGGTTTCAAAATAAATATTAAGTTTTAATTGATGTTTTGAAATTGAAAACGTGATAATTTCTGTATATTTGTGCTTGTTTGCGTTAGTGTGTACAGTTCTGAATGTATCGATTTTTGGTTTAATCCACGGAGGAGCTACTTGAGCAGGTATAAAAGCCAGAGCATGGAGAGAGAGAGGGAGGTAATGCTATTGAAACCTGACAAAGTGAAAACCTTGGTTGCTTTAAGCCAGGTTGTTTCTTCAATCCTGCATTAGGATGTTTCTTCTTCTTTTGTAAATAGTTATAATAGTATTTGAAGTTCTTTTGTTTGTGTTCACTGATTTATTTGCTTAATAATAAAATCAGTATTTTGGATTGCAGTCTACAACTTCTGTTCCTGTCTGCTTCCTGCTTACACCTAACACCAGGCCCTGGGCCATCACCACACAGATGTTATTATAGGATGCAACCCAAATCACCTGAACGTTTAGTGAATGTTGTAACCCTTCCTGTTCACATACGCATGGTGCTGTGGTGATTTGAATGCAACTTGTGTGCAATTGATGGCTCCCATTACTCTGGAAAATCCAGCAATGTCATAAAAGTCCCTTTTAATATTTTGTAGCCGCTCCTGATTAAGTGGGATACTGATATAATCATTAACCCTTTTTATCAAGTCACCGGTGACCCTTTGAAAAGACCCAGACATAGAAGGACAATGCTGCCAAGCCAACACCTTCATATGCGGTAGTACGGCACGGCCCCTTTTCATAGGCATTTCAAGGTTCTCCCGCAGAGTCTGACAAAGGGCACACGAACACACAGAGCTCGACACCAACCATCAACATCAGAAGGTAAACCATGCAAAAAGCCAGCTAACACCCACCCGTGTAGTAACCTATCTGGGGGTGTGTCTGGATTCAGGACGCATGTTGGCAATTCTGTCGGACGACGGAGTGCTAGAGCTGTTTCAGCTCGGCAAGGCACTACCAGCAGTGGTTTTCCAGAGGCTTCTGAGCATCAAATACCCTTCCACTGGGTCTTTTGCATATGCGCCCCCTGCAGGTTTGGTTCAACCGCAAGGGGAGGGGTGTCTTCCCCAGGCGCTCTCTTGGTGGAGACAGCCTGCCCATTTATGCCTAGGCGTAGCGCTGGGCAGCGTCACCAGGAGAGAGGTCGTACAAGGGGTGACAGATGCATACAAGGGGTGTGGCAGCCCCGTGGGAGGGTCGCCACATTAATATTTTAGAACTGAAGGCAGTGTATCTGTCCTTGCAGGAATTTTTGGAGCAGGTTTGGGGGAGACACGTGCTCATCCTACATAAACCACCAGGGTGGTTTACGGTCACCCAGTCTCCACCGTGTGGCACACCAACTTCTGCTGTGGGCACAAGCGAACCTCCTCTCACTCCGGGCAGTTCACCTGCTGGGGGTGATCAACTTGGCTGCGGACCTTCTCTCGAGGGGGATCCCCAGCGGCGCAGATTGGAGACCCCATCCCAAGGTTGTGAGCCTCATTTGGGAGAGATTAGAGAGGGAAGAAGTAGACCTATTTGCCTCTTGAGTCGACACACCGCCCCCTGTGGTTCTCCATAAAGGGAAAAGGGTGTAGGCACAATTGCCCTGGAACTAATAACTATTTTTGATATCGGTACATATCTGAACTAATCTTTTGGGTTCATTCTCGGACATGCAGGATGCAGGGCTGTGTGTGAACCTTTGACCAGAGCAGCTCCCGAAATATCCTACACAAAGGAGGGGGAATAATGAGCCGAGGGCTGGCGAACTTTGACTGAACCTAACACAAAGGGTCTCTACAGGATCATAAATAGATCGGAGCAATGGATCAGAATTTATAGAGGAAGCAAAAGTTGGAGACGGTAGAAAAGGAAGTCATAAATGAGATAATGGGGTCATCCCGTGTAGGATGAGACAATCATGGTCCAAAACAATGGAAGGCAGTTGTAGGGGTAATGTATAGGCTTTTGTGCGAAAATCCTATAAGAACTGGCAACTTGCAGCAAGAACGTTGAATTGGTTCTGAATTGGTTTCAGAGCTGGTTTCTGACCTGGTTTCTGAGTCTCACATGGCTCATAAGAGAAGATAGCATTAAGCTTATACCTCTTGACTGTAAGAAGATTCTGTACCCTGCAATAAACGAACGTCCAAGAAAGCTCCGTGTTCAGGACTCCTGCTAATAGGAAAAGAGACGTCTGCGAGTCAGTTTATCTACGCGTCGAAACGAACCATTCCCGGCTCGGATACAAGCTTCTGTTCCCAGTCGTAACCACAGATAACAAGACTGTGTCTGCCTGCGAGGCAAGCATTCAAAGAAGAAAACACACAGCATAACAAGACTGTGTCCGCCTTTGGGCGAAGTATTCAAAGAAGAAAACACACAGGACGTGTGTGAAACTCCCACTTGGGTTTTGAAGATAAAGGAGCCCAACTTGGGTTTGAAGAATTGCGGGAACGAAGCGAGAATATAACTACAACGGAAGAGTTGTTCAGCAGACTTTGGGTCTTCTTCAAGGAACCATTGAGTATAATTCCCTTACCTTTCCCTTGTGGAACTAGAGTAATTAATGATAATTACAACACATAGCAATTGATAAAATAGTTATCTTAAATTGCGCTTTTAACGCACGTATGAAAAACCTCAGAGTTTGAACCTTGTTAAAAAGTAACTAAACTGATTAACTCATATTGTCATATGAAGTGTTACAAAAGTATACTTGTGTACTTGTTAGTAAACAATTGTAGTCCAGCTGTAGCTGTGATATGTTATTAGGTGAATTGTAATTTTGAAATTGGTTTTGCATTTCAATAATAAGTGCTTGTGTTTCATGAGGTACTTTGCCTGTGAGCAGTAAGCGCAGGGCCACTGTCTGTATAAGTGGAGCTGAGGGATCTGTCTGCAGAGTGACGTCATCACCTGCTGGCAGCTCCGCGCAGCCCTTACTGAGATTGAGACAGATGAGTTGATGTACTGTGTTAGAATGAGATGTTGAACCTATACTGAATGTTAGGAGAGCATTAGGATTCTACTTATACTGTAGTTAATTGCATTAGTGAAAACGACATCTATAGAAGCATATACATTCAAAGAATAGGGGTTGACTTGTGCTGAATTGATATGTATGTGAACTGTTACCTCATGATGATTTTCTAAGTTTTCCTTTCTGTACCCTTATTGTTATTATCTAATAAACCGCTACAATATTTTAACCTACCTTGTTGTGGTTTAGGGTGTTTTGTGTGTTCATTGTAATTAAATAAAATAATATTGATGAGGTCTTAATTAACGTGAATGAATATTCAGATTATTTAACAAATAACTAATAGATTGTCTGTGTTTGGTCGGTGATCTAATATGGTAATGGTCATATCGTATTCATTCAAGTTGATTAACGCACGTTAGTTTGGACTGTATTAATTATACAAGTTAAACTAACGTAATTAGCCCCACAAGGGGGACCCACCGCTTCCACCGCTTGCGCTGCTCCCGTTGTGTCTGCAGAAGATCAGACAAGACCAGGCCAGGGTGCTTCTAATAGCCCCTTACTGGATCAGGAGAGTCTGGTTCTCCTCCCTGATGCAGCTGCTGAACAGCCAGCCGTGGGATCTACCGATGCAACGCAACCTGCTCAATCAGGTGCGGGGACCTTATGGCATCCCAACCCATCGAGCCTGTAGATCTGGGTCTGGCCCCTGAACGGCTGCATTTGAGCCATCTGGGTCTGTCTAATAGGGTTTTTGACACCCTGCAGAATGCCAGAGCACCGTCCATACATTCCCAGTATGGGTACAAGTGGGGCTTCTCATGAAGCCTCCATTTGAGCCCCTGCATTCAACCAAGCTGAAATGTTTATCATTCAAAGCGGCTTTCTTGCTCGCTATCACCTCTACAAAGCTGCAGGCATTTTCTATTGCATAAGCCTGCTTAATTTTTACAGAGGCCAGGACAAAGGTTATGCTCCATACTAATCCTGCCTTTTTGCTGAAGACTATCTCCGCATTTCATGTCAACCAGTTTGTAGAATTGGAGGCTTTCCATCCACCTATTCCAGTTTGACAGGGAGTGACAGCTCCATACGCACTGCCCAGTTCGGGCCCTAGTCTACTATGTTGACAGGACAAAAAGTTGGAGGCAGTCCGAACAATTTGGGGCGAAGTCCCAAGGTCAAGCCCTGTCTAAGCAGCGGCTGTCCAAGTGGATAGCAGACAGTCAGGACTGCCTTTGAGCTGGCCAACTTGTCCCCTCCAGAAAAGCTCACTGCCCATTCCATCAGGGGCATGGCAACTTCGTGGGCTTTATTCCAGGGTGCATCTGTCAAGGACATATGCAATGAAGCAGTGAAATACTCCCCATACCTTCACTAGGTTCTAGAGACTTAATGTCGTGGATCCTCAAAACCCTGGTTTTGGAACTAGTGTAAAGGCCGGCTTCCCAGCCGACCCTTACAACACAGGCCTTTGTCTTAGCCTTGTAGCATTCCAGTCGTCTGCAATCATACCCTTGCGATGGCTTTTGTACACTCGCCTATTCGGTAATGGTTACATTTCTTACTTGAAAGGGAACGTTAGGTTATTATTGTGACCTTGGTTCCCTGAAATAGAAATGTAACCATTAACCTTCATGGTTGCTGCGTCCATGATTGCAACAGGCTTGAAGGAAAAATGATGCAGCCCTTTTTTGCCCTCGGGGGCGGGCCATGACTGCGTCACAGGCTCAGTGAGCAGCTTTGGTATACAATATTCAGGATTCGGGTCTTTAGGAGGTAAATACACATTGGGTAATGGTTACATTTCTATTTCAGGGAACGAGGGTTATGATAATAACCTAACGTTTGTCTTTTTTCTATATAATGTTGTTTTTTTCCCCCTTTTGTTTACTTTTCTTCAATTTCAATGCTTTCATCATATTGGGCTCCTCCGTAACCTTAGTTTTTGCATCTATTAACTTGGAAATGTTGCATCTGTGAATGCAACCGTCTCCCCAATCTACCAAATAACAGCTTTTTGTACAATCTGTTTAACGTTTTGATGTTCTCCTAAGAGATATTTGAATAGCACAATCAACAAAAATGTGATGATTACAAGTTTTGGGTACATTAAGTAAAGAGACTTTTTACTGTATTTATATTATCTTTTTGATTTTGCTCTTATTTACTACTGACTATTCCATTTTACAGGTTGTTTATCTGAAAAATACATATGACTTTTGCTGTTTGTTTTTGTAGGAAAATGAATGTATGAGGATTAAAATTCTTGGAGACTGCTACTACTGTGTGTCAGGCCTACCAGAATCACTGCCAAATCATGCTAAAAACTGTGTGAAAATGGGACTGGACATGTGTGAAGCCATAAAGTTAGTGGAAAACTAATCTTTAATGGTTTGGGATTTTTACAATTCCTCCAGACCAAACTATATAATTGATCATGGAATAATAGTCTGCTGTATTTTTTAACATATGGTGGTTTTGTCACTATAAATCTTTATATAACTGTATTAGCTGTATGTATAAACTTATTATAATAATAATAATAATAATAATAATAATAATAATAATAATAATAATAATAATACTAATAATCATAGGTATGTTAGTAATTTACAGGCTTTGTATAATTTATGTAAGATTTAATGTTGCAGGATAAAATATGTTTGCCATTCTGCACAATACAATCAGTGATTGTAAAAGCATAATTACTGTATCTCTGAACCAGACTTGTAAAGCTGTGAGTCACATCTTCAAAAATGAATTATTCCTTTTCTTTTTAAAATAGTGTGAGGGTTTTATTTTAAAAAATAAATTGTGAAGAGGGCTTAAAAATGGCTAGAGTTGCTTCATTTATAACAATGGTGACATTAAACAAGCCAATGCTTAAGTAAGTGGTTGATGCAAAGCATTCCCTTTCAACCCAATTTCAACCCCTTACTTTGCTGTGTTGTATATAGTCCACCAATATATATTTGGTATTTTATTTCCATATCATGATTCCGCTTGTTAGTAAAACTCGACAACTCACGACGAGCACACAGTGAAAGTTGAGAAAAGTTTTGAGTTGATAATTTATTTTATTCCCAAGCTGATTTATGATCAGTGGTGTGTAAATAAAAAATGGAACAAGTAAGGGTAAAGTTTAAGCAGATTTCTGAGATGATGATGTTACTGGCTCAAAGCTCTTTGAAAAGAAATCATGTTAATTTCATCCACCATCTATTAACATGTAATGGTTAATTCTGTTCTCTTTTTTACACTAGGAAGGTGAGAGATGCTACAGGAGTTGATATAAATATGCGTGTAGGGGTGCATTCTGGGAATGTTCTCTGTGGAGTCATTGGGCTGCAGAAGTGGCAGTATGATGTTTGGTCACATGATGTTACTTTAGCCAATCACATGGAAGCTGGTGGAGTTCCTGGGTAAGTATGCTATGGTGACAATGAGGCCTGTTTTGAAAGCAGTTCTTAAAATTGAAAGATTAAGTGCAACTAATAAAAAAAGAAAGCTTACTAGGGTAAATAACAATTCAGTGGACCGACTTAAGTCTTCAATTAGAACAAATACAATATAAAACTAGATTTGCTAGCAACTATAAAGGCTTCCAAGCAGTTATCGTGAAATTTAAGCTCATCGGTTATTATAGATGAAACGTTATCATCACAACTGTGCTAACTGTGTCAATTTTGGCACAAATATGAGAATACTTTTGAAAATTGCCCGAAATTCATTAAATCTAAAATGGCTGCCACACTATGTGACCAAAGGCTGCCATATTGACCATGGCACAACATCCCATAGCCCTCTACATTTTGTGCATTTTGGTGCAGCCGATAAGAAGTTATAGGCGGTTTTATAGCCAGGTGCGTATGTTGATGATGTCATGCATCACGTTTGACCTTTAGGAGAGGTCAGAGGTCATGGGCGATGACATTTTTTCATAGAGCATATATGACTTCCTATATGTGTTCCATTATAACTATGACCCTGTCGGCACGCCCTGGGAGTTAAAATTTCAACGTAAATTCCAATATGGCCGCCGCGCCGTGTGAGCAATGTGTTTCAAACTTCAGCAGTTATTACTTTCCAATGGTCTGTGTAATTGCGTTGACATTGAAGAGCATAAGTGGAAAGGTCTTCTTGTTATGGTTTGCAAAAGTTTTTTTTACAATTATTAATATGGCCGCCAGACCATGTGACCAAAATGTGTCATTTTCATATCACCAGTACGTCATGTGAGTCTCTATGGTCATATAAAGTTTCATGACTGTAGTGTATTGCTCCTTGGATTTATGCACGAATGTATGAAAATAGAGCCGTCGTGAAACGATTATTTGCGCGCCGCGGCCATGTTTTGTAACGAAAAAGCGTGGATTTTACAAACGGTAGAAAGGACCTGGTCATGAACATGCGTGCCAATTTAGGTGTCGATTGACTTTGCGGTTTAAGACAAGAAGATTGTTGAATATCTGGCACCAATCCAGCGTAGCGGGCAAAGTAATTGTTCAATCGACCTTGATTGAACATATGTTTTTTATAGGCCATTGCTGCACTATCTGCTGCCATTGTCATAGTTCCACCTTAAGTTGTTTTTAACGGCAAGAGTTTTGAAAAATTCCAAAAATTTCCACGAGATCCAAGATGGCGGTCGAACCATGTGACTTTTTCATTCGGGGACGCCAGTCTGGTTGTCCAGCCATAGGCATCTACTTACGTATGCGTTTTCATAACTCTGCGATGTTGTTTGTGCGAAAAAATAATAATAATAATAATAAGCACAGCAATAACAATAGGTGATTCTCTAATTAGGTGATAAATTCTTTACCACAGATAGATGAATGACACTCACTTAGCGAGCTTTTGTTCCAAGCCTTTGTCTGTTACATTCATCTCTCAGAAATTACAATATTTTTTGAATTGAAGCTGTTTTAATGAAAACTGTGTTAATATGTGTTACTTTAACCACCTCCCCCTTTTATTCAAGTGCTATTCAATTTTAGCAAATGTTATCATGTAATTTAAACTTACATGTATATTGCTGATAAGTTTGTACTATACACTACTACAGTACACAATACAACAGTTTACTGTTTGCCCTTCATTGCTAAAATGTATTGCATCTAAAATGAGCTCATTACATGTTTTCATGGATTTAAAGATTATGTGGCTGGCCTACACCCTACTATTGATATTCCCCACTATGTTGTGGAGCGTTTCACATCAAGCAGCATGCCAAAGCCTTTTTTGATGGGAAAGGATGCAGCAATCAGTACTTGGAAATTGATACTGTAAGTGAAGCAGCAGGAATTCTTAATTCTAAAAAAGCAGACTGAATTTCACATGAATATATATTATATGGTCTAGCGCTTGTGTGGCAGTCTGGCTCGCAGTGGTGAGGTGTGGTGACGTCACGGACCAGGAAGTAACTGTAACCAAAACAGTGGATGGGCGGGTGAAGCTGAATGCAATTGCATTCAGCGTAATTTATTAAGTAAATAAACAGAAACAAAAGATTTAAACAAAACAACAAAACACACAAAAAAGGCTCGATGGCCAAACAAATAGAAACAAGTATACTTTTTTAAATATAGCAATTGTTTTGTTGTATTCTACACGCTCTCTCTCCGCTCTCCCGTACTCTCTACACTCAACTCAACCTCCCAGAACGGGCAGCTGCAGGTTCTTATACTCTGGCCGAGGGGTTAACTAGTTGTTAATTATCTTATTACCCCTCGGCCAGAGTCTGCACGCGTTTGGTAAGGATGCATGGCTGTCAGCTAGTTAAATAATCAGCAGCTGATCAGTCATGCATCCTCACGAGGTTTTTAAATATAATAATAAAAGACGTGGTGCTTTTATCCGCGCCGCAAACAAAAATACAAATAATAATACATAGGAGCGGGACACTCCGCCACAGCTTGTGAGAGGGAAACAACAATTGTATCACTGTCAATGTTTTCCTTGCGTCCCTATCCCACTACAAAATATCCAACCTCTTTAACACCCTTTTAATCTTTCATTTGTTTGTTCAATAGCCTTTTATATGTGTACTTTTCAATGCACAGTGATTGCACTTGTGCAGTCTGCTTTATAAAGTGCTCACCATTTATAACGCTGTAGTCGTATGGTATAGTAACGAGACTGTGCCATTTGCGTTCTGGTTAATAATGAGAATGAAAGTGAGATAGGGCTTATGGGAGCCATACCACTTCATGACCTGTTCCGCAGTATAAAGAAGGGAGCAGTGCATGGGCTAATGACAGTGACCAGGTAGGGAAGAACTCTACTAAACACACCCCTTCTATCCACTTTAAAATGAATCTTGAGCGCCATGATGTAGCCATGTATATGGGCTTTGCTGCTCCCTTAATAGGAGCTGTTCATCCAAGCTCATGCATTACTAAAGTTGCTTCAGTTGCAGTTCAGCAAATACAGTGGGCAAAGTTGAAAAACACTTTGCAAGTCTATAACAATGCATGCAGTGGCAATTTAAGCTATCCCCAATGTATTCCCTCATTCAGTTCTGATCACAGTGTGCCAAACAACCCACTGGAGGTGTTTTTTTATTTTTTTGTATTATTTTTCTCATTTACAGGCGAGTTCACATTACATCTGTCACATTGGAGCACTTGGATGGAGCCTACAAAGTGGAAGAAGGGGACGGGCAAGTCAGAGATCCCTATCTAAACGAGCATGGTGTTAAAACCTACCTTGTCATCAATCCCAAAGTAAGAATATAACAAAATGAAACACAATGGCATTTTTTTTTTTTTTTTAATAAAACTCTCATCACTTGTTGTATAAAACCCAGTAAAACACAATTACATTTATATTGTTTCTTTCATGGGAACACATTTCAAAGCAGAGGGAGGTATTGTGTCTTTTTGGGCGTTTTTTTTTTTTTTTAAAGCTGAAGTAAGTACTTGGGACTAGGAAAGGAAATATGTTGCAAATCCTGTTGAAATACCTTCTGAAATGTATTATTATTATTTATTTCTTAGCAGATTCCCTTATCCAGGGTGACTTAGAGTTGTTACAGAATATCACATTACAGATAACAGCAGTTATAAAATAAAATAAAGTCAGTAGTAAATAAGAGCAAAATCAAAAAGAGAATATAAATACATTAAATAATTATGTTTGAGAGCGATTTCGACTAAGAGCAGTTAAACTTATAGTAGAAATATTTCCTCATAAGAGTAAAATCCATTAAGAACAAGTAGTAAGTACAATAAATGGATAAGAACGATTTCAAATAAAACCAATTATAAAAAATATTACCTTCAGGAGTAAAATCAAGTACAAGATTGTGACGGGGAAACCTCCCCTTGTGCCTATTTATTTATTTATTTATTTATGTATATATTATTTGTTATTAGTAGTATTATTATTATGATTATTATTATTGTATATGTGTGTGCGGACGGACAAAAGCCGTCCGACATTATTGTTTATTGTTTGAGACCGGCAAATAAGAGCGAATGCTACCAGCCAACGAACAAGGTACTTGTGTGTTTAAAAAACGTAGAATTGTTAGTGTTTGTTTTACTTTAGCCAGAGTGCCCTTTATTTTTGTGTTTTGTATAAACTGTTTGTTCATTTTTGTTTATTATTTATTAAATCCGAGCACAGCAGCGCCATTTTGTCCGTACAACCTGTGTTTCATTTCCTGGTCTGAAGTCACCACCCACATGCCACATAAAGCCATATGTGACAACGATACAGAAAATATAATTATAATTGAGAGCAGTAGTAGAATACAGCAACGTGTGGAACAGTTAAGTGCACATACAAGCTGATGTAAGTACTGATACAATTGGGTGCCATATAGTCCAGTAAAGTCAAGAGTTGTGAGGTTTACAGATGCTGTCTGAACAGGTGTGTTTTGGGGGGGCGCCGAAAGGGGATTGAGCAGTCCTGATATCCGTGGGTAGGTCATTCCACCACTGAGTAGCAAGGGTGGAGAAGGAGCGGGCTCTGGAAGCAGAGGAGTGGAAGTGGGGGTACAGCTAATCTGCCAGTGGCAGAGGAGCGGAGGGGGTGTAGGGAGAAATAATAGTCTGGAGATAGGAGGGAGCAGATAGGTCAAGGAGAACCAGACAAGAGCAGTGCCGGAGAGTCCCAGGTCAGCGAGGGAGGACAGGAGAATAGGTTGAGGAGAATTAGGATAGAGGAGAGGGAGTTGGCACGGGCAGAGAGTAGCAAGTTAGTGACGGAGAGAAGAGGAGTTTCAGTGGAGTGTCCCGGGCGAAAACCGGATTGGATGGGGTTGAGCAGAGAATGTTTTGACAGGAAAGCAGAGAGCTAGCGATGTACTGATCGCACAATGGTTTTAGAGAGGGAAAGGGAGAAGGGAGAGGGTGGTAGTTCTGGAGGGCTGAGGGATCAAGGGTTTTTTGTTTTTTAAGATGGGGGTGATGCAGACCTGTTTGAAAGCAGAGGGAAAAGAGCCAGAGCGTAAAGAGGTGTTGAGAAGAGAAAGGGAATAGAACAGGGGCTGCAGCCTGGAAAAGGTGAGTGGGTGGGAGTCCAGAGCACACGTGGTGAGGTTTCTGGCCCTGGTGCAGGGAACAAAGATCAGAGTCCGGATGTCAATGATTTTGGAGGAGAAGAAGGAGGCAAAGTTGTCAGCTGAGATAGAGGAAGGTGGAAGAGGGGGAGGGCTAAGGAGGGAGGAGAAGGTAGAGAAGAGTATACAGGGATTGTTAGTAGAAGACAAACGACAGAAATTGATTAATGCGTTGAACACACTTTGTCATGTTGCTTCATCTGGTTTTAAATTTCACTGTCTATTCCCATTACATTTTTTCTGACCTATTAATAAAGCAACTCATAACTGAATTTCAGAAGATAATTAAAATAATAAATCAAGTTACCAGAGCTCATGTTCATGGTTAGCAAACCAGAGGAAAGAGCTGATTGAGGAGTGATCAGGCACGCAGTCCCTGTAGAATGCTAAAGTAAGATATTAAAATGTGCCAAATCAGAGACAAAAACCAATTATATTTCTATAGCACCTGTCATCAGCTGCGATCTTAGGGCTCTATGTACTAATATTACTTACATGTTTGTAAATACTGCGAATTTGTAGCCTCCGTCCTTCGTAGAATTTTTGCGTGCAATGTACTAAACAGCTCTTTTTTGTGAACAACTACCGTAATATCATTGCAAGTTTACAAACAGCATAAATTACTGCTCATTATACAGGAGAGATCAGAATTTGCATTTCATTATAAATAGATTCGCAATGCAGAGTATGGGACAGGACGTACAGTAGAGAGAGAGGACAGGGCAGCAGGAGTAAGTGTTATCAGGAGAGTGCCAGGTTTCAGTGAGAGCAAGGAAATGGAGAGAGAGGTGGGAGGCAAAGGCAGAGATGAAATCAGCTTTGTTAGCGGAAGAGTGACAGTTCCAGAGGGCACCAGAGAGAGTGCGGGAGGGGAGAGGCAGAGGACGGGAGCGAGAGGACAGAATAACAGGGATGTGAGAGACAGTCAAAGCAGGAGTAGGAGCGGTGGGTGGAGGGTACAGATCTGTCTAGTAGTTGGCATCTTCCAGGGCGCTGCTAGGTTGGGATTTTCTCCAACAGCCTCTCCTCGCACCCTCACTTTGCAATGGAACTGGTTAACAGCTGCTAAACTGCGTTAAAGACAATACTTCAGCAATACAATAGTTTCAATGTGCTTCAATGGGATCACACAACTACAAAAAGCTGTGTGGAAACCAATCAAATTGCAAATCAACCTCTATTCAATTCACAACAGTAGAGCACCTAATTAAAACACAACCCTAATAATGTTACTTAAATATAGCTAATGTCAAGAGTTGGAATGAGGTCACTAGAAGCCATTGGGAGAGATTTGGAAAAGGTCCTTGCTCTACCTGTATACCACAATGTTTTAAACATCTGTTTGCTATGATTTGCAGGTTGAGAGACGGAGCCCACAGCATCACTACAGGCCAAGACACGGTATAGATGGAGCCAAGATGAGAGCCTCTGTGCGGATGACTCGGTACCTGGAGTCCTGGGGAGCAGCTAAACCGTTCGCCCACTTACACCACCGAGACAGCATGACAACAGAGAACGGCAAGATCAACACCACTGTAAGGCTTTTCATGGGATAGTTTTGCCATTAATCTTCACGTTAAGTAAAAGGTGTTCCTGCTGTAAATAAGGTCTCGTCTGGCATTTTTATTTTTTAAATTTATAAAACAGTACTGAAAAACCATGGACTAAACAGTTTCAGTTGCTGATTCTCCACTTATTATCTGTTGCATGTGATCAGAAAGGTATCTACCATAACTTCAAACGCTTGATCATAAAATGTATAAGATTTCATCAAAGGATTTGACTTTTCTTCATGGAATTTATTGTAAGCTCGTATTAATTCCTCAGCAAAGCTAAAACACATTCTTCCTCACCTGGACATGTCATGTAAAAGATTATTTATTAAACCCTTTCAAAAATATACTTCAATATTACTGTATATTATGGGTACATTATTTTATAATGCTTAGAGTCTATTGCGTCCAGAATTCTATAATACTTTTTTGAAAGGGAAATCTTGCCCTGTGTTTTGTTAACATTTAATCATGATTATATAATTTCAAAAGTAGAATTTTATTAATATTAATATGTAAAGAAATGTTCATGTGACAATTAAGATGTATTATTTTTGTAGCCGCTACGTCACTGGAGGAATTTCACCAGATATAGTTTAGATTCAGGTTCTTTATATTCGGGGGAGCAGCACCAGTGTACAACCACGAAGACAGAAATTGATTTAGAAATTATTTATTTCAGATGCCAGTAAAACAAATTACAAGACAGCTGCCATAAATGAATAAGAACATAAAATAACTAAAACTAAACCCTAAAATATACAATAAGACAACTGCCTACAACCTTATTAAAATACATTAAGAGTCCCGGCCAAGTCCCTCTGCTGAGCGATGCTCATCTTCACTCTTTGTTTCGATCCACATTGGCCGCTTCCCGTCTCAGCAGGGACAGGGAATGACGCATTGCATTAAAACTAGAATAGAAACAACAACATTAAACGCAGCATTGTGGCCTCCAAGAGTTTAAAAACACAGTCAAGCAACAGTTTAAAATCCAGTCTTAATTCCTAACTGATAAAAAATAATTAAAAAGGCACACTTAACTTCTGTGAGGGAGTAGTAAATACAACTCCCTCTGACAGCTTCATAGAGCCCTGCTGCAGCACACGGGTCCCCAACGCCTTGTCTATCAATCCATCCGCCCGTCTGCCTGTGGTGCCACAGCTGCTCTGCTGTCCTGCCCACCTGTCCAGTTAGGAATCTGTAGGTTAAAACCGGTGTCGATCGCCCCACGGTAAAACCTCTTTAGCTTTCATTGTTGTTGCTGAAACCGCTACTCAGTTCTGTCTCGGTCATTGCTCTGCCTCCCTATTATTTCAGGCATGCTTTTAAAAAGGGGAACAGTCTCGCACCCAAGCCGCTTCCGGTGCAGGTAATTAGGGCAATAGTTTCAATGGTCAATTGGTAATTAGTTTCAGTTCTTGCGTGACAAGTCTGTTATACAAATTAAAGTGCAATAAAAGAAAAACACACAATCAATTAAAAAAATAATAAAGAAAATCAAAGTCACACATGCAAATCATAATTGTGATTAAGTGAAAAATAAATCAAAGTAAATAAAGTGGTTAAATAATAAAAACAAAAGGTGCTAAATTAACCATATTTGTCACTCCTGTGACATTCACATTAGAACTTTATCAAATATGAACACAAGAGGATGGTTACAGTTGGCTAAAAGACGCACGGTCTTGGGTTGGTTGTTATTTGGGCCCAGTGTCTGTTCCTTCAATCCATGAACTCCCTTGGACACTGATACAAATGTAAAATAAATAAATATCTATGTCTGTGATTTTGAGGTACAAGGCCCTATTTTCAAAGCTGAACTCATGATTTACTTAAAGCATGCATTTTCAAACAAGAATTTCAGGATTGATACTAATACATTATCTCAGTTTAGACACGGAAGTGACTTTGATCATTTTACGTGTGTGCTCTTCAAATGTACTGGCATAATCTTAAACAACATAAAATGAATATAGGGCTTGTCCTGTATATCGTTAAATATAATCATTCAATTTAATAATTAATAGGCACATGATATAAAAAAGTTAAGTTAGACTACCGATTCTCAGTAAAATTACTTCTCCCCTCCACCACTGCACTTCCTCGGCTTCATTTGAGAGTTGCAGTCAGACTGCCTCCCTCAGCCAATTATAACTTACTGTATGTCAGTTAACACTACGAGCACACACATTCCCGTAGGCCCACATTTATGCCAAGCCTAAAAATTGTAATGTATGAAACGCAATGTGCCTTTATGTTGACTTTTTACAGATGTATTTGTGCTGAGTGAAAAAAAAACATGTCCATTCTTTTTTTTAGGATGTACCGATGGGACAGTACCATTTTCAGAGGCATTCAGAAAGGTTAGTAAAAACATGATGTATTTTTAAATATATATCTGTTGAGTGTTTCTTTTGCCCCCACCAGATACTCCATGTGTAACCTAATATTACCCGTATGGTCATAGTGATAGTCACGGATGAATTTAAGGCTTTCTGCTATAATTAGCTTTTAAAAGCTTTTCAAAAATGTTGGCCAAAAAAGGTCTTTGACTGGCTCTGTGATAAATCAAACCATCTTAATCTTAGAAACAGAAATTTAATATATCAATTATCTGTTTTTTTTTGTTTGTTTTGGTGAAATGCATAACTCAGATGGGGTAGTTGAATTACCACCATTATTATATTCTGTCTTTTATTTTATCTTCATTCAGATACATTGACTAACTGCCATAGGCAATTACATTTCCAGTAAAACATTAATGGAAACGTCTTCAAGAATGTATTTATTCTATCAGTTCACTATAGCAGTGCAAACAGTTTTCACAGCTAAAATAGCATAGCCTTTAGCCAATTTTGTGACCCCTTATTACAGTTAAATCTACAGGGGGTGAAATAATTCCATGGCATGCTGGCAGTCAGCAGGAATGAGCACTTGTATGTTATTAGTCATTGGTCCCTGGATAAACAAAAGAGTGATTACAACCAGGGCCTTTAACACTTAGAATCCAAGCTTTTATGTTAGTTATTTCCTATTTATTAAAAATGTCAAGTTGGGCATTAGGACTAACAAATCAGAAATGGCATGAGGTCTGATGTCAGCATCAGTTGCTTTGGAGTTCTAAAAAGTTACAAAAAAATAAAATGATGCTACATGTCTGAGAATTGAGAATCTCCTGCCCCTCAATGATAAATAAAACCTAATACATTCTCCCCCCCTCCTCTCTGCATGAGCATGCTCTCTGAATTCATTCTCCAGGGTTTACTCTGAGAATTGAGAATCTCCTGCCCCTCAATGATAAATAAAATCTAATACATTCTCCTCCCCTCCTCTCTGCATGAGCATGTTCTCTGAATTCATTCTCCAGGGTTTACTCTGAGAATTGAGAATCTCCTGCCACTCAATGATAAATAAAACCTAATACATTCTCCTCCCCTCCTCTCTGCATGAGCATGTTCTCTGAATTCATTCTCCAGGGTTTACTTACTAGCGGCCTGTCTGCGATAGCTCCCAGGTTGGTTCAGTATTTTATATTTACAGTCTTCCCATGAAAAGAAAAATGTTCTTCCAGTCCACAAGTTCAAAGAACATCAAGTGTCTCTTAAAGTGATAAGTCATATACGTCTCAGCACCTTGACCTTACAGTTGATAGTTTCATGTCTGGGTAATCTAACATTCACTACATTTGTATTTTGAATGTACTAAGGCAAAATGATATTTTGTCCACCATTTAGATGCAAATCACTATGGGATGGAACATCTGTAACCAATGTCTTCCAGTGAGACAGGTGCAGGTGTACTTATCTCACACTGAAGCTCATTAGTCAGTGTCGTCAGGTAATAGGGCCTCTGCTCTTTGATTAAATAAACAAAGGAACTCAAATGACATGGTTTACATTCTTTGTACACATTCCATAAGTGAGATTTTCTTTAAAAATTCAGATTCTTAGTTAATCTTTTTGATTCAGTGGCTAACAACTACTCCTTGTTTTTCACAGAACAAAATCACAGAAAAAGAGGTTTGAGGAGGAGCTGAATGAACGAATGATTCGAACTATTGATGGAATAAACTCCCAAAAGTAGGTGGTGGTATCATTTTGTTATCTATAAGCAATTACAGCATTCTTAAGTTCTGAAGTCTCCAGTGTATTTGGAGTAATTGCAAATGTAATTACTTTCTTCACAGCTAATATACATTTTCTACTTTTTTTTGTTTTAACATAACTGACCATTCTAAATATAGACTGCACCTGCGCTGGTATATTGTTATATTGTTTGTGAAGCATTAGGAATCCTTATAACTGAGTGTTTCTTTTTTTTAGACAGTGGTTGAAGTCTGAAGACATTCAAAGGATTTCTCTGTTCTTTCATAATAAAACCTTAGAGAAGGAGGTAAGCAGTGGTACAAAAATAGTTTACTCAAAGTGTTAGGTGTCATTTTATTGGATGAGGGTTCCAATAAAGATTAGTGAAACAAACAAGTAAAGTTACCCCATAACAAAGTTTGACATTGGGATGAAACCCCAAAAATAACAAATCTGATAAAAAAATTCCATTCAGGTCAGTGTGCCTGCTTCTCATATACAGAGTTACAGGAAGGTGATATTTTCTGTTTGCTGTGAAATAAATCAAACCTTACCCCCACCACCCCACCACCCCCCATACCAAAGAATTCTGAATATTCAGGTGACACATTCCTCTTGTGGAAGCTAAAGTGAGACTTGGGCATTGAACACTGCATACTGTAGCATGTTCTCAATGTATATATAGCATTTCTCATACTTTTATAGCCAGTAATACTGCCCTTCCTTCCCCGCTGTGTGCATTAATTTGTTATAAAGTCTCCAGATTCTTCCGAAGTTTTCAATCATTATGACAGATCCAGTATGTATCTGCCTAAATGATGGAACAAACCTTTCTTTCCCATATGAAACAGTGTCTTCTTCCTCGGCTGTGGGTTAATCTAAGCCATCCCAGGAGATTATCCGGTTCTGATGTACTAGTTGTAAGGAAGAGACTTGAAGCTGGGTCTGGGAAATGGGTATGAATAATCACACAGACTCAGGTATTCAAAGTTTAACGAATCTGAATATATATTTACTCCTTGGGTTTATTAACGCTTAAATGGATCTAGTGATCACAGATCTACTTCAAATCCTAGCTCATAGACAGTCCATGCAGTCTGGTGTCTTTGCAAACTAACAGCATTAATAATATATAAAGCAATATGGTTACATTACGTACCTCAGGCGGTCTAAGGCACCCAATTACATTAATGCATACAATATAACAACTTTTCTAAAGCTAATAATAATCCTATCCTATAGCGTCATGCTTCAGTATAGGTGAGATATAAATTCAAGATTATACTTACCCTCCGCAGAGAAGTATGTTTTATAATATAAAACAGAACAAAGAAAGGACAGTCGTCCAAACCAGAGGCTCTGAATACAACACCAGCAGTCAACTTCTAAGATAAGGATATATGAGATTTTCTCTAAAACTAATAATATATGTGTTTGTACCACAGAGTCCCTCTCACTTGTTAAGATAAAAATTATAAAAGCGAGGGGCCCCTGAATTGGAAAACCTACTATGTCAGTGAGTTCTGCCTTGGTTGTTAAAATATATTTTTCTGATACCATAAGAATCCATTGTAATCCCACAAGGTAAGAGTAAAAAAGCGAGAATCTCTCCTGTTCCAAGTTGCAGCTGCTTACAAGAAACTCAGCTATATGTGCATTCCAAGAGGCCCCTTCAAGGTTATTAAATTAGGTCAGTGTTTTATAGTTTCACCGAGTCTCGCATTTAGGCTAACACAGATTTCTGCAATAATATCTCTGCTTTTAGCTTTAACATTTTCTAAACCATAGTTTTAAAGTAATATTATTACCCTTAACAGTTACTTTTCTTCCAATTATCTTTTCAACACAGCATCCAGAGTGATCCCAGCAGGATTCAAAATGTTTTTCTGGTTCTGTTCTCAAAGGTCCTTAAAAGACACCACAGGGTCCGGAATCCAGCGCTGAGCATCACAAGTGTGTTTTACTGAATCAGTTACCTGGTATCTACAGGATACCTGAACTCTGTTAGCAGGTTTCCCATATTTGCATTCTAACTTTCCCAAATGACCACATCTCACCTGGTGAGTCTCATCTCATCCCAAACATTCAGTTCTCCTTGCATCGTCTAATTTAACATTTAAATGGGAAAATGATAATCCCTGTGGATCATCAAGGGCATACTCAAACATTATCCTACAATATTTTAACATATAATCCAGTTCTGCATCTTTGACATCCACATATTAGTCTGGGCGTATGTAAGTTAGTCCCCCTTTTCAGAGAGAGTTTCCCACAGGGAATAATGGTTCTGGACTGATGACTATTTTGTTTATACATTTCAATTTGATCACAGGGCTATTTTGTTAGGTATTCCTTCCACCCAAAATATCTGAGTTGGTCAGAATTCACTATTTTTATATCGGAGGGTTCCCAAGCCTCATTATCATCTCCATCATCAGTGGGGAACCCCCTAGAAATTAAGTTGGTTTGATTGAAGGACTGCATAGGCCTTCCATTCAAAAGGAACCAATACCTTATACAAGAGAGAAGGGGTTTGAGGGTCACTTGTGATAAGAGGAAGCAGCTGGTTTATTAAAAGAATGATAGCCATTGAAGTTCAACATACACCCCAATACAGTACGAGTAAATACTACTTCATTGAATATATATTATTCCCCAAAAATGCATTCAAATACAGTACAAGTGAAATACTATTGTTTTATAGAATTAGATATAGGTTCAACCAGTAATTCGAAACAGAACCAGAACCGCAACGCCATTTTTCATGGAACAGAAACAAAAAACGAAACAAAATGAATTATTCTAATTATTCAACATTACATTTACTTGCTTTTTTGGAGCAGCCAGCAAATCAAATAGCACTATATTTGAGCATTATATATACAATATATAGTGCTATATTTATAGAATGTGTCACCTTAATATTCAGATTTCTTTGGATGGGAGGCAAATTAAATAAATATTACCTTCCTGTAACTTTGTATGAGAGCCATTGCATTTTTAATTTATATTTTTGGGGGTTTACCCCAATGTCAAAAAGTAAAGTTTAAGAGGCAACTTTACTTGCATTTTTGTTGTGCAATTTCCAATAAAAATACACAATAAATAGTAAAAGATTGATTAAAGGTTGGGGGGGGGGGGGGTCCAAAACCGCTCCATAACTTTTGCCACTTTGACCCGATCAGACTAAATGTATTTATTTATTTATTTTGCTTGAAACAACCCTAAACACTGAGTTAGGTATAAATAGGTGATGTAGGGTGTTAAATCCCAAAAAATGTGGGTGGTTTGTCATGGAATTATTTAGTTTTGTGTCAACAAGTGCATTGATCCCTCTGTCCTAAGTCTGTCTCCTATAATGACATTGTTATATAGGTACTCCTCTAGTTTCCCTCTTACAATTGATACCATGATCGTACATGTTATGGAGGTGAGGCTGATGGGTCTGTCTTTCCCTGGTTCTGCCTCATGCCCTGCTGTGATTGATTTGTGAGAAATCTTTGCCAGCAGCTTGGCGAATATCTCTCTTGGTTCTTTAAGCACTCTTGGGTATTTGCCATCTGCACCAGGTGATTTGTACATTTTGAGAGACCTGATTCCTCTCTTGTGCCTCTTAAAAACATTACAGTGAGACATGGATAGCAAGTGGAAGTGCTTGTCGGGTTCAATATAGTATTATGTCTTTATCTATAATCCTTTTAATAATGTAAGGGGATAAGGGTGTCTGCTAAGAAATAAATAATAATATAATAATTCAACCCATCCATATCCATCATCAAACAGAAATAAAACGACATTCATATATTTATTTGATCTAAATTAACATTCACATACTACATTAGTTTTATAAATATAAAATACAGGTTTTTTATTCCCAGTTAAAATAGAAGTTACTGAAACACAATGCTAAAATATGGTGCTAAATAAATATATAAATAAGGCCAATAACCAACTAAATTATTAATTTGCTTTTGCACCAGTCATATGTAACTCCTGGGTTCCAATTTTCACTCCACATTATATATATATATATATATATATATATATATATATATATATATATATATATATATATATATATATATTCTAAATATAGGCCTGTTATTCTTAGTCATAATGTCCTGGCTGCAGTAATATTGCTACATGGAGAGAGAGAATAACATGAGTAATAATGAATACTTAACAGATATAACAGATATTTATCTGAGGCAGGGGTTCAAAGATAGGGCTGGTCTAAGCCTATAATTTTTAATGCAGAAACTACCCTTGACTCACTCAAGTGAGCATTGAAGTGTTTATGTATATGGCCGATTGTTCTAGATCTTCAAACCTTTTAAACTTTGAAATACTTCAGAAAGGACAAATATCCAAGTGAGGAGCTCCCAGACATTTAAAAATGAAGTCTTACGAATACTGATTAAAAAAAAATCTCAACACACTATTGAAGTGGTTATATCTGTAGTATACAAGAACAATGCTAAATCGCACTGACTAATTCAAATTTAGCAAAGTGACTTGGACCAGAGGAAGCTGAATGGAGAGTGGAGACAGATTTAAGAAAAAAGTGATGAGAGGATACAAGGCATGTTGTTTTCTAATGCATTGGGATCACTGAAGAGCCACCTGCAAGTAGTTCTGGCATAAATTAGCTATTAGGACCCATACAAATGGGCCAAATGACCTCTCATGCATGATAAAGCATAGATTACATGCCCTACACAAGAACAAAAACGTATGGTAAAACATGTCAAACTATTGTTTTGGGAAATGCATATAATAAGCCATCGATGTTCACATTTACCAGGGTTGCTACATTCCAAGCTAATTAGGCAAGGGGGTTGGTTTGACATTATCAGATAACATCTATTGTATAGGAAATCCAGGGATAACTAGGGAGTGCTGATGCAATCATGGGGGATTCTCCAGTAAAAATATCTAATATAATCCTGTGATATAATCCATTTTATCCTGATTCTGTATATATTGAGAAAATAGACAACTAGGTCAATTAATGGCAGAAATAGACTGTAACTGAAGATATACTTGTTATATCTTGTTCCTCATTTATTTGACATGTAAACAAGTTTCCATTTTTTTTCTCAGTACAGAGCAACTACCTTGCCAGCCTTTAAGTATTATGTCACCTGTGCTTGCTTGATATTTTTCTGCATCTTCGTTGTACAGATTCTTGTATTGCCAAAGTAAGTATGCCTACCTTTCATAGCTTTGTGTGTGTGTGTGTGTGTGTGTGTGTGTGTGTGTGAAGGTATGATACACATTGTAAATCAAACCTGAGCCGTGTCGAAGGTATAATTTTTGTTTTTTCAAAATGGTTTTCTGGGTCCACGAGAGGCTCAACTGCTTGGTGTGTAGGTTGAGTCAGTCAGGGTAGTGTAGGTCCATGCCTGACTGTGTGGAGTTGCCGGTCTTCCCTGCAGGTTAGGAGGGGCAGGGGCTGTTTCTCATACAGAGGACCCTACTGGCCAGGCACCTGATGAGCTTGAAAGGACACCTGCATGGCTGGTCTTTGTCCTCTAGAGGCTGGTAACTTGTCGATAACCACTCTCAAGCTCCTGGGTGTAAAAGGCAATTGGCTTTGTCGTGGTATCTGAGAATGCAAACTGACCTTCAGGTCTCCCAAGATGTTGTCTTTGCAGATCTTGTTCAGAAATTGAACCTGTTGTTACAGTGCCATGCTGACAATGTATTTTTAAGCTTTTCCTTCTTTGCGTATTTGTTTCAAGTTGAATTTGTGGTTTCAAAGGGCTTGTGGGGCATGTTTTCCAGAACTCCAGTCCTCGGGATTTCATTTGGAGCTGCATTCCTTATACTGTCCTTCATCTTGCTGATCTGCTTTGCAGGACATATTCTGGTGAGTACACTGAGCAGAGAAAGAAAAATAAAGACTTTAAATATAGCACAAGAGTATCTGCAGAGTTTTAAAATATTCAGACATGACTTCAAGACAGGGTCAGGATTGCCAACCCTGTAATTTTTTCTTCATTGACACAGAGTGACAGGGAAATTATTTTTCAGAACTTATTTTTATACAGTACTTTCACCACTACCTGCCCTAAAGAAGCACTTCAACAGATTTGTTGCAACTGATTGGTAAAATGCCTATTAAAAAAGAGTAGAAAAAAGAAGAACATTCAATGCAATGGCAATGCTTTTCTCAATCAAGCAGATTGAAAAACAATGAAACAAACAAATAAATCTAGCCTTGTTTATTTTATGCCAAAACCACTTTGTAATTTATGTATTTAGGGAAAAGAGCATTGAAAAATGTAAAAACAAATGAGTGGGGTTTAGGTTAACGATTTGAATTATTCTGATTAAATTAATATAGGTAACAAGGCATCATTAGGTAGGATATTTTGTCACATTTATGGAAACTTGTCAAATTGTTCAATTACTTTTGAGTGTAGTCAGGTTTCGGATGCTAAATCCATCAAATAGTATTTCACCTGGTTATGCTTTCAATTTAGGGTGATTAAATTGTGGTGTCCTGGAATTTCCCTTCATTAGGCCATCTGTGTGAAGTGCCAAGGGTTTAATAAACATGCAATGGAGAGGATGAGGTGAAAAACAAACACAAGATAAACTATTATTAAATATGTTGAGTATGTTAAGTAACTGACCTGCTAACAGCAGCTCAGTGGAAGAACCCACTTAAGGACATGCTCTGTTCTGCTCCTCCTGAGCAGCTCCGAGCGCTACAGAGCAGGTTTCGTTGTTTATCCGATTCTCGCTCTGAGCCACTTAGTTACTTAACGCACCCAGTATTATTAGTATTGCAAAGTAATGTATGTTCTTTTGTATTTAAAGAGGCATTGTAAACCCTGGCACTCTGGGCACGTGTCTCATATATTCTGACACACTCTTACAAGATTCACATTAAGCTATACCACAGATATAAAGTGCCACATCAGCATGTCTCCATATCTCCAAGTTTAAAAGGGTAACCCTATTGGCAGCAGAAATTTTAAACCTTTCGCTGAGCATCAACATTGCATTTTATTTATTTTATTTTATTTGACTGTAAAATATTTGTTTCTGAAACCTCTGGTAGTTTAGCTTCAGAGGAGTCAGAAATCAATTTTGGAACTGAGTACATATGTTTTATAAATGACAAAAGTGTTTTGACTGAAAATAAACATGAGTTCTATTCAGTTTATCTAAACAGCAGGGGACCTAAATACTGCTGTTATTAAATCACATAAATTTAAACCGTCCTTATTTTTTTCATATTTTGTAATGAATCAAAGAGCCTAATAATATGAACTGCTACAACAACGGTAGAGATATAATAATGCAATAATAAAGACCTAATAAATAATAATAATAATAATAATAATAATAATAATAATAATAATAATAATAATAATAATAATATATGAATTCCATTAAATTGCATTTAGCTGTCTGTCACAGATAGGCTTGGTGGTGATGTCACAGACCAGGAAATACAGGCACACACAAGAACAGTGGGGGTGAGTCACTAATGTGCTCATATTTATTTATTAAATAAAATGTTTAAACCAAACAAAATACTTTTCATAAACAAAAAGGCACGGCCAAAACAAACAAACAAATACAAAACAAGTAACATGCTAGGCAACAAAGTTCCTCTCGAATTACATTAGAAGTACAGTACCTTGCAACAATTGCCAAACATGGAATGTTATTTACATCCGCGCTCTCATCAATTGCAACGCTAAACACTGTTGCGTCTTTTAATACAATTGTCTGGTTTTCGTTAATATTTTCTGCCATTTCAGTTACGCGTCTCTCAACTGTTCTGGCATAGACACGCAGTTATTTTATTCTAGTTACGATCACGTCTTTATTTTGCAAATCATTGAACAGGACCTCTGAACTGCTGAGGAAAGCTTCTTTTACATATTCCCCATTTGTGAACGGCTTTCCGTTTTTTGCAATGCAATGTGCAATTTTGTAACTTGCTTCTGTGTTTTGATTTTTACTTACATTTAAGCGTTGAAAAACAGTGCTTTGCTTCTCGTATCGCGCCACAGCTTTTTTGATTGCTTCAATCTTGTCAGCTTAGTTAGGAAAGGATTTTTTGTGCTTTGTTTGAAAATGTCGTTGAACTGTCAAAAGATTACATGAGTGCAGCTAACCAGTAAGGAAGAAGTCAACCGTGTAGGTTGGGTTGCAGCGATACAAATTTTTTCACATCACGATACAAGCTGAACAGAAAATGAAGATATCCCAATATTATCATCTGGATAAATAATCATCTGGATCTAGAACTGATATTTTTATTTTATTTTAGATGATTTGAAAAAAGAACAGCGGTATTAATTATAATAGAATGTCAAAGTCAATTTTATATATATATATATATAATTCCTCTAAAGCTTTTTACATGCTCTACAGTAAGTCTTTGGATTTCTTTCTCGTTAGTCGGTTTCAGCAATTCTAAATAGTCCCAATTGACCGAATATATCCTTTTTCTTACAAGCTAAATTTGGTATTTCGTCCTAGTGCTGGTTCCAGTTAGTATCACTGCTCCTTGCAGAGACGCCAGTTTGCTTGTGTTATAAAGACAGTAAGTCATACTTAAGACTTTCACATTGTTTAACTGACAAGTACGGTTTCCAATGTGGATTGCTATATGATGCTACATATCTCTGACTTACTAACTTTATCTGCACCATTGTCCTGTAATATCGTGGTAATTGATTTGACAAATGATATAAATGATAACAATTTTTCTATTGCGATATAATCGTATAACTGGTGGATCGCTGCAACCCTACCTGTAGATTTTCTTCAATATGATTTAACATAAATGCTCTCAAAAAACATTTTAGATTCAGGTTTCATATTTACAAACCCACACAATTTGTTTGATCTTGAACTTGTATCGAATATGACTTGTGGTGATCATGTGATTGTTTTTTTAATTATATTTTTTTCACATTCAGACATGCTGTAATGATAAAGCATCACTTACTGTATTTTATTTAGTAAGGTCACAGATGATGCTATAATCATACTTTCCTTTGTTTTTCCATATTGAATGTCTCTTAAACATGGCAGGCAAATGTTCTGAAGGAATACATTATGCTGTGCCACAAATAATGCTTAGTTTCTGTCCCCCAAAACAATAATATCTTGGTGAAATGCCCAAAAACTTGTTATGGGTTCTGCTTACTGTAATTAAACACATGTCAAGTATGAACAGGTACAGTCTGACATTTGTTTCTGTCTTAATTAAAACTCAAAGCCACTGTATCCATGAACAAATCTTCTACCAGGATGATTTATGTGGCAGTTTTAGCTAATTAAATACATAACACATAGCCCCTCTGACAATACAGAAGTTGGCTAATTTTCCACTTCCTTTGGTGTTGGCTGTGTTGACCCATGAAGGCTAAGTAAGCATCTGTTGAAAGCCTTGAACATTGCCTAATTAGAGCTTACGGGTTGTATCAGAATTGAAAATAAGCGTGTGATTTCCTTTCCTCTCATCTCTTTCTAGCAATGCAGCAAAAAAGCTTCGGCTTTGTTAATGTGGATTCTAAAGTTTTCTGGAATCATTGCCAACAAACCCTGGCCCCGAATCACTCTCACGATGACAACCACTGCCTTAATATTAATCATGGCTGTATTCAACATGGTAAGTGCAATAACTGCTTGTGATTTGATGAATTCAGTGGCTGAACCTCATGCTGAACATAATCTGCACTTTTAATTCTGGCAGTATAATAGGAATGATTGAAATGTTTCCCTTAACCCCTAGACCCACAGAACCTGGCCAGACTTATAAAGTGCTTGGGCCAAATTGAGTTTTCTATTCTTGAACTCTGACAATCTAACTTGTTTTCTTCTGAGCTGATTCAGTGTTGATTTTTTACTAGTTTTCTAAAATGATGTGAGGTGAGAACAGTAAACTTTACTCTTTATATCCTACAGTATGCCACCACAGAAAACAACGAAAATATTAAAGAAAGAAAGGAATTAAACCTAGGAATATCTAAATCACATCCCTATTGTAGCTTAGGAGGCTTCAAATACCTCACTGAGAATAGGCTTTCTTTCATGCAGCCTAAGCAAAATCAAAACAGCTTTTCTCCTTGTTAGTATTGACAGTGTAACATTTAATCTTACTTAATTTTAAGAATAAAGAAGAAAAAAAACAGTGCTACAAGCAGAGCAACAAATAGACTCAGTGTAAACCTTACCAGCAGGTCTCAACTCAACTGGATCTCACTTTGAACTGCAGTTTTTACTTGATGACTTTCAGTGTACTGCCAGCAAAAGACTGAACCATTATGGTCAACATACTGTACTGGAGAGGGAGAACGGCAAGAATCAATGCTAAACAAACAAATACTAAACTTTAATGTTATTACAAAAAATATGATTTAAAGTTAATTTAAAAGGCTTGAGTCATCTTTTGTGTCTTTTGACCTGACGTCTCCCAGGTCTTACCTCACAGAATGCACTAGAAACCACCCTCAAGGTCTAGTTGAGTGCACATATTCATTGTTACATTTCAGCATTTAGTCTACATTTATGTTCACATAATGTATAGTATCAAATCTGGACCTATTGGAAAAGGAATTGAGTGTACTGTAATATAAACTTCTGTATGCTCAAATGGTTGCTGAAACGGAACAGCGAGGATGGATAGTCCAGGTTTACCCAATGGAGGTGGGTTGTCGAGGATTTGTGGCAAACTCCACAACCTGGTTTCTCGGAGACATTGGATTCAGTGGTCAAGAGTTGTGACGCATAGTAAAGAACTTATCTGAAGCAACAGACAGGAGCAGCAACTGGCTGTGGTTGGGACGAAAAGATTCTGGTTGGGGACCTCAAGCATTGTAGAAAGAAAGCAATGTCGATGTAAAGGAAGGTAAGTAAGCTGGGTTTGACTGAGTGGGGGACGGAGTGGGGTGATGCTGGGACGCCAGAATCACTGTCGAGCCCTCTTAAGGTGTTGTGGGCTAGTCGACGAAACACCAAGTATAGACGGTGCCCTCTTGAAGACCCCAGAGAAGTACCCTACTCAGCTCAGTCCAGACGGTTGTTATGCTGATGCGCTAGGGAGGCTGCACAGTGGTTGATCCCTGGAGCCAGCATTGCAGCCGTTGTGTTTGCTGATGTGCCAGGGAGGCAAAATAGGCTGATCCCTGGAGCCAGCTTTACACTGCAAGCATCAACACCAGGCAGAAGGATATCTACATCATCAGATGGAAGGAAACACAGATGGATCACATTAGATTACAGTAAAAGAAGCTATGTCTGGGAGCTCCCTAGTGGTGCATCCGGTAAAGGCGCTCCGCGTGGAGTGCAGGATGCGCTTTATAGCCTGGACGAACAGGGTGTCCTAGGCTCACCACGCACCAGCGACCCCTGTGGTCTGGCCGGGCACCTGCGGGCTTGCCTGTAAGCTGACCAGAGTTGTGTTGTCCTTCGACACTGTAGCTCTAAGGTGGCTACATGGTGAGCCTGAGGTGTGTAAAGAAGCGGGAGGCTGACGGCACACGCTTCGGAGGACAGCGTGTGTTCATTTGCACCCCTCCCGAGCCTAAAAATAATTGGACATTTTGAATTGGGAGAAATAATTGGCGACTACTGAATTTTAGAAAAAAAAAAGCACCTATGCCTTAGTTGGTGCTTATCTTGGCGAGAGCCGAGTCCAATATCAGCATGACGTTTTAACACCTACTCTCATGTAATGGAAATTATAAATAAAACTTTTTATTATACATTTTGAGTGTTTTTCTGTGCTGTGAGCCAGTAAAATTTCCCAAAAGAGTAGAGTAAGTATACATAATGTATTTATCAGGATCTAAACGGTTAAATAACATTTTTGTTTCCTTGAGACCAATATCTTGATTCAATATAAGAAAACAGGTCCATCTACAACTCTCTACATATAATATATAGAGGTACTAAAAATAATTAGACAATTTGTATTAATGCAAAATTTTCCAAGAACATCCTTGTCTAGCAGGGTAGGATATTCCATGGTAAGAATGGTGCACACAAAATACAGAAACATGAAATGTCATTTCTCTAAAGGGAAGTGAAAGAAAATTAGTCTGTGCCTATTTGTAATCCATTACAATAATTAAGATAAAATTGTCAGTCCTTGAAAATAATCTCAAAACACTGGCTTTGATATATTTCTAGATTTCTCTTAATATATTTATGTACTGTTAACAAACTGTGCGCATCTTGGTACTCTACTATCAAAGGAGAGTACTGTTGACAAAGACTTCTTTGCTGTTGAAACTGAATGGCCTGCTCTGAAATGTTATCTACAAAGAGTATTGGCCTTAGAGATATTACCTTGTGTACATTTATTATATTAAACTGATGAGATGACTACTAGCAGTCTCAGATCTCTGTGAATATCTTCATTACAAGTCATGGGTATCTTCTGCAATTCATAAAATAATTGATTTACAATTTTTACGTTTGTACTGATTAATCAGAACATGTGAACAATCAATTAATTGCATGTCTTAAAGCCCGTTTGATATGGGCTTATAAGTAAAATATGACTGTTTTACATTCAAATTAAGCTCTTAAATACCATTACAAAGACAGTTGTTTTTAGTAAATGTATTCATATTTCTAAAATTTATTTAATATGATTAAATAAAGTGAATTCAAAATATGTCTATTTATTATGAAGATACGCTGAAATCTGTGAATAGATTTTCTTACTTATTTATGACAGTGACAACTCATTGGTGTTCCTGCACAATTGACTATGATTCTTACAAAACTATTAGGTTTGGTCTTGAATAGTATTATCTTCTGAATTCTTATAAAAATGTGTACTTTAATTAGAAATTGCCTAATGTTACATCTTGTGGTTACGATCAACTTACTGTGTTAGCTATGTTTACAACACAAATAGAAGGAGCATGCTATGATAGTAGGACTTTTTCCTGGAAAAAAAATCTACTTGACTTAGACCAAATGGCATCATTTTAATTAGGGGCTATGCTGAAATGTCACGCATCATAATAACCTTTCTATGAATTAAAAATGCATTAAAAGGGTGTTTACAACGACTGTGTAAGATCACAGAATTTCAGAAACAATTCAATTTTAATAAAAGACTGCAATGACTATAATTAGTACTTTTTGTTTAAATACTTTCCAACAGCAGGATTCAATACTATGATCTTAAAAATGGTCAGTAAAGGCTTTATTGATTGTGCTACACAGAGATCAATTGCTGCTGGTATGCCAGTGGTTTATCAGTGACTGTCTGGAGGTGTGTATATCTTGACTTGTAACTTATATTTATAAAAAATAAATGTCAATTTAAACAGATGATCCTGTTCTGAGATTATTTAGAGAAGACTGTTGTAAAATTCTTTTGACAATCGTGGGGAAGCACTCATGTAACTCTTTCCCTGGTTGACAATTTATTCATTTATTTAAATCTGAGTTTCACTGACCCTTGCGTTATTTGTTCTGAAGTTCTGTGGTATGCATTTCCTAACACAAGATTTGCAACGGGATTACAGGAGGGATTACAAGGCAGTCTATTTCTATAAAATGAAGACCATTTGTCCCTTGAATTTGTCACATTTCGACCCATTGAAAGATGTTAATTGTACCAAACTGACATTGGCCTACCCTCTTCAGCTGTTCCATGCTTGGAACATGCATTTTCAAAATCTGGACATCAAAGTTCTAGAAAAAGTCGTTGTAAACATAGCCATTGTTTCAAAAAAATAATTTCACTGAAGTCACTAAATACTGTACTTTACACAGTTATTATTATTAACTTATCTGTCTAGCTATTAGACCCATTTAATGTCATATTTCCAAACATAAAAATACTTTTTGTCCTCAGTTCTTCTTGGAAGACAACTTGATATCTTCTGTCCCTGTGTTAAACACCTCTAATGAAAGTGTATACAACTCTAATGGCCAGGCTCTGCGACTCATAGAGAAAAACAACTTTTACCTTCCAGTAAGTACCCCTCACAGCGGTCTTTCTGTCTTTTCTTCCATTTAGTTTTTAGTGGTCCAAATTGAATAGAAACTACCTAGTGCAATAATTAATATTTGTATGCAGGAAGATCAGGCAAATATGATTCCTTTGAATGAGGATTTAAGCCTAATCACAGGAAAGAGCAGTGTGTGCTCTACATATGCGTAATAGTTATTTCTTTGTCGGAGGTGCAATTTCCTGTGAAACTTCTAACTTAAGACTTAATTGAAAAGTGTTACTGACTGTGTTTATCACAGGCGGAGTAACACAGCTGATCGCAACACAGTACTCGGCATACATTTTACAAACATACAAAAGTTATGAAAGCAAAATGTATACATTTTTAAGGTGCTGTTATGGCCTTCCTTCCTTCCCCCAGGATTTACGTATTCATATATTATATGTAATCATATATTAAAAGTTCCTTGTCAGCATTTCCAGTAGCATTGGTACTGCATGTCTTATTACTGTGACAGGATGGCAAAGGGTTAGAGCAACTCAGAGACAGTAGCTGTGGGTTCAAGTGCTGGGACGCGCATTTATTAAACAAAATAAAATCTAAAACACTACTCACAGAGCAAAATAAAAAAGTTAAACAAAAACAAGTCTCGAACACAAAACAAAACAATACATATGTCCGGCTGGGCATTCGTCTTCACAGACCAAAAACAAAATTACACAGCACCCAGCAAGACTCACCTCACTCCTTTCCCAACACACCCTCAAACAAAGGATTTTCTCCCCTTATATCCCATTTGGCTGGAGCCTAATTAATCATCAGTTATTCAATAAAGGCTCCGGTCACATTCTCATATGTTTTTAGCAGGGATAGGAATTAACCCCATCCCTGCCAACCACCACCACCAGCACACAAACAAAACATTGTTGGGGCTGTGGTAGAGGTGGTCTCCTCACCTCTTCCCCCTGTGTAGCCGGCAGCTCCCTCCTCATCTCCGGCAACAGAAATTCCGGTAGTGAAAATCCCCAGGTGATTACAAACAGGCATCCATGGGCAGTGACGAACCGGCATCCCCGGGCGATGACGAACAAGCATCCCCGGGCGTTTGCAGGCAGGAGCACTGACCCTAGGGAGTCGACGGCAGGAGCGGTCCCTTGGGAGGCGACAACACCGGAGCTTCTGGCCAAGGAGGCGGCTGCAGGAGCTCCTCGTCTCCCTCTGGTGGTGGAAGTAGCTCCAGCTCCTCCGATGGTGGAGGCAGGAGCTGCGGGTAATCTCCCTCTGCCGGTGGAGGCAGGAGTAGAAAGTAGCAAGTATGTAATTATGAGGACAATCTGGTTTAAATTTGGTGTATGGATTGGCATGAAAGATGGTTAAACTGTTCCTTGGCAGGAGAAGCTACTGTATTTTCCATTATGTTGTGTTCTTTTCATATTATGGCAAGAACTTGCAAGGGCAGGGTAAGCCTTTGGTACTGTCTGGTTTAGAAATCAATGGCATTCAAAAAACAGTTCTGTTTTTGTACTTCCCTATTCTTTTCTTCTGTGTCAGTATTTTATATACAGCTGCATCCTGGGCTTGATATCCTGTTCTGTGTTCTTGAGGATAAACTATGAATTGAAGATGGTGATCATGCTGACAGCAGTTGTGGGATATAATATCATTATCCTGCATACTCACGCCTCAGTGTTGGATGAATACAGCAAGTTTCTGTATAAAACAGAGGTATTGGAAAGGTAGGCTTTATTAATGTGTCGCAGTATCGACTGGTTTGTATTGTTTCTCCCAGTTTACCCACTGTTGCACAGGTACAGTATTACGTACACACTGACACATGCACTCTTTATACCGATCTTTGTCATAATCTAACAGTCTCAGAAGCCCAAAAATTTATACTGGCAACAGCCTGTGCTAGCAGCAGTCGCTGTCACATTATAAGGAGGGAATTGCCGCATATATGGTAACATTATTTTTTTGTTCTCTTTATTCTTTTTTAGTTTTTTAAACTGTTAATAAGTAGCTTACTAAAATGATTAATTTGGTGTTTCTTTATCTGTTTATGTAGTTAATATATGTGAATTATTTAACCTTTTGAGGTAAAGTCCCTCCATCTCCTCCCCACATACACTACATATGATATGTGAAATGGGTTTTAATAAATATAAAGGCTTATAAACTGCCGTATATACTCACTAAACATTAACAAACAAACAAAAGAAAATGAACAATGTTTGTTACTGTGTTACTAAGCATGTTAATACACAAAAATATTATTAATATCAAAGCGTGACTCGGTATATATTGATGAGAAGATTTCTGCTAATGGACATTTCTGAAAATATCCAGTTGCCATTTCTTATGAAGATATATGTTTAATTTTTAAATATCTAGCTTTTTTTCATACTTCATATACAATCATATTTATAAGCAGCATACAAATACAACACACTTTCATGTGCACATTTTCATGTTGTCTCCATCTGGTCATACTTTCCACAGCTGATGTTGGCCTGGTGTACTAACAATATTTTACTATTTGCCGTGGACTTGCATGCCTAGGCCTTCAAGGGAAACGGTCCATCACTGTAATATTAATATTCAAGCCATTACATTTCTCATAACATTGAGATTGCCGGTTAATGGAATAAAAAAGCATGTCGACAGCAAGGTATGTGTAGAAGTGATAAGCAGGTGGATGATCTTATTGTTTGGCTGATAGAGATATTGATTCAAGCTGAGCAACTTACAATAACTTTATATTAACATGTCACACAGACAAGCAGTCTGTGAAGGAGTGATAACTATAAGCTTATATTGGTATTGCACTAGTCACATTTTCATTGTTCTGAAGGGGTTTTTGTATGTTGTAGTGTAAGAAAATCTTGCAAGTATAGCGGTAATGACTACTGAGTTCAGCATGTTGAAGAGAAGGAGCAGAAGTAATAGGAAGAAAATGTTAACATGTGACAAAAAATAGATACCCCCTGGGCATGTGCAAAGTATAGCATCATGGCCAGGATCCAAAGCACTAAACTCGTTAGCCATTACTGACTATGTGCTGCAAGAAGTAGCCATTCTGTAACTAGGAAAACATGACACTTTATTCATTGAATTCCAATTGGCAAACTGAATTGCTTGTTTTTTCTAGGCCTGGAGTTCTGAAGGACTTGAAGACAATGGGTTCAGTTTCTCTCTTCATATTCTTCATTACACTCCTTGTTCTGGCTAGGCAGGTAAGATAACTGTTTTATTGACAAACCATACAGTTGAAATTGCGTCATCAGGAGTATGTACAGTATGATATGTTTTTCAATGGTTGTGACATATGTAACATCAGCAGTTCATTAAAACATATATTGCTTTAATGTCCTTTTAAAAGGGGGTTTGCTTGTTTACAATCATTCTGAGTGGTTCTGAGTTCTGTTATCCAGTATTGAGCAGTCATCATAAGCCACCAACAATCTTTCAGCTAAATTGGCTCTATTTTGTCTATTCTATGTTATAATATGAACCTAGCTTAAATAAGGTACAATTGAACGTTTAAACTGTGAACTCAGGTATCACAAATGCAGTATCTTATTTTGCATGTACATTCTATAGTATCTCTGGAAACAGAATGTATCTCATTTGCATTAGCTGTCACCTAGAACCGCCGAGATTTCGGACTACATACAACCGCCGCACAGGTGCGGCTCCATTTTAAAACGTCTTCGATATGAAAATGAAAAACAAACAATTAGATACAACATCATATATAACATTTTCACAGCAGAAACACCTTATTTACATTGAAAATTAAACTTTTTTCTTATTTTTTTCAAATAGAGCACATGTACATAAACATGAAAAACTGTAATAAAATAAACTTTACGGAATCGTCTTTGTAAACCGTCACACTCAGGGTGGCACAGTCGTTCTGCCTGAGAAATGTAGTGTAAATAATAGTAATATATGATGTATAGAATGACTTTCATCAGTATTTCAAGCACTCAACAGGATTATAATACGTTCTTTCACAATGACTTTGATTTTATTACAAAGCCCAGACTAAATTGTCGGCTATATTATATTGATATCAATATGCCGCTTAAACTGCGGGTCTGGTGGTTGAAGAAGCAAGTGCTTATAACTTATTCATTTTTACGATTCTGCAGCTGAAACACCGTATGGGTATTTAATTCAAATACCTAGTAACACTTACGAACGGACATGCACGAGATATTCACATACGCAGAGATATTTAAATTTGAATTGCAAAAGCCGTTCAAAAAGTGGCTATGGCAGTGCTAGTGTTTTTCATAGATTATCAAGTAATTAGATTTTGTTAATAGCTGCCTGAAAGGTAAAAGTAAAACCCTAAAACAATCCAGGACTTGAATAAAACTAAAGGACATGAAAAGAAGAGTGCCCTCTGCTGGTGTATACTGACTCATTGAATTGATACAGCATTGGGTTAGTTTAAGTTACTGGCATGTTCTTTCAATATATGGAAATTTGTATTTAAATGCCACTAAAAATACTTATATTCAGAGAATGAAATATTTTTTTTCAGCCACTAGCCAGGAGAATATATTATCGACAAAATATTTTGAATTACGCATGTTTAGTGCATGTCACAGCTAAGACTTGAGCCTATACTGTACAGTGCAAGAGCCTGCAGACCTTCAGCATTCGACTTGAAGAGAATCATGAAAAGAATAGTACTGTCTACTTCACAAGAGATACTTCTTTACAACCAACCTCATATTCTGTGTGGTCCAGTGGTTAAGAAAAGGCCTTGTAACCAGAAGGCCCCCGGTTCAAATCCCACCTCAGCCACTGACTCATTGTGTGACCCTGAGCAAGTCACTTAACCTCCTTGTATTCCGTCTTTCTGGTGAGACGTAGTTGTAAGTGACTCTGCAGCTGATGCATAGTTCACACACCCTAGTCTCTGTAAGTCACCTTGGATAAAGGCGTCTACTAAATAAACAAATAATAATAATAACACAAATACTGTAATCCGAATAAATGAAAGGATAAGCCCTTGAATAACTAGGAATCCACATGCACATCCAGGTCAAGTTCAAATCCACTTCATGTGTGCTTGCTTTCCACACAGAAAGGTGATGTTTTACCTTTTTTTCTAAACCCCACCCCTTCTTATTTCAGTCTGAATGGGAAACAACAAAGAGGAAATGGAGGTGCAGGGTTTAGAAAAAAAAAGGCATGACAACATAAAACTAAAAGAACCGAGAAATACATGAACAAAACAAATGTTGAGAATACTGCAGAATAACCCACCCAGAACAATTGTAAACATGACAAGAGGTAAGAGCACTGTCTGAAAGAAGCCAAACTGTCAATTATGTTCTTGCTCTTGAAAGCCTTCTGAGCCTGGCAGACTGTCTAAAAGGTAAGTAAATTCTTAGAAAATTTAATTGCCAAGGGCTTCGTAGCTATTCTTTAATAATCTAATTTATAGAGCACTTTTCATGCACATATGTTGGTTTTTTTGCATGCTGTGCTGCTAAGGAGTTGCACCACAAAGCAGAAACTTAGCACAGAAATGGAGAACAAACAGGATATAATGAGGGTATCTTAGATGATATATACTGTGGACTATAAGCAGCATGGGGTGGGAGTGTGTGGGCATGCAGTTATTCTTATTATCTTAACTCTTCACGCATGAAGGTGATCCAATGCCTACTGTTTCTTTACCTCTGTGTCCTCTTGTAACAGAATGAATATTACTGTAGGTTAGACTTCCTCTGGAAGAACAAGTTCAAAAAGGAGTGCGAGGAGATTGAGACCATGGAAAACCTGAACCGGGTGCTTCTGGAGAATGTGCTTCCAGCTCATGTGGCCGAGCACTTCCTGGCACGCAACTGGAAAAACGAGGTGAGAATGTCCCAGAGACTATAAAGTGAACAATCATTTATAACAACCAATCTTCACCCATGTGATATACAGTACACAAAACTGTCTTAAATGGTGGTGGAGTTTTCATTTGACTTAATGCATATGTAACAGGAAGAGGCTGGGCATGAACTTGCAAGCACCTTAAACACAATACAAACAAGTCTGACATTTCGACCCATATAAAACCAGAATGGCTCTATTGTACAATGTTTAAGATGAGACTTCCTCCTTCAGTGGTTAAGGCTCCTATTACTCTATTACTTAATTATTTTTGTGTTACCAACTTTGAACTCTATGGGGCTGATGTAAGGATACGTGCAAAGTGATTTGCGGCTGCAAAGCACCCGTATTGCTGCCAAAAAACATGTTTAGCTGGTGTAAAGAGGGACTTAATGGTCACTAAAATGCACCGTATGTAAAGAATGGTTTTAAACTGGCGTTCTGCACCTGCTATAAAATTAGCACTTTGCCATCATTAATCCATGTAAATGATTTTGAAATGTATTCAAATGAATAAAAGAGCATGGGATTGGGCGGGCATCTGGAATACTAAGCATGCGCAAACATTATAATGAGATGCAAGGATTTTGCCTTGCACCCTCCAAAAACTAGCCAAGAGCTGTATAAAACCACACACCTTTAGAGAGTCTTTGGCCTCAGGCTGGCTGCTGTGGTACACTTCCTGATGCGGCGACGCTTGGCTCTTGTTGAGGAGAGGCAGGAAAACCTTTGGAGGAGAAGGGCACAACAGAGAAGACCCTGCATATTCCAACCCAGGGTCACTTTGTTTGGGATGGATTGTCCTCTCCGCTTGCCTCTCCAGCGGTAAGCTGTGATGTGGATGGCGGCCATGCTCCTGTTCCTGCTGCATGCCTGTGCTGCGTTGCGAATTTGTTCGCCGTCCTTCTGGTAACACCGACAATATTGCATTTCTCCACAGCAGAGGACCACATGGCCTCTTTGGTACCATAACTGATGTGGCTGAGGCTTTTCCAAATAACTCGGTTTCATGTGACCTCAGCCGTAAGGACTCTCAGCTCCTCCTTAGAAAACATTTATTTTATTTTCCGTGTGCCAAGAGGACTTTGCTGCCCTTCCTCTGACATATTTTTTAGTTTGGTTTGATTTTTGTGCACCACAAATCTCATACAGCGCCTACTGCTCTCTGTACTCCTAACTCACCTCACCTCAACTCTGGGCTGTAATGCACAGGTAGTGGTTATTGTGACCCTCGTTATCATGATTGCGGCTCATTATTTGTGCGTGTTGAATAATTTGCATTGCTCTTAAACTTACATAGACCGCAGTGCAAAATAATGCCCTGGTCGCTAGGAAATTTGAATTTTGCAGTAACAATTGCTGGCACTGCACCTATCCTTACGTCAGTCCCTATGTTTCTTTAATTTGTCCAGTCATGAAGCAATACATTGGTTTTGTTTGTTTTTTTAACAGGATTTGTATCACCAGTCATATGACTTTGTCTGTGTCATGTTCGCCTCCATTCCTGACTTTAAGGAGTTTTATACCGAATCAGATGTCAATAAAGAAGGCTTGGAATGCCTCAGACTGCTGAACGAGATCATTGCAGATTTTGATGAAGTAAGAGTCCCAGTAAACAAACACAAGTGTAAAGTATCTGTAAAAAACGTCTATTCCTTTGTACTTTTTTTTTCTTTATTTTGAAAGTTTGTTATCTCTGCAATGTAAATATAATTTGTAGTAAAGAACAATATTGCACCAACATAATTTGTGTAGCTATTATGAGTTTATTAACTAAGAGATACGCCCTATTTCTAATCTTGCTTGTCTAATCTTTTTTGTAATGCATGGCTGGAAGATAAATGATTAATCCTTTTCCACAGCTGTTGTCTAAACCCAAGTTCAGTGGAGTGGAAAAGATCAAGACAATTGGAAGCACTTACATGGCAGCGACAGGACTGAATGCAACATCTGGACCAGAATACCTCCAGGTATAGTACAGACCTATAGCTCAGACTGGGTGGGTGATGTCACAGACCACAAAATACAGACACACATATAAGGACTGCGGGGTGAGTTCCCACTGCTCTCTTTCTTTAATTAAATTAAATAAATCAAACAAAAAATGACTTGTATAAAAACACTCAAAGCAAAAGGCACGATGGCCATATATATATATATATATATATATATATATATATATATATATATATATATATATACAGTATATATATACATATATATATTTTATACACACATACACACACGCACAAACAAGTATCGTGCTCCCCAGCATAAGTAGCAATTGTTTACCTTTAATTTATTCTCCTTCGCTCTCCCTTCCACCCTCTCTGTGATGCGCTTTGATATATGTGGCCATCTCCAAATTGGTAATCACTTAATTCATTTGGAGATGGCCACATTACACACGTCCATGCTGCAAAACAACAATAAACCATTCCTTTTAAATCATAATAATACACAAATAATAGAGGGGCAGGCATCACCAACAAACCTGAGAGAATATTACAATCGCTGCACACTGTTTGCATTGTCAATTCAACGTATCATACCTATGCTAAATTATTATCAAGTCACTTTAGTGCCTCATATTCTAAGGCTGTCTCAGGCAATTCGTAAAATGAATTATTTGATCTTGCAGTAAATCAACCACTACAATAGTTTCAGTACTTATTTTAACATTCTGTAGCTGGTGTGGCCGAGGGAGGATTTCATACTGTCTCTCTCTGATCCACTCCTTAAGGAGAAAAGGGGAGGTGATCTAAAGCATATGTTGGTCTCATATAAAATAAACATTGAACTTCTAATTTTAACTGCACAAAGACTGAGGATAGAGTGAAAATGGAACAAAACATTAAGAACAAAAGGCTAAAGGGTTTAATTGTTAAACCAATCACAATAGCCATCACAGATTGCAGAACACCTTTTGTGTAAAATATAAACAAGTACATGAAGCTTTTGCTTCAGTCTTGAAAATTAGGATAATAACTGTATAAATTGCAGTGGAATCCAGTTAAATCATTTGTGCATCAAAGTATTGACTGTAAACCACCATCAGCTGAGCCTTTCAACAATAAACATTCTGTATTTAAACATTCCTTGAGCCTAGAAGTATACCTGTCAAGAGTGATAACATAATTGGGGTATCCCTTGATTTCCATCAGGTGGCAGAAATCAAGGTATATAATATCATTTCGAACTGGACAGACCATAAAACAGTTTTACAGTTAAGAAAATGAATTATATTGATTTTATTTCTTCATTTTTGGAAAACTGAATCATTAATACTTAAAGTAATTAGTAAAAATATTGAAATCATTTGGATTCCATTTACAAACATGTTCTGGTATGGGAAGTTTCCAGTTTGTGTGTAGTGAAGGTGAAATGTGTATACAAATAATGGATAGTATAATGCTTCTTGGTTTCTTCTCAGGAACACGACAGGCAGTACATGCACATTGGGACTATGGTGGAGTTTGCCTTTGCAATAGTGGCAAAACTTGATGTCATTAATAAGCATTCCTTCAACGACTTCAAACTCAGAGTTGGTAAGTACAAACAAGGGCTGAATAATTTCTTGTTCCAGCTGCTGATGATAAATAATGGCCTGTTACTATAAAATGCAATTACAATCAAATTAACCAGGAATCTGAGATAGGAAGACTAACCAGCACTGCATTTCAGGTAAGATTTATTAAATTCATACCTCAGCTTTTAGTCCTTATAGACTTGAAGCAAGATATTTTTTTAAACTGATGCTGCTCTTGTTTATCACCTACCACTCAAACCACACTTTAATCAAAATTGCTACCTTTTGAGGCATACACCCATTCCTCTATGAAGCAAAACTCAAAAACTTGAGAAAGACGTTTTGTCAAAACGTTTGTCATTGAATTTACTAATTTTCATTTAGAATTTTTAAATTCCCCATTGTTGAGTGTTTATAGTTATGAAACATTTCAAAATGTTCTTTATATTCAAAGCAGTAACCTTGATATGTGCACTGAATTTAAAACTGATTTGGATGAGTTGTGCCTTTTTGTGTTTTTGTTTAATCTCTGTGACAGGGATTAATCATGGTCCTGTGATTGCTGGAGTAATTGGGGCTCAGAAGCCACAGTACGATATCTGGGGAAACACAGTCAATGTAGCAAGCCGGATGGATAGCACAGGTGTGCTTGGCAAAATACAGGTAGCTAATTGTAACCATTAAGTATGGTTCGGGGGGCAGGAACAGGGGCTCCTCCCTAGTTCATCCAGCCAATCTATCAATTAACCTCCCTATTTAAGCCCTGGGTCGAACACCCATTTTCTGTCTTGCTTTTTGCATTTGCCACCTTTCCCTCCTCTTCCAAAACACAGCCCCACTCTGCAACGGTCTCCCTCTGGGGGAAAATGACTTAGGCCCAACCTTAGGCCCAGCCGAGCTTGCCTCGTCCTCAGCCAGGAAGGTTCTCTGAGAGCTAGAGGGGACCCACAGCCAAATCTATCTTGACAATCTATCATTCCAGGTTCCCCCTGGGGGCAGCATCCATGCTCTCAGCCTTTGGTTCGCTCACTTCCGACCGGTTGGCTCTCCCTGCCAGGGGGAAACCTTGTAGTCTTTGCTAACAACTTGCTTCATCTATGCCAGTGTTTTTCTCTGGATTCATGTCTCCGATCTCCCTAAGCGTAGGCATTCCTTGTTAGTCGGGGCGACTTCTAGTCTTCTTAAATGTAGCCGCTATCCTTCTCTTCATTTTCCCCTTGGAAGAAGTACCGCTTGCTTCCTAGCCTTGGAAGCCAATTGGATCTGTCTCACCTCCATAAGGACGGCTCTCCGCAAGACAAGTGGAAAGCATGTCATCTTCCTAAAGTCACAAGCACATAATTCCTATTTCAAGTCCCAGGGCTTACTCCTCGCAGCCCTTGCTCCTGTCCCGTGAATTTACTGTGCTGCTGCGTTTAGTTTGTCACAGATCAATGCAGCCCACATGGTCTTTTTGCCACATATGTACAATGTGAAATATGAGATAAAAGCACCATCAAAGGGTAGATAAATCCAATTTGGTCCCAAAGATATTCCTAATTTAGTCTACCGTTACACATTCCTGTATCAACAGAAACACTTGAAGAATCATAAAAAATGTCAGTGCACAAGAAACCTCAGTCCACAGGAAATGTCATCATGTGCTTCCTATGACATTTCTGGTCTTAATTAAAAATAATTGAAGCAAGCCTTGTAATTTAAAGCTATCCTTTAACTTAATTACATTTTAAAGAGGTAATATATTTTTTGATTATATTCACAGAATTTTTGGATTGAGTGAAATAAACTAGAACTATGTTGCCTATTTCCATTTCCTCTAACTTTTATTCAATACAAACTTCTGTGGTGAAATAGGCAAAAGAAGAAAACAACTAACCTTTAACAATACTTGACTATTGTATATTATCGTTAATGAGTATTGCTATGTTTACTGTAGATTAGGTCAAGATAATGTGTTGAGATTTAAAGTTTAGCATAATGTGACATTTTTTCCCTCTCTTTTTGAAGGTTACAGAGGAGACAAGTAAGATCTTGCAAACATTGGGATACATGTGCACATGTCGGGGAATAATAAACGTGAAGGGAAAAGGAGAGCTGAAAACCTATTATGTCCACACAGAGATGACCCGATCTCTTTCACAAGGGAATGTGATGCCTTAAAAAGACTAATATGAAAGTGCACAAGCCCAATTAACTGACTAGTTAAACATCAAAAACCACAACATCTGTAAATATTACAACCCTGTCCTTAGATGCACGAATGTTGGATGTGTTTAGGAGTGAAATCTCAAAGGCAGTGGCACATACTGAGGGAACTGCGTCGTGCACAGACAACAGTTACTCACAGGACCAATTTTGTACAAAAAGAAAAAGAAAATGTAAAAAACTAAAACAAGTGTTTTAATGTTTTAATGCCATTGTTTTGTAAAACTTCATTAAAAGTTTGTATGTATTTCCCGCTTTATGAACTCTTTGTTTGCTTAACACACAAAACTATTAGAAATTCAGAAAGCATTTGGTTGATGAAAAAACTACAGAAAGGTAAGCAAAAAAAATAACATTGAATTAATAATACTAAAGAAAGTTGGTTGGGTTCTCATCAGTGACATCTGTGAAACCAGGGATACCAGCCCTCCTTTACAAATAACATTAAATATTTGCAGGAGAATCAAATGCATTACTGATAACTCTTGATTTCTGGAAGCGACAGTAACTGTATTGTACTTCTGTGGGGAGTAGCAGGAAATTACTTTAAGGTTCTTAAAAAGAACAGTTCAAAGAAAGCAAAGAAACTATAATAAACTGACACTAAGGAATCATATTTAAGTACGTGCAGTGCATAATAATTTTGGAACACTAGTTTTCTTTGTCATAAGACTGTTCTATAAATGTGTTTCATTGAATTCACACAAACTTTGGTTCTTATATTTATTTTATTTATTTTAGTTCACCTTCAAATAATGGAAAAGAGAAATAACAGAAATTGAACATTAAATATTTCCTACATATTATAGAAACTGGTGAATTTAATAGGTTTTGTTGCATTTGGGACCAAAGTTTAACGTTTAGAACTGTTAAAATATACCAAGCTGCTAAAACATTTAAGCAATTTCCTAAAAACTGCAGCCCAATGCAAAAACCCTTGGTTGCTAAATAATAACAAAACAAATTTAAAGCCATGGTAATTGTGGGCAAATGCAGAAACGGAAGTGAAAATCTGTTTGAAAATAAATGCAAAAATACAAGCCTAATTACTGTACTGACAATATATTATACTGTTTATCTCACTATTTCCCATGCAGATTGTTATATGCTTGAACAGAGGTTCAGTGGAACTTAGTATATTTCTTTCTTTACATCCCCAGTTTTGTTCCACCAGCATTCATTAAAATACACAACATAACATCCTCAAATGTCTTTTTTTCTTTACTAAACAAAATCCTAGAAAATATCAAAAGCTTAAATTCTAGTTTCTATATTATTTAGTAAGGTATAGTCCTTTCAATCTAGGAGTAATACTCTGTGTGCTGATTACATTCACAAAGTTTTAGGCAGGTGTGACAGATCCATAACCTTCTTCAACGGAATGACCAAATCCATTTCTCCTGTAGAATTCAGAGCGCACCAGTCCAACTCTAACACATTTGCGACCTGGTTTGTCTACTGCGTTAGACAGGTGTCGTCCATATTCTGAAGATGACAAAACTGGTACAGGTCTTGATATTTCCTGAAATTAGACAAATTAACTTTGAACTCTGAATTTATTTTGTAACTTGTGGTCCCTTAACCAGTTCACATATATACAGGAAAGGGGTATTCCCTAAAGCAGGGGTGCACAACTCTGGTCCTCGAGGGCCATTATTCATCAAGTTTTAAATGTCAATTAAATAATTAACAGAAAATGAATTGAATAAAGGTGTAATTGGTTTAATTAAGTAATTAAGGGTGTGGTCGTAACATTAAACTTTACAGGCAGCAAAAGTAGATGATGTATTTCCTGTTTGTACTGAAAATATATATATATATATATATATATATATACACTGCAGATGTACTTCTACAATATACATGTAATGACTTTTTTGTACAACCAAGTCACTTTGAAGGGGGTACCAGCTAGAAGACATTTGAAAACCATTTGAGGATGGATTAAATCTAAAGCTAATGCAGGTGTACGACTTTCCAGTTTGTGGTTTCTCTTATGCAGCATCAAATCAAACAATTCCTGAAATTTAAAACACTGCAAAATGGAAGGAGGATATAATGTGGGGATGACTTTAGGCTCACTGCAGGTTGCAATATTGTCTCTTCTTTATTAATACTACTATATGATAGGCTACACTGTGTTTGTGTTGGTGATATGGAATGCGTGAAGGTATTCAATAATAGTGTGTTGGTTTACAGAGGTACTGTAAAATCTAATTCCATACCTAAAAAAGGAATAAATGACAAACTATTTGATTACTTTCAAAAACTCCATTATGTAAACAAGGATTTTCCTGGAGAGGTACCATACCCATGGGACGTGCGTATTTACGTGGCATACTATTATTATAAACTTAGAAAAGAAAAATCACATTACGTGATTTCAGACTGCAGAGTCAAATTTACATAGATTTTAGATATACAAGACTTACAAATCATGCCGTATTCCAGAAAAGGTTTTGGATTATATCAACAGGGATTTGGTCTGTGCCACAAATTTATGTTGATACAGAATGCCGGTTTGTAGAGGGGCTGGATTTTATTGTGTACTTGATTAGTGACCCTTTAAATACATAAATCAATGTATTTTCTGAAATGTTGTGTATTGTTTGGTGTACTTTTGTATGATATAATGCCCATTTTATTGTGTATGTTGTGTTATTGTTTTTGAAGGTATAAAACAAAAAGTCGAGGTGCCGCATAATGGAGATTTTGCTGCTTCTCTAACCCAGTAACTTAAATTTGTATTTAATTGGGTAGCATTGTGAATTTTTGTTTTAATAGCAACATTTATCCAGTTTTAGCTAAGGTGGCGCACTGAATTTAGATTTAATCTGCCCCCTGGACTCTCTTTATCTCTTTCTTGCCAAATTTCATTACTGGTTCTCTTTTGTCTGAACTAGGCAAGTTACTTTTGAACAACCTCTACAATACAAAATATACATTTAAACTAAATATTTTAGAATTATCAACACAAATGTATTTTAAATTATTTTAAACATGTGTTTTTAAAAAAAGTTAATTACCTTCATTCTTTGTAAATTTCATAGCAAATCATTAAATAATTTTCTTAAACCAAGACTTACCTCGTTGTTTAGATTCAGCCCTCTACTCTTAGCATGCTCTCTGTCATCACGATGAAGCTTCTGATTGTATCCGTCTGGTCTTTTAAACAAGCAGTCATATGTTAAGATTTCCTCATCCTTTGAATAATAACAATAAATAGAATGTATAGGTATAACAACATTGTATATTTGCTTTTGTTACATCACAATGGTCCATTCATAAAACAAAATGTTTTCTGCTACCATAACCTGAACCAAAACACAAAAGTAAGTGATAAGCTGTATAGCTGTGGATGCTTAAATAGCTGTATTTGTGTACAGTAATGAGGACTAGAATGGACTTTTTTTTTTACGATTTTATGTTTTTAAATTTGACAAAAATATAAACAATTTGTTTAAAATTCAAGTTGAAGTTAAATTATTTTACTTTAAAATCAAATGCTCTTTTTATTCCAGATGATATTTCTTATATTTTGTAAAGGTTCTTTATGCAGAGAACAGGGATTACATCAGTCGATTCAATGGGATGTTATCAAGCAAAATCATCCCATAGGAATGGGCCAGTAGGTATCTACTAGCCTTCTAACCCCTAAATCAACCCTCTACCCCTAAACCCACTGTCTACCACTAACGTAATCTCTACCCCTAAACCTAACTATGTTACTATTAAACTAACAGTTACTATTATTTCAACACCGCTTGTTTAGCACCCTCTAGCGGCTAATACGTCCGACGTCCATTAAAGCACTTGACCCGGACCTAATCTACCTGTTGGGAGGCTAATAGGGTACCTACAGGCCAGGTCCTATGGCATGATTTTGCTTAATAAGGTCCCATTCAATCGACTGATTCTAATCAGATCGGGAGCAGCGGCAGTGAAAAGGTAATCCACCACAATATTATTCTGCATTTTACACATTTAAACACAATCTTTGAAAACTATGAGACATTGTAAGATAAGTAATAATGTATATGTATTTAAACAAAAACATAATGTATGACTTAATTTTAAGCTTTGGTGTAATAGCATACAGTTTTAGGAAACCATACATCATCTTAGAATAACTGGCAGATGTTACCACTACTGAGATTTTTCTAACCAGCGACTTGCAAGGTATCGAGTTCACACACGATTTCCACAAATTTGCGTGTATCCACGCAGACAGACCTGTGCTTAAAGGCTCATTTCATACCAGACACATTTGTGAACTATATAACAACTGAGGGAGAGGTTTGAGGCACGATTTAGTGACGTTTGCAATCGGAAAGCGTTATTCAGTTTTTTTTGGAAAATTCTCTTTTCGTACCTGTGAGAGCCACTTAACTAGTTTCTGTAGCAAAGCTCTATGAGTTTTTTGTTTTGTTTTGCTGCATTGAAGGAAAACATTTAAACGTAACATTGCATTGTATTTTATGGTGCAATACAACTTGTTATACAGACAATAAAAAAACACAACCACACAAAAGCAAAGAACATTGTAATGGGTTAACATAAATTTACCGTTCTTCACCTTATCTTACCTTGGTTTTGCTATTGAAATAGGTAAGCTCCTTCGGATCACTTCTTTTTGGAGGAATGTAGCTAAATGCAGACAGAGAAGAAACAGGAAGGGTTCCATTTTTTAATGTTGTTTCCATTTTCATAAAACTTACTAATATCAACTGAGATCAAACAGTCCACTCGAACACGGAACTATGGCTGCCGCGTCCTTTGGTTGCTAAGAAACAAGAACCAGCACACAGGCTGCTGGTCTTCATTTGAATTCCATATTGTAATTACCATAGTTCAAATGAAAGTAACTATTGTGTGACTTTCAATAATAATATTAAATACCTTATTAAAAGTGATACAAATAAAACCACACACAGTTGGTACCCATTTCTAGCACAGTTAATCTGTCAGGCAAACAATCGTGCCTAGACAATTGTAATTGTATGTGAAACTTAATTTAAAAAGTCACCACAATAGTTTCTAAATGACAAAAGGGCATGTGTGTTACATTTGAAAAACAAGCAGCTGAACAGCAGCTGAACGTCTCCCTGCACGACTTACGCATTGTCAGACTCGGGAGGCAGCAGGGTCCTTTGGGAGAGAGTATTGCTGCGGCCCTTAGAACCCGATTTAATTTAAAGTAACCCGACTGCTCAAGGAGAAGGTTGAGCCAAGTCTCCGTTTTAAATAAAGAAAACTGTAGAAACTGCCTCCACGAGCCGGTTGTAACTATAGAGATGAAAAAATATATAACAAATATGGGATAGGGTCCTTTTCATTAGCGTGGCAACATCCTGATTCAAGGAAACGATTGGCTACAGACAGCGAGAACGGAGTTCACTCATTCAATCTCTGGTACTGTACCTAGATGCTGCGATCAGCTGACTGTCAAAGCTATGGATAAAACGGTGGTAAAATATATAATTGGGTACTCTAAAATAAAATGTAAAAATCAATGTATAGTCATTATAACACATGCTTAGTTTTAAGAATACAGCTAAATGTAAAATACCGAATTATGTTGTATAATTAAAATGTGATTAAATTGCACAGTATCCCAAAACCTGTTGTACTTGAAATTATTTCTCAACAGAACACGTCATATCTATTGAAGGAATATAATCTGAAGGTATTAGAGCATAGACATTGTATCACATGTGACTCATAGTCAAGGGAATTTCTTTTAAAATTGATTAAAAACAGTTGTTGTACAGGGGTCAGAATGTGCTCAATGCATTAAGCAATTTTATCAGTATGATGTTGGAACTGTACTGGTGTGCGGGGGTATTTCAATTGCTTCAAATTTCAACTAGGGACACTTACATAAGATAATTCATTTGAACTATTGTATTTATTTATTTATTTATTTTGTACACACTATGAATTTGTGCATTTTTTTTGTGCAGTAAGTTACCATTTATTTATTTTTAATCCTCACCAGGTCCTAAGGGAAAAATGTAATGTATGGTTCTGTTAGCCCCAGGATTAGTCTGTATGCTTTTCAGTAGACTATCAAACTCTGAAATGCCCTCTTTGCAATGCATGGAACAAAACTAAACTATTACAATATAGTCAAACATTCTGTTAGCATCCCCTTACTGGCAGGTTACTGACAATGACCAGTCTATTAGTCTTTCTTGGACTGGGCCAGTTCTGGTTGTGTACCACCAATTGGGTATTTGAATCCTATATTTTTGTGATCTGCATTTCAGCCTAGTTCTGAATGCACTCACATTTATTTTGTATTTATTTACTGGACTGCTTCATACTACCAGCAGCTTTCTGTCAATTAAAATGTGTACATTTGTATTATTACATTTATCTAGATAAGAAAAGAACAGGGGTCCAACTTTATTTCCCAAAGAACCAATTTAAATATGCAATTCTATTTGTCATTTTTGTATTCTTTACATTGTTAAAAAATAGTAGTAAAACATTTACAATTGTAATAAAACACCCACAAAAAATTCAAACTCTCAAATGAATGGATTCAAAGTGTTTTTAAAATTACAGTACATATAAAGTATACAAAACTTCCAAAAAAGTGCCAAACAGAATAGGAGGGGCAATCATATAGAAGTGTATATAAACACACATCAACACATTCAGCAAAACTACCACAATACAGTAGATGATTATTACTAGCAGTACAAAAAAAAAAAAAAAATAGTATTTCAGGTATTTTATTTTTCTCCCCTCACTGTCAGCAAGAGCTATATTTGACATTAGCCACTGATCGAAAACAACTGCAAACTTGAAAAATGAGAAATGAGGGGCTTTTTTAATATTTATTTGACATCACAGAGAAGTGCTGCCCCCCGCAGGATCCAGTGTTCACGTGGCTGTAGTGTTCTCAGGTCTGTTCACACTGGCTTCTTATAAATTCGACATGAATACAGGTGTGCATCCCTTGTACCTACAGAGACAAAAAAAAAGCTAGCACTCAAACGGCCAATACACATTATGTCACGGTTTTAGCAATGTTTCTTGTGTCTAGTGTCTGCACTAGACATCAATCATGCGTGGTAAATAGTTTAAAAGACAAGTTAAAACAGCCTAAAGAAATGCCATTTTCACTGGTATATCTGCCCTAGGCCTGTTGATACTCCACACATATGTTATCTATATCTATATCTAATATATATATATATATATATATATATATATATATATATATATATATATATATATATATTATTAATAATAGAGAGAGAATACATGCGTGTCTGTCTCCAGTCATATGACTGAACGCAGTGAACTCATTGGTTGCTGACTTTGAGACTTGCGAGTGGGTAAGCATTGGCTTCCACGGGGTCATGTTGCTAACGTCCAATATGTCCTGGCTGATGCCTGCCAACATAAAACAGTCATTCCAATTCTAGATCTCAGATGGCGATTCTATTGCTTGTGAGATAAAACAAAGTGAAATACTGCCAAGCTCTTTATATGACAGAGCTACACAGTAATAAATGATGGACATGCAGAGTTATATCTTCTTGTATATAAGTAAGAATAACTATTGTAAAGAACCATGAATCCTAACAGGGAAAGCAATAATAACTAAAACAGTGAAGCAGATAAATCATATAAAATAAGGAGACTGGTGATATAAATGTGTTTTTGTGTACTTGTTTTAGACACATTTGTATAGATTTCATGGTCCCCAGATGTACTGGAAACTATATAAAAAAAAAAAACAATAATGTATTACTTCAGTTCATGCCCTCACTTGGCTTATTTTATAATAAAATGCTTTTGGAAAAGGGCACAAATAAACTTGTAAGGCACTTATTTAGTTAACATTCAATATATTTTCAATTGGTGCATTGCAGTCTTACCTCCATAAGTTCTCTTGAGACCAGCCTTGAGCCCTTGAGGCGGCTCATTAGTGCATTTGATTGGCATATGCAATAAGGTAATTGGGAACTGCTTGTGGATGTCTGCGGTCAACCATAACCAGAATGTCTCATGCACAGTTTCTGTTTCTGTGAGTGTCCATCAACTCATCCAAGAAATCAAGCCCTAAGTCTCAGTTCTGTAACAAGGCCCATCCTCCCTGATTTGTCAGCTAAACAGGTCACCTCCTGATATAACTTTATCTGTTTTAAATATCTTTAGAAATTATTTATACTACATTTCGAACATGTATTTAAGGTGCATTAATTTGATATAAGAAGCTTCTTTGTCCATACATTTTAGAGCCATAACTATTTTCCACATTTTATTTGTTTCTTTTAATCTTATAAAATCATATACTGATTAAACACATGTAAGTCCCATATTATATAGAATTGTGGTAACTGTCTACCCCAAAACATTTAGTAAAAAAAAAAAAACTTTTTTTTTTTTTAAATTGTCTGTCAACACCAATATACAATAGACCTCTCTCGATTTCCTTGCTCTCACTGAAACTTGGCTGTCCCCTGATAACACTGTAACTCCTGCTGTCCTGTCCTCTCTCTACATCCTGTCCCATACCCCGCGTCTCACTGGACGGGGAGGTGGGACTGGTCTTCTCCTCTCTCCCTCCTTACTCTTTTCTGTCCCCTCCGACCTCTCCTCACTCTCTGTTAACACCTTTGAATTTCATGCTGTCCAGCCTCTTCCTGTCAACTCCTGCTAATTGTACTGTACCGTCCCCCTGGGCCTCTCGCTCACTTTCTAGATGAACTCGACTATCTACTCTCCTCCCTTCCCTCTCTGTCTACCCCAACTGTCCTTTTAGGTGACTTAAATATCCATCTCTCCAACCCCAGCCACTCAGCCGGATTCCTCTCTCTCCTTCACTCCTTCGACTTCTGTCTCTTTTCATCCCCTCCTACCCACAAAGTTGGCCGTCAACTGGACCTCACCTTCTCCAGGGCCTGCTGCCCCTCCACCCTCTCTGTCACCACCCTGGACCTCTCTGATCACTATTTCATCTCATTTTCTCTGTCTCTCCCTTCTCTCCCTGCTCCTCCTGTCACCTCTCGCTGTAACCTCCGCTCTCTCTCCCCCTCTGTCCTTGCCTCCACTGCTCACTCTCACCTCCCTCCTATCAACTTTTTCTCACAACTCTCTGTAGACTCTGCTACCTCCACCCTCTTCTCCTCCCTCACCTCCTCCCTCGGCTCCCTCTGTCCCCTCTCCTCCTGACCTGCTCGCCCCTCCCCTCCCCAACCCTGGCTCTCCTCTGCGCTCCGCTCAGCAAGAATCACACTGAGATCTGCTGAAAAGAAATGGAAGAGAACCAAACTCCCTGCTGCCTTAGACCTTTACCGCACTCTCCTCTCCTCCTTCTCCTCTACTCTCTCCTCTGCTAAATGTACTTATTTCCAATCTGTAATCCAAGCCTCCACTAACAACCCACATAAACTATTCTCTACCTTCTCCTCCCTCCTAAACCCTTCCCCCTCCTCCTCCCTCCTCTATCTCCTCTGATGACTTTGCCTCCTTCTTCTCTTCTAAAATCTCAGATATCTGCAAACTCTTTAACACCTCTCCCTCCCCCGCACCCCCTCCTGCTCCAAACCCTACACCCACTGCATACCCTACAAACCCACCCTCCTTCTCCACCTCGCCCCTCTCAGACTCTGACCTCTCCTCCCTGCTCCAGGGTCACAAACCCACCACGTGTGCCCTGGACCCCCTCCCCACTCACCTCTTTCAAGCTCCTACTCTACTTCCCTTCATCTCCTCCCGTCTCAACACCTCTCTCCTTTCTGGTCTCTTTCCCTCTGCCTTCAAAAAAGCCTCTATCACTCCCCTCCTCAAAAAATCTACCCTCGACCCCACCTCCCTCCAGAGCGAATGTCCTGTCTCCCTCCTACCCTTCCTCTCCAAAACCCTCGAGCGGACTATACACCGCCAGCTCTCTGCTTTCCTGTCCAACCACTCTCTGCTCGACCCTCTCCAATCTGGTTTCCGCTCTGCTCACTCCACTGAAACCGCCCTCCTGTCTGTCATCAACTCACTAAAGTCTGCCCAAGCTGCCTCTCTCACCTCTGTCCTAATTCTCCTCGACCTCTCTGCTGCCTTTGACACTGTCGATCACTCTATTCTACTATCATCTCTTGCTGACCTGGGGATCTCTGGCACTGCTCTGGCCTGGTTCTCCTCCTACCTCTCCAACCGCACTTACCAGGTAACCTGGCGTGGAGCAACCTCCACACCTCACCCTCTCTTAACTGGAGTCCCCCAAGGGTCAGTCTTGGGTCCTCTCCTGTTCTCTCTCTACACCCGCTCCCTGGCCCCCCTCATCGCATCCTATGGTTTCTCATACCATTTCTATGCTGATGATGCTCAGATTTTCCTCTCCTTCCCCACCTCTGACTCCACCATCTCCTCCCGTATCTCTACCTGTCTGTCTGCTATTTCCTCCTGGATGCACTCGCATCACCTCAAACTCAACCTCTCTAAATCTGACCTCCTTTTCTTTCCCTCCTCCTCCCCCTCCTCTGATCTCTCTATCTCTGTTCCTCTGGAATCTACCACACTCTCTCCCTCTTCCTCAGCTAAGAACCTTGGAGTCACCCTGGACCCCTGCCTCTCTTATTCCCAGCACATCTCCACTCTGGCACGCACTTGCCGATTCTTCCTGAGCAACATCCGAAGAATCCGACCCTTCCTCACCAACTATGCTACCCAGCTCCTGGTCCAGGCCCTGGTACTCTCCCGCCTAGACTACTGCAACTCCCTCCTGGCTGGCCTCCCTGCGTCCGCCACCCGTCCGCTCCAGCTCATCCAGAACTCTGCTGCCCGCCTGGTGTTCTCTCTGCCTCGCTTCGCCCACGCTACTCCACTACTCCGCTCGCTCCACTGGCTCCCAATCACCGCTCGCATCCAGTTCAAGACTCTTGTACTCGCCTACAGATGCCTTGACCAGACTGCACCCAGCTACCTCCAGACCCTCATCTCTCCCTACACCCCCACTCGACCTCTCCGTTCCTCCTGCACTAGATGACTGGCTGTACCTCCTCTACGCTTCCCTGCCTCCAGAGCCCGCTCCATCTCCACCCTCGCCCTGCAGTGGTGGAATGACCTTCCTACAGATGTCAGGACTGCCCAGTCCCTGACCACATTCCGGCGCCTCCTCAAGACTCACCTCTTCAGAAAGCACCTGTAGAACTCCTCTGTTTTTCACCTGGGACACTTATCACCCTTCCTTAAATGTGCTTTACTTGCTCTTATCTGCCCCCTATTTTACTGCATTTAATCCTGTACTGTAATCTGCCAAGTGTTTAATCTGTAGTATTTTGTATTTAATTATATCCTGATGTAACTATCACTGACATTGTTATCTGCTGTATTATTGAATTGTATTTTGTCACACTTGTACTTGCTTGAACCAAAGTCATTGTATTTATCATTGTATTTAGCTTGCTCTTAATTGTATTATTACTTGCACTGTGATTCTTGAAATGTATTTGTTTACGACTGTAAATCGCCCTGGATAAGGGTGTCTGCTAAGAAATAAATAATAATAATAATAAACAATGACTACTTAATTGTTAAACTTCATAAACCAATTCATTTTTTTCCTTTATGTAAAACAGGAATGCCTAACGTTATAGAGAAAGTTTGTTACAGTGAAATGACAATGCTCCAATACTCCAGTTTATTGGGGTAAATTGTAAAGATCATCATTAATCATTTATGTAAAGATCAGTGTCTGGTATGCTGATATTGTCAATGTGTGCATGTACAGGCTACACGTATCATTGATAATGTCAGGATATTGGGGGTAAATACAGGCAATCTGTCTGACTGGCACACTTACATTTTAACCTATATCTTAGACGCCTATTCGGCTGAAACGAGTTCTCATCAAAATAAAAACACTATAAAGAGCAATAAAATGCAAGCGTTTCTCTTAGCTATAAATATCCAAACCTCAGTCCTAAGGTTTAAGATAGTATCTAAACATCCATCGAGTGCAAGTTTTCTGAATGGAATAAAACTACTTGAAAAATAAATCAGAAATCTTTTGCACAATCTCTGCATCTGCCTCTTCTGTTTTGTTTCCTGTATCTATTACTGTATTTTTGGTGCTGTAATGTCATATAATTTAATTATTTTTGTTTTAAAACATGTACTGCTGGTTTTACAGACTCTAGTTAGCACTAATCTTGGACTACCTTACCTAAAGTAACATTAGGCAGTCCAAGACAAGTGCTAATTGGGGTCTGTGAAACCAGCTGATAATCAATAATCATTAAAAAGATCTTGTTGGCTTTAAGTCAAAATGTATTTATATCTTACAGAAGTAATTTTTTATTATTATTATTATTATTATTATTATTATTATTATTATTATTATTATTATTATTGTTGGGTAACAATTAATTTTAAGTTAGTCAAGCTTTTATTTTTTTTTTCCAAATTTAAAGTTTCAGAATAAGTCTACAAGAATATATTTTCAATGAATGCACGAATGAATCAACGTGGATTTCCCAACACTCAATATCAATGTATTTACACAATGGCAGTTTTCTCATCATTTAATAAACATGTCTGGCCGTTCAGTTAAAAGATTATGTCTATTTCAAATCATTAAGAAACTCAGATAAGAAGTCAAATATTTTGGCTGGTGCCTTGAAGAAAGCCCAAGCCAAAATATTTGCTTAGTTGATTGACTTTCTTAATAATTATAATTAAAATTCTGGATGATCATTTTAAATCAAGCTGCTTGTACCTCTGTTTGCAGAATTACATGCATGTGTGGCTATGATGTCACCTAGTGGCAGAAGTAATAGTTGCAAGGTCCACATTTTGTCACAGTTCTATCAGTAAATCACAAATGTTTTAATAACAGCCTCTCCAATGCAAATAATAAGCTAATTCATTTGAAAGTATACTGGCATTTGACAAATCCCAGTTAAAGTGAGCTTTAAAATGATTTGTATTTAATAATTTGATTACATATTCAGAAGAAAAAAATACATTTTAAATCACAGTGAGACTTCCTGGTTACTGAAGTTGACACAGCATTCCCCCTTGAAGTCACTATCTCTGGCTCAGTCTTCTTTAACATGATTAAGGAAATTATTGATATCTCATATAAAAGGGAGATAGGATCCTCCCACACCCACCCTGCACTATATCACTGGCTATTCTGAACTGCTCGAAACTATAAAGTTGCCCCTTTTATTTATGCATTTTTTTTTATATAACTCCAGTTGCAGTTCAGTTCCAGTTGCCTGCCATAGGCATATGTAAAGTTGGCTAGACCACCCAAAGTGGCTTTATATTAACAAGCACCAGTGCCATCTAGTGCACAGCAGTGTATTGCTAGCAAAACAAAAGTAAACTTGATACAAAGTGGAAGATCACCAGATGGCGATGGCACTATAAAGACACATGTATCTATGGCAGGCAAATATAACTGAAGAGCAGCTCCTGAACTCAGGTGAAAGCACCTTGATAATATATATTTATATTAAAAAAAAGATATCCGGATCATTGCAAAAAATAAATAGATTTGAAGCTACTTAATCTTTAGCCTTCCACAATGATACCAATATGAGCATGCCCATATTCCTGGTCATTGGTGTAAATCAGAAATGTCATCATGTGTGCAGTAGAGGGCACCCTACAACTGTGTTAAGGAAAAGTACTTTGTGTATGTACACTGTGTTTAGTACAGTGAATGGTTTTGCAGTATGATTTAATTGTTTGGTTAACTTTATATACAGTATAGAAAACACACCCACTGCTCACAAACTAAAGCTTTACACCTGATATTACAGCCCCACACCAAACAAAAACTTATGTTTCATTCTATGGGCATAATGCATGTTCAACTCTGGAATTGCATCCAGACTGTACTAAAAACTGAAATCCGAGCTCTGTAATAGGTTCAGAGGCAGCACGTTGGCAGTCATTGTATTAGATTCATGACTGCAATTGGCAAGAACGTTGGATTAAAAAAAAAAAGAAAAAAATCAATTCATTTGCCTTGATACAGTAGAGTACACTGAAATCATTTTCCAAACTGCAAATCAAAGTTTTCTATCCTTTATTATGTTTTTATTAACAGGGTTTGTGCTGCAACATAGTAACAAGCTCTGTGCAATATCTTAGTATTCCCTCAGTTCCCTTTAATGTCCTTGTGTGTCTCTTGCTCATTCTTATTTAACACTAGTTTATTCAAGAAGCTTTAACTAGTGAATTATTTAAATAATGTTTCAGCCTATTTTGATTAATACAATAGTTGCTCCCCCTATATAAGATCCAGTTGTAAGGCTGTGGCTCCCATTTGCCCAATAATGCCATTCCATTAGCAATGTCATGCTCGTGAAGGCAGATCACCAATAGATCTAATGTATGTATTATCCTATATATATTCAGTTGAAATTATATACCTTACTGAAACAACAAAACCCAAACCATCTGCAACTGTTGTACCTCAATGAGGAAACAATGGAACAGCTGGATTAAATTACTAAATGTTCAAGATTGCTACTGGGACTGCTTTGCAAAAAAAATACATATTTGTCAATTTTTCCTCCAAGCTTGGTATTGACTGTTCAACGATATTGACTTTTCAACCCTCGATTTGACAACAATGTACGTGCAGATTGTCTAAAATCTGTACATAGAAGTTATAGCTTTATGTGCCACAAGGAAAACAAATAAGGATAGCTCAAACACCTAAGCCATGAACAATGTCCTAAACGCGTCTAATCACAATTGGATACAGGATTCTCATAATATATTTAAAATTCTAAAGTGTGATATAGGCACACATGCCTCCACTATATTCGTGTTGACTGGGATAGCAAACAAAAATAAAATACACGTTTCAAATGTTAACAGTGCAAAATACCCTCCACACACCAGATAAGGCTTCAGCTCTTGGAAAATGTCTCTGCAAGTAATAAGTAGTTCTGCCTAAGTAATAGCCCTAATGTAACTATTATTGTTAATCAGAGCACATAGAGACATATATGCACATTGATACTGTAATAAGCACAGCAAGGAAGATTTGTGTAAGTATTAACTGCACCTCTGTGAATTTTCTGGTAGCAACGCTTTTACACAGTTCATTAATAATCATCCCCAGCCTCGCATTGCATTCCAGACCTTGTCCTTACCCTATCCATTTAATTATTAAGTACGTACTGGTATGCTGGCCAACATTAACTTTATAGACACAATAGATAGATTAAAAAATTAGCTTTTTCATTAATTGATATTTTCTCGCAACTGGTAGTACAGTACACCATACATTTGTAACATGGAAGTAGAGGAACCAATCCAGGAAGGTATATATTCTGGTCTCAAATGTATGGTTTATTTTACAAGAACGAGCAGTTCAATTAAATAAATGCAATAAACAATAACAAAGACAGGATAAGGCAGGTAACACACACACACAAAGCTAACCATCTCTGACTCGCTAATTCTAAACAGGTTCCCTCCCACTGCTCCAAAACTCACTCTCCACCCAGCTGCTCCCTCTGACAGTATTAAAACTAGTCTGATAAACTGTGATACCCCTCAGAATGAGCTACCCTGGTTGATTTATATTTGACCTCATCCTTTGTCTTCACCGCCTTTCGTTTCGTTCCATAATGCAGTGTGGAGTAGTGGTTAGGGGCTCTGACTGGAGGGTCGTAGGTTCAATCCCAGGTGGGGGACACTGCTGCTGTACCCTTGAGCAAGGTACTTTACCTAGATTGCTTCAGTAAAAACCCAACTGTATAAATGGGTAATTGTATGTAAAAATAATGTGTAAAAAAATAATGTAATTGTATGTAAAAAATAATGTGATACCTTGTAACAATTGTAAGTTGCCCTGGATAAGGGTGTCTGCTAAGAAATTAATAATAATAATAATAATAATAATAATAATAATAATAATAATAAGGGTGTCTGCTAAGAAATTAATAATAATACCAGAATTCTACAGCAAAAATGTTTAATTTAGTACTTCATTGTTGGCAGGAATTGTGCATTTTGCTGTAATATGTTTCATTGTGCAATTTTAATTAAATTTTAATTACTTACTTGAAATTGTGAATTTAGAAGCATATCGTCTTAAAGCTAGCCTTTGTGCCTTGTTGTATGCTTGTGGATAAACGTTATTTGAAAGGAAGCTGAACATTTCATCCCATCTATTTTCCATGGCTACCTGTGTTTTAAATGTTTTGCATTTCAATTGGTCACTTCAAAAGTATAGCAGAAGTTCATTCAAAGGCAGTAAACTATACCCAGAGAAGCTTGCAGTCTATAGTGTCTATACATTTTTAACAAAATATGCTTTTTTAAAGGATTTTTAATACTACTGTATAAATCAAGTGATGCTTTGCGATGAGTCTGCGAGTTAAAGCCGTGGATCAGAGGGGGTGTGTACTATCTCATGGGGTGCACTTTTTCATGCTACTCCGGTTTTGGATAGCCCATACATGCTTTCCTATATATAGTTAATAGCAATATTGACCGTATGATACCTGTGCAAAGTTATAAGCGAATATATTATAATTTACCGAAAATGGTAGCTCGGATTTGTGAGCATGTATCGAAGTTAATATCACGGCTCAAGCTAATTTTCTGTGGTCATGCGCACTTTGTGTAGGTAGCTCATCCTTAGCGGTAGCTCAGATTGTCAGAACAAGTTATACAAATCAGATTTTTAAAATAAATACAAATACGTACCTATGCTGTTTTCCAAGGAAAACCTTAAGCCTCGGTTGTCATTGCGGATACTGCCTTGAGAACTATTCGTAATTAGCACAGATAGCCAGGTCGGGCAACACTTAACCATTTACTTTCCTGAATTTCAATAGAAAATACCGTAATTTTTCAATTCAATTTATATGCGAGCGCTAGTAAAATAATGTTTGATAATACAGATCAATCAATGTTTAAACAGAAACACATACAAATTCTCAGTTTGTGACCAATGCTTGTTAAATTAAGAAAAAAAGATTGTGAACTATTTATTTAGCTAAATAAAAATACACCAGGGTGTTGTAAAGTAATGAGCAAATTTGTAACCCTGTAACCCAAGAGAACAAAACACATTGATACTTGTATTGTGATACTATGTACCATTGTTGGTGTATCCCAGTTTTTTTTTTGTTTAAATACCTTATCCGTAAACCATGCACATAGGTTGATGATCTGATTGAAAAACTGCATTTTTTCAGTTTTTTTAAATATAAATTACTGAATTTTCCCTTCAAAAACTCTCTAGCAATTGAATGTGAGTAACCATATTGTCCCACACAGGTTAAGTGTTATTGTAAAATGTGATTCCTTGATCATACTATTGAAAATAACTATAAACTTAAAGTTGGTGCAAAAAATAAAAATAAAAATAAATAGTAGCTTCTACGTAAGACTTTATATCTCCTATGTAAGACTTTATATCTCCTATGTAAGACTTTATATCTCCTATGCAGGACTTTATATCTCCTATGTAAGACTTTATATCTCCTATGCAGGACTTTATATCTCCTATGCAGGACTTTATATCTCCTATGTAAGACTTTATATCTCCTATGCAGGACTTTATATCTCCTATGTAAGACTTTATATCTCCTATGTAAGACTTTATATCTCCTATGCAGGACTTTATATCTCCTATGTAAGACTTTATATCTCCTATGCAGGACTTTATATCTCCTATGCAGGACTTTATATCTCCTATGTAAGACTTTATATCTCCTATGCAGGACTTTATATCTCCTATGCAGGACTTTATATCTCCTATGTAAGACTTTATATCTCCTATGCAGGACTTTATATCTCCTATGCAGGACTTTATATCTCCTATGTAAGACTTTATATCTCCTATGTAAGACTTTATATCTCCTATGTAAGACTTTATATCTCCTATGCAGGACTTTATATCTCCTATGCAGGACTTTATATCTCCTATGTAAGACTTTATATCTCCTATGCAGGACTTTATATCTCCTATGCAGGACTTTATATCTCCTATGTAGGACTTTCTACGGAGTGCAAACGTGCACTTTGTCCGTATTGTAATTCATGAATTTTTGAGGCAGATGACTCAAGTGGCTCACATTTGCTCTTAAATGACTAGTGTCTTAGGTAAGTAAGATTAATTTTACATATGAAAGTTATTTGCCTTTAGGCAATAGCTAAATGGAAGTCAGTTGCCATGAATGTATAATCCTCTTTTTAAATTCCTGTGATATTACTAATTCAAACAGAAAAAATACCAAGATTGAGTTGTGTTTTTCCTATAGATGGCAGCAGCATGCTAGCTTTAGCTTTCCTTCATCTTCCAGCCTCTACAATACACTGTGCTAAGATGTTCTTACCTTTGTAAGTGATTGGTTCTTTGTTATCAGTGTCCCTTTTCTCGAGAAGTAATTTGTCAAATCACTAGCAGTTTAGCAAATGCTCTTCCGACAGTCTGTCTGCACTCAAGCAGCATGCAATACAGAGCCTGAACAATTTTCATATTGCACACAAAATTACTAAGAAAAAAACTGAACTAGTAAGATAGATCATAAAATAAAATTTATAAAGAAAATGTAGAAAACACATTGTTCATAACTTATTTGACAATATAATCCCACTGTCTGTAAGTGCTGGTAATTCTGTCTTTGTCTAGTCTTATTGCTAAAAGTAACAAAAAAAACAGTGACATGTTGCAAGTATCCAGTTTTGTCTGCTTGGCTAGTTTCTGGATGTGGGTCGACACGCTTTGACCCGGGTTGAGCGAGACAAAATGCATGACGGCCGTTCGTGAGCCGATGAAATAACAAACAGCCACACCTGCGTCAAGGTTTCACTTTCTGTTTTTTCTGGTTAGCCATATTTTTGTTGCTTGAGACATACCATGAGCCAGATTGCAGCAGGGGGAAGAAACATTTGATATAATGAAGAAACATTTGCTCTAATCACCATTTGGGCTGACGGTTCAATCCAGAGAAGCTTGGATGGAAGCGTCCATAACAAGCTCCTTCTGGGGCATTGATAGGCGCATTGTGTATTTGCGTCTGTCACCCAGGTCAGACTTATCAAAAGCAGTGTGAAATCGCGTACCCGACCCGCATGACATCGGGTCCTGACCCAGGTAGAGCATGCCAGTATCAAAGGGAGAGACAGTGAACACAGACATCAATATTTATGAATTGGTTTCAGATAAAGTATAAAAATGCATTGTAACACTGCACCATATCCTGTACAATGTTATTAAAAACAATTGCACCTGGTTCCCTAAATATTGTGGAATCTTAAAAAAGGTAAACTGGCGAACTTTTGATACAGATATAAAGACAAGCTTAAAATTGACAAGTAGGTAATTTATATTTGGATACATTAAAGAATGTGATTTTTTTTTTTGGGGGGGGGGGGGGGGGGGGCTGGGTTGATGGAAAGTTATTGCAATTGTACAGTAAAGTGAACAGGACAAAAGTCATCGATTACATACTCTTGACCAAAACACTAGGGGTCTATTTTAACTGAATTCTGCTGGTGTTTTCCCCCGGAGCTGATTTATTGACCCACTATTTAAATATACTTCATAAAATAAAATAATACAGTGGAATTACATTTTTGAGCTGCACAATTTAGATATGCCCCTCTTTAGATAATTAAAATAGACCCCTACATTTGCATCAAATTTGCAGTGCTGCTAAATATGGGTGAGCCCAAGTGTAGTGAACCAGAATCTGGAGAATGAAGGGATTTTGCACCAGGACTGACCATCATGCTCACCAGTGGAGTTCTGTAGAACATGATGAGGACATTAAGGGAAAATGTATTTCCAGCAGAAACAGTTAACTATAAACTCACATGGTTTCCAACAGAATTTCCACCATTCCATCATGGAAGGAACCTTCTATGATATATTGTTCATTAGTGTTATAGCCCTCCACGTGACATCAGAGAGCTTGGTGATGCACTGACTGAAGAAAGGGACAAAATCCTCCATGATGTCACCTGCAGCGATACCGCCTGATTAGAAGCATGTCCCATCGGTGTAGAGATTGCATCAACGCCAGAAGAGCCCATACTTGATACTGAGACATTCACATGGACAACTGTATGAACAATTGATCTCCAGAGACCAAACCTAAATGCATTTTGATTTCCGTGATTCTTGTGATCTGTGTGTCACATCAGTGAATGTATCTGTTCATTTCTGTGTGTAGTGCTCTCTTGAAAATTCAAGTTTGAAATGTTGCTCCTTTAAAAAAAAAATAATAATAATTAGTGTGCCCAATTATTTTACCCCTAATTTTCTCCCCAATTTGGAATGTCCAATTTTTTTTTCTCCTCACCCCAGCAATTCCTGGCCAGCAGGGTTTGCTGTAGTGCTATAAGGAGAAACATTCCCTGCTGGTTTTGTCTCCTTAACCCACAGGAGCACCAGAGCCAATGCAACACTCATTTCTGAATCCCCAGCGAAGACCAGTGACCCTGCACAGCCAGGACTCAAACCTGCGCTGCATGACTCATCCTGTACACCACTCGGCTGTGCTTTTACCAGGTGTATTTTAATGTCAAGAAATCTGGTACTTTTATTTGCATACTGTATCTTAGCCTTTCCTACTGTGAGTTACAGTACAGAGTCAAATTGTCTCCACCCCTTTAGCACTTTCTTTGCTTCCTCTAGTGAGGTGAACTGGCCTTGGAAGTGAAACAATAACTGACAACCTACATGCACAGATACAATTATTTAAAAATGACAATACACGTTTGCATAATAACTGCACATATGAGGTCTACATGACAAATTGAGATTGCTGTAAGTTTATCCGAGGAATTCTAACTACTGTGCATTAAACGTACCTAAGGTGACCATATTTTTAAGCCCTTAAACTGGGACAGTATGAAATATTGTGAATAACTTCCAACTTCCAAGCTACGGGGAAGATCTAGGGTTTTTAATTCCACTTTGGGAATGTTAGATTTAAATATCATATTGAAAGTGAATGCAGAGACTCATGGTGATATTCAGAGTGGAATTTTTTTACTTTTAAAAACTTTTTTGTGAATAAATGATCTTATTATTACATTACATTACACAGTAGCAATAAAATTCCAAGATTCTCAATTCACAAAAAATCTATTTTATTGCGGATTATTGCTGCAAATCTAGTCCCTTTTCGGCCTAAGAAACTGCATTTTCTTCTATCTCTATGTTATCCTCCAGTCTCCAATCTGCAAACCAGGCCCTTCCTGTATGAAAACATTACATATCTCAATATTTCTATTTATTAAAAGATTAGTTCATAGAATCTATTTTTTTTCCCCAAATGATTTTTTTACGATGTAATATGACATGGTATTTGTTCTGTATATATTTTTTCCTATTGCAGTTTCTGCTAGGATTAATAGATACTAAGCAGGGGTAACAACATTTATTCAAGCAGCTTATTTTAGCGCCAGCACGAAGCGCCAGCCAACAGAAGCGCCTCAACAAAAGAGCCGGGAGTCTAGCTGTGGGAGTCTACAGGGAACCAGGTAACCAGGTAACCAGCATCTGAAGCAAGATAGGTATTTGATCCTGCTCCTAGTAATTTTTCCATTAACTATATAGTATCATTATCTGGTGTTTCTAATTGGGGAGGAGTGTGTGATTTTATCCCAGGCAGTGTGCTTATTTTGAGTACTTAATTTGTAATTTGTAAATTTGAATCAGGGTGGGTTAACTTGATTAGAGCAGTTTGCATTTGAATTGGTCTCCACACAGCTCCTGCAGTTGTGTGATCCCATCAAAGTGTGTGAAACTATTGTCTCCAGAGCAGTTAGCAGCTAGTTCCCTTGCTAAGTGAAGGGAGTTATTTAAGAGTGGGCATCTGGTAATTAGTTCAGTCTACAGGGAACCAGGGAGAGAGGCAGATAGATAAGTTCCTGCTTTTTGTAATTGTAACTACTACATTTGGTGACATTGTAAGGTGGTGTTTGAATTGGCTGAGTTTGTGTGTGATTAGTACCAGGTGAGTGGCTAAATTGATTAGCAGTTGATTTTGCTATTTGATTGGTTTCCACACAGTTTAGTTGGTTCTTTTGCCAAGCAGGGGTAACAACATTTATTCAAGCAGCTTATTTTAGCGCCAGCACGAAGCGCCAGCCAACAGAAGCGCCTCAACAAAAGAGCCGGGAGTCTAGCTGTGGGAGTCCAGCGAGGGGAGGCCTGCGCTGAGTCGCTGTTCGACTAGATCCGAACCTACCAGCGCTCTGGAAGAAGCCATCTACTAGTCAGGTCTGTATCCTCCACCCCACTGCTCCTACTGTGCCTTTTGTCTTGCTTGTCCTGCTATGACTGTCTCTCACATCCCTGTTCTGTCCTCCCGTCCTCGTCCTCTGCCCTCCCTCCGCTGTTGCTCCTCCAACCCCTCTAACCTCATTTCTCTGCCTCTCCCCCCCTCCCGCACACTCTCTGGTGCACTCTGGAACTGTCACTCTTCTGCTAACAAAGCTGATTTCATCTCTGCCTTTGCCTCCCACCTCTCGCTCGATTTCCTTGCTCTCACTGAAACCTGGCTGTCCCCTGATAACACTGTTACTCCTGCTGCCCTGTCCTCTCTCTACGTCCTGTCCCATACCCCGCGTCTCACCGGACGGGGAGGTGGGACGGGTCTTCTCCTCTCTCCCTCCTTACTCTTTTCTGTCCCCTCCGATCTCACCTCCCTCTCTGTCACTACCTTTGAATTTCATGCAGTCCAACTAACCTCTCCCTGTCAACTCCTGCTCATTGTTCTGTACCGCCCCCCTGGGCCTCTCACTCACTTTCTGGATGAACTCGACTATCTACTCTCCTCCCTCCCCTCTCTGTCTACCCCGACTGTCCTGTTGGGTGACTTCAACATCCATCTCTCCAACCCCAGCCACTCTGCTGGATTCCTCCCTCTCCTTCACTCCTTCGACTTCTGTCTCTCTCCGTCCCCTCCTACCCACAAAGCTGGCCGTCAACTGGACCTCACCTTCTCCAGGGCCTGCTGCCCCTCCAACCTCTCTGTCACCCCCCTGGACCTCTCTGATCACTATTTCATCTCTTTTTCTCTGTCTCTCCCCCCTCTCCCTGCTCCTCCTACCCCCACTGTCACCTCTCGCCGTAACCTCCGCTCTCTCTCCCCCTCTGTACTTGCCTCCACTGCTCTCTCTCACCTCCCTCCTATCGACTCCTTTTCACAACTCTCCGTAGACTCTGCTACCTCCACCCTCTTCTCCTCGCTCGACTCCCTCTGTCCCCTCACCTCCCGACCTGCTCGCCCCTCCCCTCCCCATCCCTGGCTCTCCTCTGTGCTCCGCTCGGCAAGAATCACACTGCGATCTGCTGAAAAGAAATGGAAGAGAACCAAACTCCCTGCTGCTCTAGAACTTTACCGCACTCTTCTATCCTCCTTTTCCTCTACTCTCTCCTCTGCTAAATGTGCTTATTTCCAATCTGTAATCCAAGCCTCCACTAACAACCCACGTAAACTATTCTCTACCTTCTCCTCCCTCCTAAACCCTCCCCCCCCTCCTCCTCCCTCCTCTATCTCCCCTGACGACTTTGCCTCCTTCTTCTCTTCTAAAATCTCAGATATCCGCAAACTCTTTAACACCTCTCCCTCCCCCGCACCCCCTCCTGCTCCAACCCCTACACCCACTACATCCCCTACTAACTCGCCCTCCTTCTCCACCTTCTTGCCCCTCTCAGACTCTGACCTCTCCTCCCTGCTCCAGGGTCACAAACCCACCACGTGTGCCTTGGACCCCCTCCCCACTCACCTCTTTCAAGCTGCTGCTCCTGCTCTACTCCCCTTCATCTCCTCCCTCCTCAACACCTCTCTACTTTCTGGCATCTTCCCCTCTGCCTTCAAAAAAGCCTCTATCACTCCCCTCCTCAAAAAACCTACCCTCGACCCCACCTCCCTCCAGAGCTACCGTCCTGTCTCCCTCCTACCCTTCCTCTCCAAAACCCTTGAGCGGACTGTACACCGCCAGCTCTCTGCTTTCCTGTCCAACCACTCTCTGCTTGACCCTCTCCAATCTGGCTTCCGTTCTGCTCACTCTACTGAAACCGCCCTCCTGTCTGTCACCAACTCACTTAAATGTGCCCGAGCTGCCTCTCTCTCCTCTGTCCTAATTCTCCTCGACCTCTCTGCTGCCTTTGACACTGTTGATCACTCTATTCTACTATCATCTCTTGCTGACCTGGGGATCTCTGGCACTGCTCTGGCCTGGTTCTCCTCCTACCTCTCCAACCGCACTTACCAGGTAACCTGGCGTGGAGCAACCTCCACACCTCACCCTCTCTTAACTGGAGTCCCCCAAGGGTCAGTCTTGGGTCCTCTCCTGTTCTCTCTCTACACCCGCTCCCTGGGCCCCCTCATCGCATCCTATGGTTTCTCATACCATTTCTATGCTGATGATGCTCAGATTTTCCTCTCCTTCCCCACCTCTGACTCCACCATCTCCTCCCGTATCTCTACCTGTCTGTCTGCTATTTCCTCCTGGATGCACTCGCATCACCTCAAACTCAACCTCTCTAAATCTGACCTCCTTTTCTTTCCCTCCTCCTCCCCCTCCTCTGATCTCTCTATCTCTGTTCCTCTGGAATCTACCACACTCTCTCCCTCTTCCTCAGCTAAGAACCTTGGAGTCACCCTGGACCCCTGCCTCTCTTATTCCCAGCACATCTCCACTCTGGCACGCACTTGCAGATTCTTCCTGAGCAACATCCGAAGAATCCGACCCTTCCTCACCAACTATGCTACCCAGCTCCTGGTCCAGGCCCTGGTACTCTCCCGCCTAGACTACTGCAACTCCCTCCTGGCTGGCCTCCCTGCGTCCGCCACCCGTCCGCTCCAGCTCATCCAGAACTCTGCTGCTCGCCTGGTGTTCTCTCTACCTCGCTTCGCCCACGCTACTCCACTACTCCGCTCGCTCCACTGGCTCCCGATCACCGCTCGCATCCAGTTCAAGACTCTTGTACTAGCCTACAGGTGCCTTGATCAGACTGCACCCAGCTACCTCCAGACCCTCATCTCTCCCTACACCCCCACTCGACCTCTCCGCTCCGCCTGCACTAGAAGACTGGCTCTACCTCCGCTACGCTCCCCTGCCTGCCGAGCCCGCTCCTTCTCCACCCTTGCTCCGCAGTGGTGGAACGACCTTCCTACAGATGTCAGGACTGCCCAGTCCCTGACCACATTCCGGCGCCTCCTTAAGACTCACCTCTTCAAACAGCACCTGTAGAACTCCTCTGTTGTATCCTGGGACACTATCACCCTTCATTTAAATATGCTTTATTTTGCTCTTATCTGCCCCCTATTTTACTGCATTTAATCCTGTACCTCAGAATATTGTAATCTGCCAAGTGTTTAATCTGTAGTATTTTGTACTTAATCATATCCTGATGTAACTATCACTATTTAATCATATCCTGATGTAACTTTCACTATTATCTGCTGTATTATTGAATTGTGATTTGTCACACTTATTATTGAATTATTGTATTTCTTGTTCTTATTGTATGACTTATATTGTAACACTTGAATGTATTTGTATTTGCTTGCGATTGTAAGTCGCCCTGGATAAGGGCGTCTGCTAAGAAATAAATAATAATAATAATAATAATACTAGGAAATATTTTTTTCAGACACTTTCTATGATTAAACAAGACTCTTACATTTTATATTATGAGGTGAGAAGTCTAAAGGTGATGAAATGTGTTAAATACTGGTATCCTATCTTTTTGACTGTGTGCAATAAATGAGGCCCACTGCATCGCCCATAAACTTCCCCACGTTTTCACAGATAATCAGCTTTTCTGTGTTTAGACGCGGCCCTGGTTGCACAAACAGGAATTTCCTTTTGAAGTAGTTATTATGGTAAATAGTAATCCAGACAGGCAAACCCTTTAAGTTTCTCAGAATAGTTGTATTTCCAGATTCCCCCTTTAACATCTGACAGGTATCTCTTAAAACGGAACGGAACCTGTTCGAAACCTGTTCATTGCATAATGAAATTTACTACCTGTTCCATTATTTTCAATCTATGCAGTTTATCGGTACCAATCAGTGATCATAAGTAAGCATCTTCTGACAATCAGAATTAGATAGACGCATTTTAAAATTATAAATGAATGGAATAAATCAGAACAATTGAGCCTTTAACTGAGCTGTGATTTTCCCAGGTATGGTAAAGTACAGGTAAAATACTGAGTTTTGTGTGCGAAATGAATTACAATACATTGTCTCAAGAAAAGTATGTTTAATTTAAATCTACTAGATAGCTGGAATTATTTAAAATAACTATTTAATTTTAGTGTGACACTAAATACTTAGTTACATAAATATATGCAGTAACTACTTCCTGAGCATCTGACGATTTAGGGTTAGAATATCGGTTTGACATTTAGAGGTTTGTGGTTGCCATATAAACCACTGTTTTGTTGCATACAGCAACATTTCTATACACCTATGCTTAATGTAAAGGCGTTTTCTGCTCAGTGGTGTAAGGAGACAAGCCTCCTCATTCTGCGCAGCAGCTACATTGCCACCAGCAACAGCAACCTTGTCTGCACCCATAACTTTTCTGTTTCCGGAGGTTCCCGGAGACCCCCGATCCCTCCCACTTTCCTCGTTGACTTTCCTCTCGGTTCCACTCGGGGAGAGCCGCCGGCCGGCGCTGCTGATTTGTATTATCCAAGATGGAGGACTGCTGGTGCTGTTAGCATTGAGGTGTGACTCTGTCCGTGTGTCCCTGGATGCGCCTTACAGCTAAAGAAGACACACATTTAACTCGAACACTTAATACATTTTGAAAAAGTGCTTTTGGGGAATTGCAACTCGCTTTCCAGCCATGAGCTCTGGAGAAGGAGCAGAGGAGACTGCAAAGGACGCGGCCGACATAGCGGCGTTTTTTAAATCTGGTAAGCAAGAAAAAACAAGAGGCGAGCGCAGTTTCTGCTGCTGCCAGTGTGGTAATGTGCAGGGACATTGTTCCCGAGCAGCGCTGCACCGACATACAGCTGTGCTTCTGTGGGGTGGGGGAGGTTAATCGTGTACACAAGGAATTCACGTTTATTTGGTAACTACCAGACCACAAATAGCATTTTATGTCCCGAAGATTGGCACCTTTTTAGTGTTATGTATCTCTTGTTGAAAAAATGCTTTTTTTGTGTTGTAGTGGAGTACAATAAGGTACAGTATTGCACTGTGATATGATTGTACATTACAATGTACGTGCAAGACGAGAAAACATACGTGTAGGCATACATTATTTCATACAATTATTTGGATCTGGTGTTTGATTGCAAGTTCTGTATTTAAGCATACAGGATATATTGTATTTGTGAAATGCTTTGGAATATGATATTTGAATTGGACGTTCAGAGGTGTAGCTCATTGCATCACACACGATGCAATTGTTATTTGTAGATACATTTTAATGCAATGGAATCATAATTATATAATAATGCCAACAAAAAACACTTCATGTCAGTGATTAATTTGTAGCGTTAGTTTATAATTCAGATTAGTTGATGTTAAGATTACTGTCTAGGTAGGCACAGTGGGTTGGATCAATAGATACATGAGAAACATGACGAGCTATATATATATATATATATATACCGTATATTTGAAGTAATATTATTGTATGCCATTTTTACAATTAATATTATCAATGGGATAAGAGTCTTTAGACATTTATGTGTATATATTTTTGAATAACTCCATGTAAATGCGCAAACATTTATTTTTAAAAGAAGATGGTGTGTTATATTATAAAAGCTGCAGTTGTCTTTTGTTGTTAATACTATTTAATGCTTATTGCGCAGTCATTCAATTGCAAGACGATTTAGAATTAGAAGTATAGGTCATTTAATGAACAAGCTGTCTGGAGCTAAATATTGCACACTAGTATTGTCAAATTACGAGCTGTACACCCAGTATGATCTGCGAGAGTTCATACAAATGGTTATACTGTACTAGTTTTATTTGGCAAGCGTCATGTTACAGAGCGCTGTATTACAGTTGCAAAACGCAGGTCCTATGGTTCAGTACAATACAGGGAGACTGGAATACCTGTCTAACACATTTTAAAAACGGCATATCTTATATATATATATATATATATATATATATATATATATATATATATATATATATATATATATAGGAACATACTGTAGTGTTGAAAGGACCCCTCCCTCCAATCCCATCTATATCAGCGCCACAACATCAGGAGAAGAATATGAGTAGTAGGCTACCGTAAATAAATGAGTAGTACAACTGCCAAATATAATTTCTGTTGTGCTGCTAGTGGTGGTGGTCGCTGATGAAGCACCTACCCTCCCCTGACAAGCCTCTCCTAAACCTTCTGTTTCACAGAGGACATTAAGAAGCTGGATGAAAACCTGGGCAGTGTGCACCATTGCAGGACTAAAACTACTTTATATATGTCAGGATGAAAGACAGATGTTTTCAAAATCTGATAGCATGTTTTTTTTTTTTTATTCTTTAAGGTACAAGGGATATGTATGTCGCAAAAATAAAGTGATGCTAACTTTCTTATTTTTGCAATGAAGTGCACAAAATGGGGTTTAAATGTACGGCCAGGTTGGAGCTGGTCATCCACTGAGTCAGGTTCCAGTTTATTTTAAGAAGAAACCTTTTGAACAACTGCTCAATTCTTTGTGGAACTTAAGGGGTTAATACAATTAAAATAAATTAAAAAAGCAGTCTTATTTATTTATTTATTTTTGGGCAGCTCAACTCTATGCAAAAGAGAATGTTCCTCTTTATGTTTTTAAAATACCACTCCTGTTGGGGGGAGGGGGTAGTAATTATCAGTTGCTCAGGTAAGGTCAAATGCATTTGTCTGTTGTAGTAACAAGAGCTTCACCACTTGTAATTTGCATTACGAGTGCTGAATGAATGTCCATTAGTGTGGCTGAGATAATTGAACAGTCCAAAGCTGAAAGGTTTCAATGGTTTTTAGAATACGGGATGCAAATGTTTGATAGCCAGTATCCAAACACTATACACATAAGAGCAGAATGAAATGTTGTGCACTAGTACGATAAACATATTTCATTTATAATTATTAGGGATGTAAATATTGTGTAATAAGAAATCCATTTATACTGTTTGATTTCTATCGTTTAACCGTAGTTACACTGTCACATGAAATACCCTTTAAATAAATACACTTTCCACATATATTTAGTCTTTGTCATGCATTGACATTTGTTTACCAAACATAAAAAGAGGCAGCATTGAGCACAACTGACGATGTGTGTACCGGTACACCTTTCTAAGTTTATAGTATCTCCTTCATAGTTAATCTCGAGCCACTACAGGGGACACTGGTTTCACATAAAATAAAACTCCATTAAAAAAAAAAAAAAAATGCATGTTACCGTCCCATAAAATTAGCGTAGCAATTAACAATTCATTTTTCAAGATTCTAAAGAATTAACGCTATTATCAGTTTTAAAAGCAAATATGTAAAAGACAATATTTTTTCCCCCCCGTTGTTTGAAGTGACCACAGATAAACTGCAATGTTAACAAACTGTGACCACAACTACTTAACTAAAACATCAAAATGTAAACCGCTGTACTCGCCAAAGATGACGAAAATGTCATCCAACATAAAACGTAACATGAACATGAAATGTCAGCAGTAACTATTTACACAAGGAAATCCAAGAAAGTTTTTGGTCTTTCGCTAAAAATCCAAAACGTCCCCAACAGAAAACAAAATATGGTCCAGTTGTGATTAAACAAGTACTTTTTCAAAGTCCCGCTGAGGAGACATCAGCTAAAAAAAAACAAAAAAAAACCCTGCAACTACAAGTGTTTTTTATTTTAAAAAAAAAATTAACATGTTGACGTGTTTCGGTGTCTTGTATGCGACCGACTTAGTGGAAAATACGTTTTCCAGGCACAGATGATCCTGGAATGCACAGGTAATTTTTTGCCATTTTTTTCCAGTGTAGGAAAGCGGTGCGGACTGGCCTTCCACCACTCCAATGGATTGCAATGAAATGCAGGGCAAGGCTTCCTGAAGTAACTTTCCACTTCATTTTCAGCTGTATTATTGTCCGATTTTAGAACATAGTCTTCCCCTAAAAGCACTGACATGGCACTATTCTTGTCTTTCACATGGTCTTTTATCTGCTGGCTCGGTTGGTTCAGGTACAGCTACAGCACTCGGTCAAAACGCAGCACTAACTTCGCTTTGACCACTCCATCTTTACAGTCCTTCCTTTTCTGTTTTGACGCCAGCTGCTGTGCTCCGTGTGCGAACACCAGAAATCGACAGCTTGAGACTAGTTTGATAGATGAGGTTTCAGTCGACTAATCATGCCTAACCCGACGTCATACGTTGCCAAATAAATAAGTTACATGCAGAGGAGTTGCAGAGTTCAGAGGCAGTGCGTAAAGAGCACACGTTTTTGTTGGATAAGTACTTTTAAAACACAAAATGGCGAATACATTTTATCAATTTGTATTATACGTTAACTGTTATGTAAAAACGGTATGAATTTATTTATTGGTTTACCGTTAAACCTATTGTATCCCTAATAACTAAACAGTAGAGTGCAATGCATGATGATACAAAATATAAAAATTATAATCTCTTTGTCTACTATAGGGAGCAAGGTTATTTATTTTATTTAATGGTAAACCATGTAAAATTGTACTACGTTGTTTTTAAAACTTTCATTTTGTGCATTTTTATATGATGTTGAGCTCTGAAATAGGAGTGATGATAGACTGTCATTGGTAACTTCTCAATGCTGTGCTGACATTTGACTGCAGATGGGAATGTGTATGCAATTCCCTGTAATGACAGTGAGAAAACCGTGTGATGCACTGTGTGAATACAAAGTAGCTTGGAACTGAGCAGGAGGGGATCCCAAAGAAGACAAGCCGTGTTCTATTCAGTGTGAATGCGGAGCATATGTTGTATGGATCTTATTCTAATTCAAGGAGAATGGCCAAAATACCTGTATGGCCATTACCACTGTGGAAGGCCAGAGGAGCATGGGGCAGCATTTGGCATTTTTAAATTGCTGTAAACTGCTGTGGTATGAACTGCATGAAATCAGAATGGAAGAAGCTTTAGGGGGCACACACAATGTCCATTATTATTGAATTTAACATTTATTTCAATTGTGGCTTAAAAGAACCCTAAAAAAACCTTTGGTAATAATTTATAAAAAAAAACCAACCTTCAAATCCCATAGATGAGCAGCAACCAACAGACTTAATTTAAAAGATTGCGTTTCACAATTTAGGCATACTTCTAGTAAAGAATGACTAAGCTTCAGTCACCTGCAGTAGCTTTGCCTTGTTGAGCCATCTCATAGTCATAGTCTGTGTGTAATGTGGTTGATAAATATGTTTAATAAAATATAGTTGTAAATACAGTATAATGGCGATCAAGAGCAGGAGTTACGCCATCCAGGTCTTTGTGTATTACTTTACCAGTTAAAGTGCCGTTAGCAGGGATATAAATAACAATCCTATTGCATTGCAATTCATGCCGTTCCAAGATTTAGTATTAGTTTTCTGAGCCACGATTTCTAGGTGGTAAGCTCAAACATGTATTAAATAGGTTCTTGAAAACAGAATTTTTTTTTAGGTGCTTTAAAGACATTCTGGTTCTTCCAATCCAATTGTGGCGGTGTAAAGCAGCCACAAAATACACAATTTCCCAGTGTGCAGAGCCTCTGACATTGTGGTTCTTCCATTCCAAATCCATCCTGACACAGCCCTGTCTTTTTCTTTGTGTTGCTGAGGACCTGGGAGTAAATTGAGAAAGACAAAGGTGTTTTTTTTTTTTTATAACTTATTCTGAGCATACAACTAGACTTAGGTGGTTGCTTTGCATCAGCAATTCCGGCAGCAATACCTGCACTAGTGTGCTTGGAATCATATACTCTGCAGCAATACACCCATGTTTCTGGGAACCATGGAATTCAGGCAAAGTAATCTAATTTACAGTGTCCCCCCTGATTGTATTTCCCATCTTTTACCCATGGAGAATAATTCTCAGCTGCCAGTCAAGTTCATACAATTAACATTCTGGTTGTATAATCTGTGTAAACATCATACAGTGATGTGTGTAAATGTAATTGTGTAGTTGGAAAGGTTGGACCTATTTGTTTACCTTGAACAACAAAGGGTTAAGACTAATAAAGGGTTAAGACTTAAGGCCGCCAGACGCAATGTGATTTTTCATTGGTTGACAATACACACTAGAAGCGACACACTAGAAGTGACACAGGCGGTGTGACATATTGGAAAACTGCCAGATCAATAAAACTATGATGAAGACTGGTATATAGTCGTCAACAAGATGTAGTAATTGTGTGATGGTAATTCAACATATATGGCAATAAATCATACATACCGGGCTTATCCAGTGCCTTAGAAATTGACTCCCATATATGTAAATTCAAATCTGCATCTTTATAATTGCGATGAAATTTGTCATAAAGCTCCACGGCAAGTACTTTTTTTTTCCCTCCGTCATTTTGGATAGGGATTCACCCTGCTGGACCACGTGCATTGAAGCTGTTCTCTAATTGGTCAATTCCCTAGAATTAAATTCTATTTATTTGAAAACCCCCCACAGGTCTCGCCTCAGGCCTTAGCCTGAACTAGGGCTTGGTCTTTTTGGTTTTTATTTTCCAAATCACTACCTCCATTTAAATGTTAATTATTAGTTGTTAAGCTGTTTCTGCATCCTTATAAAGAGAAAACTACTAGTTAAAGATTGGGTTTAAGATTTTTTTCTTTGCTACAAATCAAGGATATTTTAAATGATGGACTTTCTGTCGGAGTGCACTCCGTACTGGGTATTTTATGCTGAAAAGAAAATCTGTCAGGACAATTGTGTTAAACGAGTGAAAATAACAAAAGCACAATGACTACAAGAATGAAATGCAATTAACGATGAGCAATTATTAAACAATGCAGTGACATGTAGCCAGTCTTCACATCAGGTAAAGATGGGAGAAAAAATACATCATAAACACCATTGATGTGACATGGAGACATGGCGTGAGATATTGAGCTGGCCTGTAACTTGGAGACATAGAATGATCCAGGAAATCACGTTGGGTCAGTAGAGTACATGCAGTGGTGCTAATGCTTTATTCATTTTGCTTGGGTCCGGTACCTGTCATGATGGTCGGGTGAGTCAGTCAGTATGGTCATGATACACTTTGAAGTAATCAAAGCAGTGCGCAAGCTTACTGCATTGGAAAAAATGTTTGCATTCATTCTGAGACTCTAGGGCTTTGAAGGAGGGAATAGTGAGTCATGTTTTGGGTGGGGGGGGGGGGGGGGTGCTGTTGTGACTTTAATTAAATAAATCAAATGTTACTAATGCTCGATTCTGGGAACACTGAATTTGATTCATACTGGTTTACAATACTTACCAGGGCTTACAATACATTTTCTATAGCCTTTTGAAGGTAATCAGACTGAAGTCTAAGTTGATGTTTGATATGACATTAACGAAATAAAAAGTGGGCTTCAGCCCACAGTATTTTAGCGTACATTGTGTATAATGACTGTTCGGCTTTGCTCAGATGTTCAGTATATTTGTGATGATGCAGTAATGCTCCAGTTTAATCAATTCCTTACGTGCATATACTTTCCGGTTTACATATATTAACAAGTATTGTGCAGATTACACGGCACAGCCTGTAGGTGGATGGTGGGCAGCATGGGAAATTTGATGCAGGCCAGGACCAACATCCATATCGACACCTCGCATACTGTATATGAACAGATACTTTATTAGCTGAGCTCATTGAATATCTTGGGAATCACTTGTGAGATCTATATTCTGTGTCTAACTCCTTTTGCTCTACTCTTTCACTGAACAGCAAATCAAAAAACAAATCAGACTGGTTTGTAAGCTTAGTTAACCAAGTGTATCACTGTTTACAGCCAACTGAACTAAGGGCCAGTAGCCTAAATCTAACAGATTTTCTATTAAATAAGAAAGGCATCTTGAATGATCAGGATCCGTCAATGCTCCTTTTGATGTAATTTTGATTTAGCTGTCTTTAATGTTTGTCAGATTTTATTATTATTATTATTATTATTATTATTATTATTATTATTATTAATCCAAATGTATAATTTTGTGTTATAAGCAAACGATTACAGGTACCATACTGTTGAGGGCAGTTATCGCATGATTTGGTATCTTATCTTGTGTGAAGAAAATACACAGCTATTTATGAAGAAAGAAAAACATTCCCCAGGATTGACTGAAACTGAATACAGAGCTGTGATGTGATTTGAAGCGCATTTAAAGAATGGGGATTCCAATTGATCAGTTTGACCATCACATTTACAATTAAGTAATGCAGACCAAATGCCCAGAGCTGGGCACATCACAAATCCTCATTGTTCTCACAGGAGAAAGAAGTATTCCGGAACGAACTTTTGTAAATGGAGCTATAATTTAGAGGGTTTACCAGAGATCTGCTGTACTGGTAATTTGATATGAGAGTACAAAAAACAACTTCATGTTTTAATGATGCAAACTTGCATTTTGTTTTGATAAGCTAGTGTTTCTGATAATGATGGTTGAATTTAATCTGTCCTGTACAGTACATGGGGAGCAACATGAACATTGCTTAAATTGCTTAAATTTTAAAAACATGTACAATAAAACCCACATCATCAAATAATGTCTCTGCCAGATTTAGAAATGTAAGTACTGTATTAGCTTTTCCTTTATCCCACTGTACTGCAGTTTGCTTCTGGTAGATCATGTACAGTACAGAGTGGTTAGATCTGATTAGATTAACCGAAAATGTGGAATGGAGAACAGTGATTTGGAAAATGCACACCTCCAGTCCTAAACAGGACGTGTTGTAACTTGTGAAAAGGTCAACTTTCACTTGCTCAAGCTATGCAGCAACAATGATCTGAGAAGCGTGCATGCTGGGATAAGCATACTATACTACATTACCGTACTAGCATTCTGATTTCCCTGTGCTTAGTCTGTAAATAGAATTCAAAGACAACCTTCTACAGAATGCAGCGAGAGACAGTATTATTGGGATACCCTGTTACATTGTTAAATGGTAACTGCCAATCCGTTAACTTTAGCCCTGTTAAAAGTGTAAGCGCTTGTGTAAAAGCTTTTTTTTTCTGAACTATTTGCAACTTTTTCATTATTATTTTACTGTTGATCTTTTTCACCTTCAATTAATGCCAAAAAGCATCAGTTATGTTTGTCACAATAGTTGTTTTTTTCAATTTGGTACTTTTAAAATGACATTTTTGAGTGATGCCGTTTATTAAAATGTTATCCTAGTGTACCTGTAACTGTGTGTTTACCAGTGGTCATGAATCACAATCCTGGTAAAAGAGGACAGTCTCCTTTCTTTGGCACAGTGTTCTAGCTAGTGTAGGATACAGTCTGTTCCAACAGGACGTGCTTCAAACTTGGTACTCCACCTTTAACAAATTCTTGTGGACTACATATAAATGACTGAAGGGGAAATATGTTTCTAATTTTGTGACCACGTCTTCTGATGCCACCAGGAGGATGCGTAGAACAAGATGTAAATCTCAGAGGACTAATTCCTGGCTTTAATATTACTTTTAATAAATAATCGAGTAGACTATATTTTAAAAAGAAAAAGATGGCAGATGACACACACACACATTTTTAATCTGTCCTGTACAGTATATGGGGATCAACATGAACATTGCTTATATTGCTTACATTTTAAATAAAAATGTGAGTATTTATTCGAGGGATTATGTAACATCATACGGCAAGATTCAATATTTTCTCGAAATGCACTGCAGTCAATATGTTGCTTTTTATATTACATGGATTTTATGTATGTTTGAAATATGTTGTTGTTCAAGATGTCTATCAATACTACTCGGAATAGAACGTACCTTTCCGGGGTCATACTCCCTGCCGTGTCTTTTTTTTTTTTGTAATGCATAAATGTCAGTAAGAAGTGTTGAATTCAGAATAGTCTTTATCAATCTTTAAAAAGACGTCACTAAAGTAGGGTTAGACAGTAGCACTCGCCCTGCACCCATTTTAAGTAGTACTGGTACATAAAAACGTCTGAGCCTCTACTCTAAGGTCTGGACTTCAAAAATAATATTTAGTGTTTTTTTTATTTACAAAATGCAGCTTCTTATGCACAATTCGTTATATGCATAATTTTGAACTCTGTAAGTTTATGGGACCGCTTTCTACTAGGTATCTAATACATCCCTCAGTGAGTCCCAAATAGATTAAGAAAAACAAAACAATTTAAAACCCAAATGTGCAAAAACTCATAGCCCTAGCTCAGCTGTCATCACTACGGTAAAAACAAGCACTTTTCCCCTTTTGTACAAACACCTCTCTTATAAACTTTAATTTTAATATTTCTTTTATTTTTGTTCCACAGAAATGTCATATAATAATAAAAATCCTAGCGTTTTCTAGGGGGAAATCAAACTTCTTGCTGCACTAGTAAATACTCTTAATTTCATCTAGGCTACTTGCATGTTTTAAAAATTCTAAACTTAATTCATGTAGTTTTTATTTTTATGTAATTTAGACCTACGTTGTAACGAGGAATAAATTTGTGCAGCATATGCATGTATAGTGTCAATATTGAATACTCAGAGACCAGAGATAGTCAGTGTTGTCTAGGGGTAGGTGATATTAAGTTTCAGGTAGGGTAAACATACATCGCTGGTATCACAGCAGTCCCTCAGTTGAAACCACACACGCTCGAAACCACACACTCTTGTCCCTCCCCTAGGGCATGTCCTACATGTCACATGATACACAAAGGTCCTTTCCTCTTATGGGAACTAGACTCGACCGTAAGCCTGTCATATTGTTTAACTGACAAATAAGGAAGGTTTCTAAGTGTGGATTGCTATATGATGCTACGTATCTCTGACTTACTAACATTATCCATGCCATTGTCCTGGAATATTGCTGTAATTGATTGAACAAACGATACAAATACCAATTTCTGTATCGCAATATAATGGTATAACTGGAGCATCGGTGCAACCCTACTACACAGTAGTAGTGCTTGAGTGCTTGGTTCATACTCACTGTCTTTATTTTCATTGCACAGAAAATTGAATTTAAATTTTCCAAGTGTGTGTCAAGCTCGGACACAGGTATTTCTCTGATCTCTGTTAGATAAGATTTTACCAGGGCCAAGGCAAATTTGGTTTACATTTTCTTGTTGATTTTTAATAAAAGTTTTTTGAGCATCGGTGTCGGCTGGGTGTTGAAAACAAGACAACATGTTGAGTTTGTGAGAGACAAGGTTTTTGCTCAATCTGTGCAATACGATTTTGTGACGTCACAAAAGTGCAATACGACGTGTGTGTGTGTGTGTGTGTGTGTGTGTGTGTGTGTGTGTATATAATGTGTGTTTTTGTATATATTCTAATGGTTACATTACAATGGTTATATGAAAAAGGGGATGCAAAACATTAAGGCTTAAAGTTCAAATGGCTAACAAATAAATATTGTACACAATGTACTACTTTACTAATTTAATCCAAAAAATGTACTGGTGTATTAAGAGCTTACTTTGGTTTTCAAAAAGCCTTAGTATTTAGTCTCTTGATACATTGTATCAACCACTGTAATTGGCCATTGTGTATGGAAACTGTGAAATACACACAAATGCAAAATGTAAAAATGACTAAATACTGCATAGTCTACTTTTTATAATAGTTAATGTTTTTAAACGACAAATCATAATGTAATATACCGATTACTTCATATTGATTTGCAGTATGTTCTTTAAAAGACATACCTTTCCCTTTGCCTTCTTAAACACCACTGCAGTTTTTAACCACCAGCTGTGAGAGAGGCAATGAATGAAAGCGGAGGTAGTGTTGGACAGCAAATGTTGCTCTGCTAACATATTGAAAATGGACAAAGCAGCATGTTGATAACCACAGTAAGAGTATCCAGGAAATCGCTGACAAACCTGTGAAAGGGCTTATCTAGTGAGCAGAGTGATGAGGAGCACAACAGATGATTCCTACGAAGGGCACCGTCCATTCAATTCTCCAGTGACTGAGAGTATCATGGGACCCTCTAGCAGACGTCAGCTGTTTTGTGTCTATCTTGTGAATTCTGAATGAATCATGTCTTTTTGGGTTATGTATTTAAAGGGTTAACCCAGTTGGTCTACAGTGACACTTGATCTGCTGCACGCAAAGTATTATTAATGCTGAGTACTAAAACTAAAAAGTGACATTGATTTTAGTACAGTCAGAAGTAGGGAATGTGTGTTTTTTATCAGCTCTTCTGTAGCATAGAGGTTAAATAGCTTTTTGCTTTTTTTTTTGGACAAACCGTACTGCTGCGTTGTTTAGGTCCTTCACAGTACAGATATTTTTTGTCAGTATGTTAAGACTTGAACACAGCTACTGTATTGTAACGTAAATAATTGCAACACATTTCAGTTTTAGTGCAATGCTTTTTTTTAAATGTATTTATTTATTAAATACATTTGAAGTTAATTTATTTAACATAGTAATTATGATATTTAACTTTCGACACAGTCCATTGTCTTGCAGATAGTTCATGTTGTGCCAGACAGCAGTAATTCTTGTGTTGCAGGGGTGTGCAATTCATATTGCCCGACGCCTGGGACAACAAGATTTACCGTTAAACTTTTCCTGTTGCATAAGTACTTTTTTTTCTTTTGTCACAATGTTCTGTTGCTAGAAAAACTCCCATAGTCTCGCACGTACAAATGAAAATAAAATAAAAAAAATGCGTATATAAAAATATATACAGAGTACACAAATACACATATCCCTTTTAATTCACAAACCCTCAGTCACACACAGTAACAAACATATTTAAATTCATGCAACAATACTATTACATTGCCTTTGTCTACAGTAGGAGGCCAGTAAAGTTTGACCGCCAGCTCTAGGAAGAATATTTAACCTTATAAAAATTACAAAAACCTTTAAACCATTTTATATATGATAGTTTAGCAAATGTAATTTTTTTATTTATTATTTATTTATTTTTTTTAAAGCGACTTAATCAGGCGGTTGGCAGTAGGTTTGTAAAGCTGTAGATTGACTTAATTATTTTTAATACAACTTTGTGCAGTGAGACCAACAGCGCAACGGCCGCTGAAACGAATTTATCTTTATCCAGTGGCCATATAGGAAACCAAAACGTATGAAATAAGTGTCATCACCGTTCTGGGTAATGTAGTTTAGAAGCCTATCCTTTAACCCTTCCGCTTCGGTGAACATTCAAACTGTTTGAGGTCTGACTGACATAACTTGACTTTTGGTTTGTGTATCAGGACAAATATCCACCGAAAGTACACTGTATTATACCTTTCTAAACAGCTGAGAATCTGAAGATTAAGAGAGTAACGTTTTCACTCTATGATGAAATATACTCTACGATTACCTAGTTTGAATGCAAAAAATAAGTTTTAAAATGTACTGGGAAATTAATTTCTTTAGAAATGTCTCAGTAAGTGTATTTTAGTGATATCCTACCTAAAAACAGTAAACGTATCAGTGGAGCCACAACTCTCAGGAAGTAGGATCAGGAATAATTTTATAAATACCGTGTCTGGTTTTCATTTTACACCAAATTGTTTGACGGGTGCGCAATGTCAAGAAGTTAGAAGTGAAGAAGATAGATCTGTCAACTCGTCAACATCTTCTGCAAAATAATTATTTCGGGTCGGTAAGTATTCTTGGTTATGTAAAGCAGTTTAGAGTGAATCAGATTTCAAACAAGGCACATTCACAGTATGGATACTAAAGTTCATTTGAACACACTGCAGTAACTCCAAGCTTGGAATACTGGAAAATACCTGATAAGTTTTTCTTTTTTTTTATTGGTACCAGGTGATTTTATTGCCTACAACTTGGATTTTTAACATTACCTTGAATCTTCTACAGTAAACTGTAATCCACAGCAGAACTGCCATGTACTGTACGAATATTCTACTATAGCTTGCCCGAAAGAGTATAGAGAGGGTCTATAGTACAGTATATTGGAATGGCTACATTATTTTTAGTGTCTTGGAATACAAATTGACACTATCTGTGTCCAACAAGTACTGTAACTTTACAAATGTATTATCTTTAATTATTAACTATGTGTTTGTGTTCTGTAAATTATTTGATAGTTTTGTCCGGTTTTGTTCACTTCTAAAATGGAATTAACATCCTTTATTTTGTAAATTAGTAAAACCTAGTGTACTGTTTTTAGGGAAGGAAGAGAGACAAATATGTTTTATTGTATATTAACTGTATTGCAATACTCAACAACCATCGCTTGTAAGTGTGCCATAATCATTTATGATACCTCTATGTATCAAAATATTGATATTGCAGTGGCTTTAGGTCAAGGTCCAGACGTATAGCATAATGGGCTGTCTTGGAGTTGAAACTTGTGTAAATTCCTAAGCATTTCTGTTTAACTTGCTTTCAAATACAGCAAAACTGTAGTATCTAATACATATATTTTAACTAAATACAGTATACATTGTACTAAAAGAAGAAAAGCTTGTGACCTGCCTGCACAGCACTGTATGAATCACTCAACCCTGCACTGGTAAAGTTCTGCTGTGCTTTTTCTGGCATCGGATACAGTACATGATTAACTTGCCTTTCTTGTTGTTTTGTCATTGTCAGATAGGTGTGTCAAAATAAACTGTGAGTAACTAAGTTCCAGAGCTGGCAGTTATATAACTTAACTCATTATGAAGCAACTGAGAACTGTATCCAAAATTACTGTATACCACTACCACAAATAATGTTTTCAGTAGCATGCTAAATGATGCATGCATCCTTAATTTAGTGATATGCCTGGTGTCTAACTACAGGAGTAGTCTGACTATGAAAAATGTCTATGGGTGATGTGTCTTCCATTTGCAGTACAGTATATGGGGGACCAGGGTTATCATTTTTACTATTTGTCAAAACAAAGGCAGACTTCCCTCAAAGTAACATTGACGGTCATATGTGAAAACTCATATTTTATAAATTGGCAATAATCTAAACTCAGTATACATCCTACTCAATGAAATATTGAACATGCTGAAAATAACTAAGCTAATCCCTCTCATTGTGTCAAATTATTTTCTGGAAAACTTGAAAAACATTATTCTTCATTTCTTTATTTTAAACACAGTACACACATTTGTGAACTGTTAGACTTCAGCTGACTTCGAAGTGTGCTATTAGTCATTAATTCAAGCTGAAGTTTCACTCTCTTGGGTAATGACACTATCTATGACCTCCTCGATTGCATGCATGACTTGCAGTACACTTCAGACCAGCTATTATATGAATATTACTGCATTACACTTTCTAGTTTCTAGAAGCCAAACAATGACACATTCTCTATACAGTTCAGGAACACTTTTTTTTTCTTTTAAAATTTTATTTTCAACTTTCAAAAATACATCCGTTATCTTGATTATTGAAGCATTCCTTAGTAGGTAAGCAAAAAATAAATAAATAAAAAGAAGTTGTCTCAGCAATATATTGAACGCTAACAAAAACACATCTCAATGCAGACGTCAATAGACTATGCAACTAAGGGAGATCTACTGTATTCTTAAATTCCACATGGTATTTATTGCACAGACACAAACATTTCAAATGGAATTGATTCTATTGAGGTCAAAGGACCCAGCCCATTTGGTGACCGGTACTCAGTGTTTCTCCCTCTGCTTATAGGAGGGAGTGGTTTATTCTTAGACCTCCTGAGAATCCTGAACCTTACCCCAGAACATTCCTTGCTGTGTGAGAATACAACTGCTTTTCCACTTTTTAGCTTTTGTGTAAAGTGGGTTGTCCCAACCTGTCCAGCCCATTTAATGTATGGTTGGACAGTTGAAGACTATACCTGTTGACAGGCATTATTGCAGTCACTCGCAAGAGAAAATCCAGTGTGTTTATCAAGTCATTCCTGTTTATCAGAAGAATTGCATGATGGAAATTGATATTTGTTTACTTAAATATAGTATTTTTCATTAACTGTATGTACCATAGAAGAAAACATGTATAATAATTACGAACATGTCGCATGTGGGTGTATAAAATGTATTTATTAAACGCACCCATTCCTGGACTAAAAGGTGTGTATTATTCTAAAGGACAAGTGAATAATATGAATTATGAGGCTGTGAAGATTTCCAAAAAGTTCAGTAGCCTCTTTTCTCTGTCATATTCCTTGTGTTTGCGAATCAGTCTTTTTTTTTCGTGGTGAGTCGTTGTACCCGTTATAAAACTCCCCATTTTTGTAAAATTACTTTACACTTACTTCAAAGATGCAATACGCTATTAATTGTATTCATCACATGGTTTAAATGTAAACTTTCGGTATTATAAATTAAATCCACTTTTTGACGTCAAAACAGTATACAACCCAAAATAACTTGAGTGAATAGACATTTTCTCACATTATGTTTCTTTGAAACAGACCATATGAAATTGTTGTTCTAATATTTTACACTAAATCTTGTAATATGAATATGTTGGTAATAAGACATAGTTAAGCAACCATCCCTTAAATCTATATAGATTTAAATACTTTAATATTTTACACTGCTTTAAAGATCAACCTACCAAATAAGAGTGTTGTGTTCAAGCAATTGGGCTTTTTAAAAAAAGAAATACATCATTGAAAAATGAAACCTAATGTGAGGAAATGGTTTTGATGTTTAAAAAGTACATTTTGTTTATACCGAAAGTTCACAGTTAAACCACAGCTATGGTTAAATGAATAGTGTAAGGCCGTAAGTATGACACGGACAAAATTCAGTGAAACGTTGAAGCATTTGAACATCCTTAAAAGAATTAAAAATTCAGCATTACAAGGGGAGATGAAGGGATATTTCAGTACTGAGTGACTGTTTTGTAAGCATTATGAATGTTTGTTCACCACCCTGTTAGAAAATTGCATTTTTTAAATGCAAGCCTGTGAACCTGAGAGTATATCTGTTCACTTTTTTTAATCATTCGCCCACAGGACTACTGAGACACATACATCAACTAGTCCGCATTAGTTTTATTTCACCTCGGGCAAATGGGCAAGTGTTAGTTTTTAACCCTATTACCTAAAAAACAGTAAATGCTAAATGTGTATACCTTTAAGACACCTTACTCTCTTCACTATCACTAAATTATCAAACAAAATAAAAACACGAAATAAATGTAAAAATAACAACAGACACATGAAATGGTCTCCCCTTGTACTGGACAGAGTGGAAATGTCCAGTATGCAGCTGAAGACATATTTTAAAGAAATCCTGCGGCTCTATGCCATTGTTTGTGCAATCGTTTATCGGAAGCAAACTAAACAATTGCCAGGTTCCTAAATGCAGTGTAACAGGCAGTGCGTCTAAGGAAAACGTTTACTCTAGAGGTATATTATTGAGTGCTGCTTAGTGATGGCTATGGAAGCACTGTAGCGCAATAATAATCAGCAATAATAAACAGCTCCTATGTAAATAGAATACTTTTTCTACACTCGAATTGAAAACCAGGACATCTCCTTATTTTATTTTAAATAATCAGATTAAATCTATTGAAAGATTAACAGCAGTCTTTCAAAGGACAAATTCCAGGATTTAAAAGTTTAAAACAAAACTTCCTCTTGTTGTCTTTGCCCTGTGACAGTAACATCAGCCAGATAGTCAGTCAGTTATTTTGAATATTCTAGCCAAGGTTTTTTAGAATAGCAATGACGCCTACAGTACTTTACAGTCCCTCTACCGTTGTCTCGCTGTCAAGCTAAAATTAGAGTACAGGAGTGGCTGCTTTTAAATCATAACTGCTGAATGGTATTGGGTGACTTCTGGGAAACGCTGCTTTACAGTACCTTTCCTCCCTGGCTATGCACAGTAAACAAAGTGTGGTATTTGATCTCAATTGGGAGATCCCAGGGCAGTAAAAACGAGGTAAAGCTACAATTTAAATTTAGGTGTCTGTCTAGTATTATTCTTACTGTTTTTCTCTATAGTACACGTTTCTTTTAAACAGTCACTGTACTGTAGGTATCTTATTTAAGCGCGTTTGTGTACAGCTTAACCTTGTCCTAACACCCTATCCAGCTTCCTCAGTTTCTGTTTCATTTCCTATAAAATATGCACCACCTCATGAATTATTCCCTGCCACATGATGGGATTCTGCAGTCATTCACCATTGATATTTGGTGATGGCAGAGGAGAGATGAGCTCCGAGTTCTATAACGCTGATTTAAGCAATGTGTGGTACATTTAAGAGTTGCTCAATTGTATGCTTATTGTATATTACATTTGCATTTTTAAGTGTCTTCAAACAACAAAGGCTTATGGGAACTCCATGTAGTTGGCAGGTAACAGACAGTGAGAATGCACCTGCCTCTGAAGCTGTTTTCACCCTCTTGCAAATAAATTGATTCAAGAATGTGTGTTGCATGTGAGTGACTGATATTGAGCTAGCTGGACAAATAAGGGTTAATCCCTAATTGGCTAATGGTTTTTAAATGTTAAACTATTAACACCCTTAAAAGAGAGAATTAAACTGCAACAGGAAGCACAGCTACTGTAAGTAAATAGGCCAGTGCAACTCTTCATCATCCAGCACCATATGTGTCTGTTTGGCTTTAAAGTACCCTGAACGTACTCTATGCTTTCGGAGTAGTAAGGGTTTTGTTTTTATTTAGGTGACACCTCTATCTTTTACAATTGAGCTGATCTATATACCAGTGTGGAGGAGCACTGTCCAATTGTTTTGTTTTCATAAGTCTCTCGCTGTCTGGGTTGTGGCTTTGTGTTCTGAAAGGGCAGGCCCTATGTGTTTTCATCACACCCTTTAGGCATGGTTATGCTGTGGCTTGTACAATTGAAGTAGGCATTCATTTCTTTGACAAGTGGTCAAACAGCTCTTTGCGTGTAGTTGTATATCATAATACACAATTTACCAAGCTAGTTCTACTGCATCAAATCATAGTCTCGTGCCATCTGCAGTCATTAATATTCCTGATTTAATGGAGCTGACAAAATATAAGGTTGAATATTTCTTTTGACAGGCTTCATTAGCTGTCCCTCAGGGCTCTACGTTTTTGATTTTTAACTACTGGCCCCTTGGGCCACTGAGCTTGTGTTTTTACTGGCCCAATATATATTTATATATTTTTTGTCATAATGGCTTTTATTTTCACTGTGTTTCTAACTGTGTAGAGTAACCGAAGATAGCCCACGTCTCTCAAAAGAAAAAGAAAGTGGCTAAGCGAAGCCTTTCAATATACGTTACTTTTAACATGCACACGTTTGTGTGCTGATCAGAAAATGAAAATACTTTACTATTAAGATTTAAAATTGTATGTGTACAAATGATACTAATTTTTTCACAAGCAAACCTGTAACCGAGCTGTTACCATATGGTCACAGCAACACGAAAATTGAATTATAATAATCCTAATTAGGGAGGGGTCAGTGTAGTCGAATACACGATTACACAAAAATAAAAATAAAATATTCGAATAGACATTTTGTGAATGGATAGTAATGTCAACATTTGCACTTACCATTAAAAGTACAGCCAGGAATGTTCCTTGTTTTGAATTACTTACAGGTTACAAAGTAACTTGACTTAGATTCATCTGAGGTCAGTACTTAATGGCTAGTTGTAATTGGTAGAAATGTTATTCTATTGTAATGTTGGAATGTGTTTTCTATTGTTTTGGCCAGGATACAATATTTGCACTATTCAGATTATTTTATAAATGTTATTATTTGTTAGACTTAAACAGATGTAGAATATGTAGGTTGTTATGATAGGTGTTATTTTATTCTGAATACAGCAAAAAAAAGATTTGGTTATTTGTGCAACATTATGCTGCTGTTGCTTTAATTGGAAGAGATACGCGCTGTGACGTTGCTGCGCATTGTGATCTGTATTTTAATTCGGCAAACAAAAGGAAAAACCTGTGCAGAAGGAAACAGAGTATTGAACAAAGAAATATCGTCTTAGACATTGTTTGTACACTTTGTGAACACGATTAAACTTTATTGGCTTACACTGTTATGTTGTCTGCTTGTAGTACACAAACACTTTTGCCTTTTATTCTTGGGAGCGTAAAAGCAGGGACTAGAGTTCAGATAATTTGAATGTGAAAATGTTGCATCCTGTGCATTTTAATAGGAAACTATTAAAACAATATTCATAATAAAAAATAACTATCCTTCTCAGAGCATTGTCGCTTGTGTAGACTCTCCCAAGTCAGCGCTAATCTTGCTGAGTGATACCCTCCAGTCCTGGAAAGATTGTGAAGTCACAGCAGACAAACACCTGCTATCTTAAGAACTACTGTGAGACGGGATATGATGTAAACGAAATGTTGAATTTTCCACAAATAAAGCTGCTGTTTTATCTGCAAGTCTGGGAAAAGGCAGAACATTACTTTTTTTCACTGTTATAATGAAGCAAGATGAAGTCTCCACTCTAAATGTTCGTCTTAATTTCTTTTAAAAATTACTTTCTTTATGATTATTGCTTTCAGCTTTTGGCTTATTGGTTGCTTAGCTGTAGAAAACCCGATCTGTAAAGACTGTCCATGTAGCTGGAGCGATTCTTACCAGCACAGTACTTTGGTAAATAGTCCTAGATTCTGACGGTACAACAAACTTGACGTGCAGCGGGAAATTTTCGGATTAGTTCAATTACGTCGTTATCGGACGGGGTGGGGATTGGTTTGTGAATTAGTTTTTGCAGCTTTTTGGCACACTGGTGCATTTTCCTTGATTCATGAAACTGAAGCCATGTGCACTATACTTATACTATATATTAGTTAAAAAATGTAACCGGCCCAGTCCAGCCTGTGGTGCTTCATAACTACAGGCCAAAATGCGATTTCTACCGGCGCCGGGCCGTGGTTAATGTCAAACCCTGTCCCTGTAGTGCAAGTGTTATGCAAATATATTTTTGTAATAAGGAACCTGATGAAGAATGCACACTATATGGGTAAGAATTCACTAGTTAGAATGTATGCTTCATAACCTTTCTTGTGTATTCCAAGTAGCATTTAAACAAATGAAAAAAAATGCTTTTTACATAAAAAATGCAAAAGGATTTTTTACTTTGATGCCCCTGATTTAAAAAAACAAACAAAAAAACAGCTTTAATTTGTGACTTCAGTTTAGCTGCGTCTTGACTAGTACTTCTAGGACTACTGCTTTGTCTTTTGTCAAACCCATAAACAGACTTGAATGTGATACCTCTAGATCAAGACAGCCATCCTGGAGAGCTCAGGAACCATCCATTGGATATTTGTTTTCTGGTTTATTGTTTCCTGGCTCATGTGCACTGCTGTATATTGCTAGACCAGGACCATACAGGATAAAATCTGACATCTCCTGTTGACCATTTTAAATGGTGTAAAATAAAAAAAACAGCTTTTTAGTGACTACAGTACATTTATATACACAATGAATCAATCATTTTGTTGTTGATTGTTTTTAATCCGAAAACAAAAAGGGAATGCCATTCTCAATGGGGTTTGGAAGAACAATGCTTCTGAACCTACACACTTGAATCCTATTAACTCAATTCCAACTCAAAACTGGTTTACAGTAGAGCGTTAGGTAGCTTGAATATGAATGCATTGTGCAGGTAAACGAGGCAAATACAGTATATATATGCCTAGTGGAAATTTTAGAAAGGACTATTTAAAAATCACAAATAAGCCAGAGTTTGTACTGTAATTGCTATTTAAAGAACAAATCATATCGGTGAAAACTTTCAGTATTGATAACGCTGCCTGCGCTTTGATGCACCATGCTGCTGTCAAAGCTTCTGCTTATTCCCTTTTATAATGTCATATTATTTTGTATAGTGACGATTCTCCTGCTACATAAAAGCCTGTTTTCATGTTCAGAATGGTCAAAAATCACTAAAAAATCATGTCAAAAGCTCAGTGACAAATATCCTAATCATTTAAAAGAGGTTATTATTGCTAAAGGTGCCTCAACTAGCTAATAATTTCATTTTCCTTGTCAGGGTATGAATACTTTTGAATTGGCATTTTTGGAGTTTTGCTAAAAAATTGCTGAAATAAATAATTGTAGACATCTATTTCTTGTAACTTTTTTTTCCTCATCCACAAACACGAAACTTTTGATAGAAATTCATTTTCCTATAATTCTTTGTTTTTCTAGAAATTTCAAAAAACTATAAATTTCCTTTGGGGTATGTAAACTTTTGACTACAACTGTATATAATATTGATTTCCCATTTGTGACACCAATCCCTGAACAATAGTGTTAATATAACCTGTGTATTGGAATCTGTGCATTTGATAGATTCTGTAACACATGTAAGCTGTGTTTATTATTATTATTATTATTATTATTTGTTTTGTTCTTTGATATAATGTAGAAAAAAAAAATTTGTTTTATTTTGTTAACTTTGTGCCCACAGGGCCAGCACAGGTACATCTCGATAGTGCAGTACAAATACAAAGAGGGACATTTACTAAGATAAAAAATAATACAAATGCTTTTAAAAAGACCAAATTCCCATTGGGCTTTTTTTCTTAGATTCTGTTGATTTTTTTAGTATTACATTCAGGACAGCCGCTATAAAATTGTTACGATGTCTTTGCGATGTTAAAACGTTATTTGCTTATTTAGGGTTTCTTTGCTTAGAAAATACTAACCAGGACTGTCAGTATACATCATGTGTGTATGTAGATATGGTTTAAACGTTGACACATGTTCATAAACGTTCATAAACGTTCATAAAAATGTACCAAAAGCACATCTCTAAGATAAACCTTTTGTACATCTCCACTAGCTCTCCCGCAGGTCTCAACAATCTGGCAGTAAGCAGGAGCTGTGATTGTGGAACAGTGTGTGGAAAATGTATTTTTTTTTTTTATAGTCATCGTAAGGCGGTATGGGGTGCAAAACTACCCCGAAAATGTACCATGTGCAGTTAAAGAAGGATGACTCCCATTTCCCCAGAGTTGATTTGACGTTTAATCACATGTAAGGATATCCCAGGCTCTTCAAAGTGTTGAGATATGTTCATTTTAAACACAATGAGGTGCATTTGCACCCCTTGTCACCGACGAGGGATTAAGATACTGCTTCTAATGGATATATGAAGTGACATTTGGCTCGTATGCAAGTACTATATGTTACATTTGTATTTCTACATACAGTATATACATGGTGTATGTGTACTTTTTCACTATATTGATGGCTAGCATTGCAATTATAGTCATCGTCTGCAGTTTAGGCTAAATCAAACATAGTACCTCATGCAATGCTGTCCAGTTTCATTACTCTTAGACCAATCACAAAGTAAACTGTCGGCTGTAATCAGTTTGCTTTATGTACACTTTGCAGGGTTAGCATTCATGCTACAGCATTAATAAGCACCGTCATAACCAAGCGAGCTGCTGCATTCCTTCCATAGAGCTTTTGGCTTTTCGTGCCTGCATACCGTAGGGAAGAGGAACAAATGTTTGCCTGAAAGAATGGTCTGACGTTTGCTGCACAGACCTTGCTTTTCAATCAGAGCTCAAAATAAGAGTTGCACGTTGTCTTGAAAGGACATTAATGGGTTTTAGTTTTAAGACCCACTTTTTTAACCAATTTTTTCTTCTAGAAAATGGCCAGCGTCTTAAATTCTAGAACAGCATAGTGACGCGTGTATTAAAATTGCCAACAAAAGATGAGACTGCACGAGTAAGACAGTTAGCCACCAGACACAATACGATTCAATCAATAAATAAATATGTATTACTTGACATGACGTATGTGCATCAACATATGAAATGAACTAAGTAAAAGAAAAGCAATAGGCAAGTGTACAATATGTTGTTAAACTATAATAATAATAATAGACAAACTAACCTGAATAAACTAACTGTCAAACTAAATTATCACAGCACCCCAACACACGTTACAAAATGCAGGAGCAGTATACAAGACACGAGCATTATTTTTAACTGTTTACATGCCATTTTGTAGCGATTGAATCAGAGTACAGAATGAGTCAATATGAGTGGCAGTTCTGGAAAGATTTAATAAATCAATCAATGTGCCTCAAGACACACTCACGATGACAAGTCGCATTTGAAAAGACTGAATAAACCATTTTAATTTAAGTTTGATGATGATGAGTTATCCGGTTACAAAACAGTACTGTATCCATTGTGAACGAATCACTGTCGGTACCAATAAGGTATTCATTTTAATGAAGTTCCTGTTCCTTTAGCCGGAGCTAATGGGGAAAAATCCGTTTCACCACAAGGGTGTTCACTTAGGCGAAGTGTTCTCTTAGGAGGTGTTCCTATACGCGGAGACTACTGTAATTGCCAAAGTGCATATTTTTAATATTTATTTTGGATGAAAAAGGTACTATTTAGTTTGTGAGTTTATTTTTTTTACTGTACTGTATAAGGGTTTTGTAGAATGCCATTATTACAAGAGTTGCTATACTGTAGGGTTGGACGATTATCGTCCAGCAATCGATTATCGTCTGTAAATTATCACGATAATTGTGATTTATAGGCCGAACAAATAAAAAACCAAAAATTATTGTAATTTATTAAGTTTATACTTGAGCAGCATAACAACCGCCAGTCTAAGTCACTGAGTTTAGAATGAAAAAAAAAAGTAGACAGTATATTTTTAAATTTCTGGTGGGTGCCCAGAACAAATGTGAGTATAAAAATGCCACTATTGTAATTTGTATATTAATAAATAATGTAGTTTTCCTATAAAAATACATATATAATTTTTTCTTATTTAAACATTTGTTAATGTTTCGAGAACCGTTTTACTTTCATTAAAAAAAAAAAAAAATGCTACCAAATGTATTAATAACGAAACAAAATTGCTAACGTTACCTGGAAGCATTTGTTTTCTTTACTTGTGTGGTGAATCTGCCATTAAGAGAATCAAACAAAAAAAAAAAAAAGGTGTGTCTCTGATATAGTTGTATAGGAACATGCTGAGTTTTGCACATCACTGCTTGTATGCAGACAGTTTAATCAAGAAAACCGCCTATCCTTTTACAATAGCAACACCATGGGAACATATATATATACACATACACACACAAGCTTATTTTTCCCCATGCAATGCATAGGCTGCAGTATAGTACTCATGTCTTAACTGTAGTTTAAAATAAAGAAGCAACAAAGTTGTTTAGGCTATATTAAATGTTTGTCATTTTGTTCTGTTTTGTCGTTTTCATTTTGCAATTACATTCAATTTACATAAAAAAAAATCCTGTCAAAATGCTTAATAGTTAAAAGTTCCACTTTTCTACAGTAACTTTACAGTGCGCTTTTGTGTGTCTGTGTGTGTTTTTATGTTAGAAAACCAGTCGTGCTTTGCCAACATATTATCAAAATGAAACCATGACGTAAAGTTAAAAGGCAAAGCATATTGTTTAAAATCAATACTTCCCAGTGTACACAGTGCTCACACAGGCCATGCTTTACGCCTCACGCAGACAGTGCAGTGCTGCTTACTGCTCAATGCAGAGCCGCTCCCTGCTTCATTGGGTCACGGAAGATAATTATGATTATCGATAATCATTTTTCAACGTGATAAATTTATGGCTGCAATAAAATTAGCATGATTATCGATATTATCGACTTGTTCCAACCCAACTATACTGTAGGCCTTCTACTGTACAGTACATATCAAATTAGTAGTGTATTACAGGTGTCAGTGGTGATTGGCAATTATGGAAATCCACTGTAAAATTTCCTAAGATCTGCAACGAGAAGAGGGTTTTCTGCAGCAATGACTTTTTAATGAAAAAGACTGTTAATGAATATAAATAAATAAGAAAAAGTAAGTCCAGTTAGTTAAATCGATTTTTTTTTTGTTATTAAATCACATTACTAAAATCTGACAAAAAATAAATAAAACAGAACAAATATGTTTGCCGTATTTTATGGAAATCAGAGAAGAAAAAAAAAACATACAATAAAACTCTTACATCACTGACATGTCTGATATTTTTTTTTAAATATACAGAAAACGTAACAATTCTTAAATAAATTAAATACAGGTATGACCAAAACATATGACTATTTAATCACATTAGTAAAAATAACATTTGCCTAGCAGAATAAGATTGTAGTTGTGCACTGGGATTCAAATTAACATTGGTTCATTTTACAAATGCACTGTTTTACAAATGTGTACTAGGCTTGGAGCATTTTTGTACAAATGTAACGGTATTTTTTTAGAAACATGTGGTGTTCACCAAAATGTTATAATTTTAAAATATATCCACATCAAAACAGCACATAGAAATAGTTTGGAAGCTGTGACAAGCGCTTGGAAACAGTGACAGGCAACACTGATTGGCTGATAAACTAGCTTTTGTGTTTCTTTGATCAAGGCCACAATGTGAAATTGGTACATTTAAAAAAAAAAAAAAAAAAAAAAATGTTAAGTCATCCCAAGTAATCGGATAAAATCTAATATAGTCTGCTGCCCCCTTCCTTTTTGAGCATTCATGTTACTACAACATGTACAAAAACCGTGTGTATTTCCATATATAATTAGAATGCCATGTTTCAGGACCTGCAACATAGGGAGTACAAGCAAGGTCCTAATTGTTTTTCTCTGACCTTTCACATAGGAGTAACAGAACAATGCTTCGCTTTGAACGTGCGCCTAAACTGAAATCCTTTTATTATTATAATTATAATAATAATAATAATAATAATAATAATAATAATAATAATAATAATAATAATCTTACTTATTTCATTCTTCAGTAGCCACTGTTTGTCTATCCATGGTCGTTGTCAGTCTTCTGCGTTTTTAACAGAAGCTATGACGGTGAGTTATTGGAAATACTGGACTTGCATTTTGCATTTCTTCTCTATCTCTTGCTGTTATATTCGGTGCTAATTTAGATTTGTTTCCGGAGCTCACCAATGGCCTTAGGAATCTCCTCATGGCTTAACTAAAGCTCACACTGAAACCACGCCACACTTCTCACTATACAAATAGCATGTATGCACTCTAGTGACTTGTACAGTGATAGTAGGGAGCAATTTGAGTTCTTTTCGATTTTTTGCAAAGAATTGAATATTCTGTGGGAGACAGTGATTTTTTTCCGCGATTGCAGAATCGTGGAGGGACTAATTAGTGCTAATGACTGTGTCGAAGTATAGACAGTTGGAGTGCCTCTTCTCGGTTGCTGTGCTATTAACTGCACGTGCTGTTAAAATGCTATGGAATGCCACATCAGAAATTAAATGGACTTAAAAAAAAAAAAAACGGTTACATTTGTTTTGCTTGCATCCAGTCCGTGCCCTGACAACATGAACCAGATAATGTAATCCCTGTCTCTTAACAACCAGACATGCTTCCTGTTTCTGCCTTCCAGAAGCTTGCTGTGAGATCACCAAAAAAGGGCTGGATTGGATTGTGTGCAAGACCTGTGTTTGAGTAAAATAAGCAATTTGATGCGAGCATTTGCTGTATTAATCCAAGCCACAAACTCCTGATCCTGTGAAACATTTTCTGGGTAATAATACACCAGTGGGTTGATGAAGGGCTTGCATTACATGTTAATTGATTTACCACAAGACAGATTTTTAGTAAGTGCAGGGCTGCTCTAAATAATTGATTATAACCAGTTGTAAGAATACATATATTTTATGTGTGTGCTTGATTGTTAATTTCCTCTTTTAAAACCTGGAGCCTGGAGCGACAAATTAGGGGAAATGGTGTACTTTTGAAATGATTTGCTTTTATTGGAAATAATTTTTTATTATTCTGGAGACAATTTTTGTGTTAATTATAGAATCACCAATAAAATATGTATTCAGTTGTGAAAACAATAAGTTTAGTCTCTTTCCTTGAACACAATGATTGATCACTTTTGTTTGGACATGACTAATGCTGTGACTAGCACAAAACAGTGAATAGTATTGCTGTCTGGGACGATATGAACTGATCGGTGGTGATGTGCATTTTTACTCTTGCATTTCCTGCCTTAAGACCTGAGTGGGGGCATTGTCATCTAGCAGGAAGAAGCGGGCGACATCATACTTAAGGAAGGTCATGAGAATTAGTAATTCTTTAAAGGCAGCATTATTGAATCGTTGTTTTAACCCTTTGTGGTCCATTTATTCAGCGCCTGTCAGGCGCGTCCGGTCTAATTTATTTTCACGCAAGCTGTTTATTTTACACACACTGTTTTAAAAGTAATTTTATTCACAGTAAAACAGGTTTAAAAGGCACTGCATATCAACAGGACACATCTCCAGCCCTGCCCACCCCTTGTTTGCTGTATTTATCACATATCTCTTCATAGTAGTGCATACTGATAAGTCATCTCCTGATCACTTGATTTATCACCAAACTCCTCAATAATGCTATCCAGGTTATTATTTGTACTATTACATCTCAAAAAGCTTGGCAAATGTCAGAGATTTTCTTTGAGCGCTGGATGCGAAAGCAGCTATCTTGTTTGTTTATGTCCGTGTTATGTCTGCATGGTTCTCCCCAGACCTTTTCAACCAGACGGGCCGCCCGGCAAAGTGACTGTCGCCGCCTGGCTGAAAAAAAACGATCCGCCCGTCTTGCATTTGCTATGTTGCCTTTAACAATAAGGATTGATTGCGCTTCTAGCAGACTGGATCAGTTGTGCGTTGCTGGATGAAAAAAAAATCTTGGAATCACATGACAGCTGTGTTACGTCTTGACACAACATTTAACCAATCAGAGAGTTGAAGGGGCGGGTTTTCTGTGTTAAGAACTTTGAGACACTAAAACGTTAAAAATGACTGCTAAAAAAATTACCAATTATTTTCAAAGCAAAAATAGTGACAATGAAGGCAGGGTTTTCAAAATAAGCCCGCGATCAGCGCAATCCGCCGCCTAATACTATATTTGCGCCGACTATTAAAAACATATTTCGTTTATTTTTGGGCATTGTCAATTTTTTGTTGTATTATTGTACTGTAAGGTGATATATAGTATATAATAGCTATACATATGCACCAAAAAAAAACAAGCGTATTCCTTTTGTTGTGATATCGTAACAATATGTACCCAGGTGCTTGTCAGAGATATTGGGGGTTAATTTATGGAGGCTATTGTGTTAAAAAAAAAAAAAAAAAATGGTTAAAATGAACATTTGCATTCAAACAATGTAGAATAGCAAAAAACAAAAAGTAGACGTGCATTAACAAAATGCCCTGAAACCTTAACCTAAAGAAAACAATTTAAATGACGCAATAAGCTCAATAATTAAGCTAAAAAGGAAGTGAAAGTTTTTTTTTTTGTGAACTCCAATAACCCTACGTTATCTTTCCCCAGTCAAATCGTAGTGTCTAAATAAGCATGGTAATTTACCATAATAAAAAACAGTAATGTAAAAGAAAATGTAGAACATAAAAAAGCACAACCAGATATAGTCAACGAAAGACAACACAATATTTAAATTATTTGTTGTATTATATATTTAAGGTAAGGCAAGTTTATTTTTCCGTTAAGTGCTCCCGGCTATAATGTTCTGCCGCCGGTGAAAAAACGACTAGAGACCTGTGTGTGACGCCTGTCCAACATCGGACTGGAAAGGAAAAATTGTAATGTCGGACCTGGTCCGACATAAGACCGCAAAGGGTTAAGATGTTTCTTTCAGACAGCAAGACTGTTAATTTTTTTTTTTTTAACAGTACTGCAGTTCAGTTACATGCAGTACAGCTTTCATCCTACTGTATACTTTTATGAAATGCTAGAGCTGTTTAATTGGTGACTGTTTGTTTTACAGTAAAGCGCTACACTAGGTTTGAGGAGATGCCACCTTCGCTACAAAGCCTTTCCTACAATAAGGCTTTGTGAACCTGCATGCCAAGTTGTGTACTGAGTGTAAATCTGTGATCCATTGCTCATTTAATACCCTAGGAGGTAGAAATACAGACAAAGTGGCTCTTCGCTTGTATGTCCTAAAACTGTCACAGCAGCAGTACCTTAATTACACAGGTCATACAGCTGACCCCCCCCCCCCCCCCCAAATAAAATAAAAATACAGACTGAACTACTTCACACTATTTGTACTGTGCATTAACTGTTTGATAACATGATTAATACCTACCTTATTATTGCAAGGATACATTGCAGTAACTCTCCTGCAGAGACCTTAATTAACTACTGTTAAGCATTTCATCTTGACCCATTGAGGCTGGAGCTGAGGAATGGGAGCCTTGAGAGCCCGTTCATCTCAGATGCGGAACCATTTTACTGCTTGACCTCCCGTGGAATGCTCTTGAGAACCACATCATGTTATACATACCAAATACTAACACATGGCACAATCAATGAAGAAGCAGCAAGGAAATTAGATTGTATTGGAGCAATTATGAATTGTTTACTGGAAAAAAAAGGAATTGCCAGAGGTGCCTGCTTCACTACAAACGAGTCATGGCCAGCCTCATTCTCTTTTTATAAACTGTGCAGAGGAAGAACACTTGGTTGTGGTTTTACTGCAAGGGAGCTTGTGGGTTTCACTCTTCCGATAGCTTTTCAAAAAGCAGATGCTGACAAAGGCAACAGATTTCTGAGAGCTGATTGTACTAAAATGTGCTAGAGGGAATATCTTGCTTCCGGGACACAGTACTACCTATTTATCACCTATTTATTGCAGAATGAAGTTGTGTGTGTGTGTGTGTGTGTGTGTGTGTATTAAAATCCACTACAACATCTTCATACATAGCAACTCTATATGGTGCTGCTGCCATGTATGGAGCAGGGTATAGTATGCCAAAGCAATGGGGGTGGGGGTTGGGGGGTTACCTATAGCAGTTGTAGTGCTTTAGTAAAATATGTACTGACTACCTATACAAGACAGTGTTCGAGAAGTGCTATAGTAGAATATGTTTGAAACATACAAAATATACGCTAACAGTCATCATTTTTATTAACGTCTGCCCTGCCCCCCTCCAGCTCGTGTTATCCAGAGGCAAACCTTTAATGACTTAATTCGCCATCTCGACAGCAAAGCGTTGTATAGCGTAAGCTGTATAGAAAGAAATGTCTCGAAACCCCTCTGTGTGGGATTTTTTTTTGTTAACCACTTCAGCTCCAGATGTAAAAATGAAACCCCTTCCCAGGTACCAGATTTTGAAAATAATAATAATAATGTTTTCAAACCTGTAATTGCTATAAAATGTTAACATATGATGAATAATACACAAATAAATGACCTAAACTGTGTTTTTTTCATTAACCCTTTATGCTGCTATGTACTACATACCCATATTCAATATAGAGATAAAAACATGTTTTTTTTAACAATGAAAACAAACACGCTGCTAATAATCAGTAAACAGCAATCAAATAAAAACCAAACAACTACAAGTAAAACTAATAATAAAACAAACAATTATAACTTAAAACACTATATATTTGTAAAAGTTCAATGGCTTCCCGCAATATATCTGTTTGATTATTATTTATTTCTTAGCAGACGCCCTTACCCAGGGCGACTTACAGTTGTATCCAAAAATACATATCAAGAATTACAATACAATTAAGAGCAAGGTACAAAATACAGTGACTTCAGTCCTGATAAGAGCAAATACAAAACACAGTACAATTTGATATCGGGGCAGATAACAGTGTCGATATTATTATTATTATTATTTATTTCTTAGCAGACGCCCTGGATAATAATTGATAATAATATTATTATTATTATTATTATTATTATTATTATTATTATTATTATTTATTTAATCCTGCACTTACTGCACTGTATTTAATCGTGCACTTACCCCAATCTGTAGTATTTTGTATTTCACTTGCACTCGTATCTAACCATGATAGTTACATCAAGGTTAGATACGAGTGCAAGTGAAATACAAAATACTACAGATTGGGGTAAGTGCAGGATTAAATACAGTAAAATAGGGAGCAGATAAGTGCAAGTTAAAGTGTATTAAAGGCAGAGTGCTATATTGTCCAGAAGGGAAGAGTTGAGTTTTACAGGAGTTGTCTGAAGAGGTGTGTCTTGAAGAGGCACCGGTATGTGGTCAGGGACTAGGCAGTCCTGACATCCATAGGAAGGTCATTCCACCACTGCGGGGCGAGAGTGGAGAAGGAGTGGGCTCTGGAGGCAGGGGAGCGTAGAGGAGGTACAGCCAGTCTTCTAGTGCAGGTGGAGCGGAGAGGTTGGTGGGGGTGTAGGGAGAGATGAGGGTCTGGAGGTAGCTGGGTGCAGTCTGGTCAAGGTATCGGTAGGTGAGAACAAGAGTCTTGAACTGGATATGAGTGGTGATCGGGAGCCAGTGGAGTGAGCGGGGCAGTGGAGTAGCATAGGAGAAGTGAGGCAGAGAACACCAGATGAGCAGCGGAGTTCTGGATGAGCTGGAGCGGACGGGTGGCGGATGCAGGGAGGCCGGACAGTACCAGGGCCTGTACGAGGAGTGTGGAGTAGTTGGTGAGGAAGGGTCGGATGACCAGAGCCCTACCCCTGAAGGAAAGCGACTTGAGCAGACCCGACCACAATTTCAGTCTGGCAGCAACCTTGTCCTCGAACTCCACCCAGTTGGCTGCGACTGAGGTCTCCGTGGAGCTCAGGTGGACCCCCAGGTATTTGAAGCTGTCCGCGTTCCACTGGAAGTGCTGGAGCGAGACAGGAAGGGAGCTGGTTCCAGACCCTCACAATTCTCTGTGTAAAAAAGTGCCGCCTATTTTCTGTTCTTAATGCCCCTTTATCTAATCTCCATTTCTGACCCCTGGTCCTTGTTTCATTTTTCCCTTGGGTTGACATTGTCCATACCTTTCAATTATTTTAGCCTGTCTCCATATGACATGCCTTTTAAAACCGGAATAATTCTGGTCTCTCTTCTTTGTACTCTTTCCAGAGCAGCAATATCCTTTTTGTAGCGAGGTGACCAGAACTGAACACAGTGTTCTAGATGAGGTCTTACTAATGCAGGACATGAAGGGCAAGGCAATGTTACCTTCATTGGTCGTGAAAATTCAGGGGCAAAATATAAATATAAATAGGGCACCAAGGCAATTTCATACTCATTCATAAAACAACAAAAAATAACAGTAACAATAAGTGTCCAGCAACTATGTTGCGTGGCCCCCTAATAAATACAGAAAGCCTATTATGTTGATGAAATGTTAATTAAAACAAACACAAATGTTTTTTATGAGTGATTCACGCTGCACCTTAAAAAAAAAAAAAAAAAGTGCGCAAAGTCTTTTACCACTGTTATTGTCCTATAAAAAATAATGGGTTGCTTTGTATAAAATGTTTTTGTATGTTTATTTGGAACACTGGTTAACGAGAAAACAGGTGGTTTTGTGGGCGTTATGCTGATGGACTGTCTGTCTCTGTTACAGTGCTGCCTGTGTACTGTGTGAGTCGAGTTGTTTAAAAAAGCAACTAGCTGTTTTGTGAGTTCTATTCTGTGGAATAATTTTGGAGTTGTATACAGAAAAGTACCTGAAAAAAACAATAGTCAACCCCCCACCCTGATTTTAACAAAAAAAAAAAAAAAAACTTAATTGAATTTATGTATCCATTTATTCAGTTATTATTGCAAATCAGTTACTCTGTCACCCGCTCAACACAAGGAAACAACACAGTGGTTGAGGTGAAACCTTTAGTTTATAACTTATTTCTAATTTATCATTAACTCCTTGAATAATACTACGTAATCCTGAGTTATTTTTAGTTTTTACTTGTGGTGCTATAACATGGCTCGCTCGACTCTAGCTATTGTAGTAAGAACAGAAAATGGTGAAAATTGTAGATTCAACAATGAGTGGACCAATAAATACTTATTTACTTTACCAACTGTACCAAACACAAAGCCAGTGTGATTATTGTGCATTGAATGTGTGTCAGTAAAGGAACACAATATAAAAAGCCTTTTTAAAACCAAACAAGGAGCTTTTAGAAATACGTATCCCAGAGGGCACAGTAGTTAGAAGCTCAAAAGTAGAAGCGCTGATCTCTTCGTAACGGTTAAACTATTGATATGTCACATACATTTTAAAATGTTTGTAATGATACTCCATTAAATTCTCACACTGTTCTATTATTAAAGTACTATTCATATGGTAAAATGAGTAAGTCTTGTTCAATATATGAACATTAAGTTATGTAATATTTATTATTGCTTAAAAATGTGCAGAGTAAAATACTCTGGCCCGCCTACTCCTAACTTTTTTCCAATTTGGCCCCCTTAAATTTAAAACAACAATAGTTGAAGAGCCTTGCTCTAACTAAGGCAACTCTCTCTGTCCAGGGTATAGGAGAAACACATGCAAGCCGTTTTACAGCAATTGCAGCATAAACCAGTCTGCGTTGTTGCAGATGAAACTACAGATGAGAGAAGTGTCCTGAACATTGTATTTCATTTGTAATTTTATGATATTTTAAAATATTTTTGGAGCATATTGTATATTTTTGCCCCTCGTTTTCGACTAGTCTGTATATTGTAATGCTAGCAATAAGCTGTTTTTTCAAAACACCTTTATTTGTTGACTGACCTACAGTACATTGTTACTAGTGGACTGCTTTAAGAAAGATTTTTCCTGAAAACTACAGTATCTCAGGGATCATTGGTCATTTTGGAAAACGTAAAAAAACAGAATTGGTCATTTTGAAAAACGGAATTCGCTGTTCCCAAGAATGGAAAATCAGGAGCCCTACTTTGTTAAAAAAAATTAAATATAGGCCATTTTTCCATTGTAAAAATAAAATGGTATAAAAATATCTAATTAAAAAAATAAAACTTTCAGAATGAAAAAATACAATGGGTAATTTGGCAAAAAAATAAATATTCAGGGTATTTTTACTAAAGTCTGTCACCTTGTTAACAAGAGCTAAATATAGCGCGTGTCTGTGTCTTGTAATTAAAGCTTTTTTAAAACCCTCTATGCCATGTGTTTCATAATTTAGGGCAAGCAAGTTTAACCGGATTTCATATAACAAGTTGTCCGCTGGTGAAGCGAACGTTTAATCAACGCATTTTTAAATGCTAAAAAAAAGTATTCTTTCAGAAATTGAGATTTTCACGGAGAATTGGATATTATTATTACACGGTACTGGTTCTAATTCATGGAAATCGAAAAATTAATGCGTAAAAAAATACAGCCAATGTGATGTCAGTGAAGGAAAAGTCAGATAGATTTTCAGGCAAACTGGCTGAAGATTTACCCATGGCTGGAGTGTAATAACGATAGTGGTCAAATGAGTTGTTCGGTCTACAGTGTGTCTGCGCAACTGTAGTTTGCTAGTCGCTGTACAACCTGTACAAACAACACAACTTTGAAAAGAAAAAAAAAATAGAAATAAAAACTCCATCAGGCAATGGAGAGCTGTGCATCACAATGATGAACAGCTGGATGTACTGCTACTTGAACCATGTCATAGCTTGCTTGTTGTGTGTTGTTTTTTTTTTGGTGTAAGGATTTGAGCAAAAGTAATAATTATCTACCTATTGATGTTTTGGGGAGAATAACACCAAATTACAAAACGGCAACGTTCACTGAAATGTCTATATAAATAAGCAATGTCAGAGTCAGAATGTGTATTGCACTGTTGCTTTTTAAAGTATTGCAATTGTATATGTGATTATGTGTAATGTTGTATATGTTTTTATATGTGGCTTTTTTTTTCTACTAAGCTGTAAATTAAAAAAAAAGGAAATTTTGAATATAGCTCTACATTATTTGAAGGATTTTCACATGTATGTGAAATAGCGGACAGCGAAGCATCGGAAACAAATTAAATTGCAGCTGCTAAAGAAATGGCCTGAAAACCCTCTGCTGTTTTGATATTTTTTTGTGAAATGCCTAAATGATCCAAACACAGTGGAACGCAAACTATATAGGTGGCTCTAAACATATGAAGGCACAACCAATTTCTGCAGTACTTGATGCAAGTTCATATTATTATTATTATTATTATTATTATTATTATTATTATTATTATTATTATTATTATTGTCACAGAGTAATTGTTGTGCACCCATTTCTTACCTGAACATTAGGTAAATCCTAGAACACTTCGCTGCCAGTGAACACGTGTGATTGAGAATTCCTGGAGGCACGGTCATAACAGCGTCCCTCCCTCTGTTTGCTCATCATTAACCAATGGTACAGTACGTCTTTCTCGTGGCTTAGTGCTGGGAGGTGCACAGTAAAAAGAATGGCAACAATAATACTTATGATAATGAGTCACTTTCTCGCAGGATGAGATTAGACAGAATTCAAGTGAATTGTGACAGAACGGGCCAGCTGATGCTGAGCAAGTTTGTGAATGGGTTGTAGATCAGATGTGTTGGTGCTGAGGGACACCGGCGGCAATGACGGGCGGGCTTACAGGCAACTTTTGCCGTAAGTGTGTGTGTTGTGTGTTGTTTTTTTTTTTTTTTTTGAGAGGCATTGCGGCAAGTGGCTTGGGCAATTACGCCCTGCTAATGCATTGTAAAGTTTTAACATTACTTTCCTTGATTTAAATTAAACACTTTTCAGTGTTAAATTCACACTATTTTAGTCTCATTGGACCTGATAAATTTGTTGTAGAATTCTTCTGATTTCCTGTTTGTATTTCTTGGCAAATTTTAGACTGTTTATGAATCTTTGTAACACTCTTGGTGTTAGATCTCCCTCTCGACCTGTGAGGGCACGGTGTAAGAGGAACAGAGTACCCTTAATTAAATGGCACAACAGTTTAGGGTAGGTGGAAGTCGGTCATTTAGGAAAGGGACGGAGCTACGGTATCCAAACTCAATGACCCAGGCGGTAAATGGCGTGGCATCCGAGGATTGGAGGAGCGGATGCGCTCGTTAACTTAGGGGTCATGAGCGAGGATATAAATAGGGGTCACAGCTAACGTGATCTGTTCCTTGGTAAATGGTTAGAGACGACCTACAAGGAGCTTATGTTACCGTACTGTAAACCGTGAGTTTGTTTTGTCTGTTAGTGTTTGTTATAACTGTCTGTTTGTTTTAAACTAGACTACCTATAACACAATCCGGAGCTGTAGCAGAAGCCAGCATAAACCCAGACATCACTTTCACCCCTGCGTTTATTCACTTATTCACTATCACTAGGAACTGTGTTTGTGTTTTGTGTTTAGTGTTGGTGTGTAAAACTAGACTTTTGGTTGCGGGTCAAACCCGGGGATTTACAAATACAGAGTGATACACTCCACTGTATCACTCCATCATTATTATTTACAGGTGTTTGCCATAAGGCTCTGGACATTGTTAATTAAATCAATAAACACCCTTGCACCTGGAAATCATTGTCTGTCTGTTTTGTATCCACTCTGCACTGCACTCACCTGTATTCACTCACCACTTTGCCACAATCTTGTAGCGAGGTTTACGTACATACTGTACAACTGTTCTGAGTTTAGGTGCCTTTTGTGCAGTTCATTCATACACTATTATGCATGATGCTTCTAAATCTTACTTTAGTCCTTGGCTGGTAATCTTGGATGTTTTTTTTTTTTTTTTTTTTTGCTGCTCTGACACCTAATTTTCTTTGGACGGACATTCTTTTAAGCGTTTCAGTTGAATTTGTTCTGTGGTACTAATTGATTTATTGCACTGTTGTGTGGGTTTTGGTATTCCGTGTTTCTTTTGATACTGTTTTGTAGCCATTTCCTTTGTTGTATTTTGCTACAAATGCTTTTCTGAAATGTGAATCCAACTCCTTTGTTTTGACCATCATCAGCTGTGTTGCCGAAACCGTTCTTTTTCAAAAGATGTTGGAAATAATTAAGCCTACCTATTTTTTCTGGCTATTGGCTTAGCTTAGTTACTGTGTAATGGTTTTCAATTAATTAATATATTTCATTAGTTCTATTACATTTTTACAGACTTGTAATGTTAAGGTTTGTCTTTGTCATATTAATTTGTGGCTAATGTTCACTAAATGCTTTTATTTAACATGTTTTCTTGAATTATCTTATATTAAGTGTAGCTTTTGTCTGCTTCTAAAAATGTTTACATTCAACCTTGTGTGATATCAGATAAAAAGTGTTCAGAATTTCAAAGCAGCCATAGTATTGTTGAAGTAGATATTGCGTGAATATGTGCACAGCAGACATCAACAGTAAACACTTATTTATTGTGTACATTCTGGACATTGAAATAAAAGTACTTAATAAATCCAGGATATGAACATTTTAAAATGGGTGCAGCAAATTTATTTTATCAACTCCTGTGATGTACCAGACAATCTGGTTGTAGATAAGGCTGTAGTCAACAACCAATGTTATGATAACTGAAAAAAATGTAATGTAGTTAAGGTGGCAGTATTTATTTAGACCTGCCAAGTGCATGGAAAAATAATTCCTGTACCAAATACAATACTGAATTTTATCCAATGCAGTGGATTGTCAGGTAGACCAATGATATGGGATTAATGTCTCAGTTGATTTATAACTTGGGACGTAGTTGTGAATTATTTATTGTTAAATAAATTGTAGCTCTTTTCTCAGAGCACAGGCAGCTGCAGCACTGTAGTGAAACTGTTGAAAAAACGCTAATGCTTAAACACCCCCACTGTTCATGCCGGCCAGGAGAGACGACAGGCGGTGCAGCTGTGCCATTACATTCAGACATGAAATGACATTGATTTCTTAAGGCTGTGCTGGAGGGGGTGGGTGGATGGGCAGGATGGCACTGACTGATGGACACTTTGGTTTAATCAGATCATGGATGTTTAAGTAATGCAAGGTACGCCCATTGGGCTTCAGTCAGAAGCAGAGGAGTTAAGTGCTGCTGACAACACTCCGGAATCTGAATGAGAGGGTTTGATTGCATCAGTAAAATTGCTTGAAAACTAAAGTCGTTTTTTTTTTGGTACCCATAATCAGTAGTGAATGTACAAGCCAGTTTTGGGTATACACATCAGAAATAGCATGTCTTGAATTTCAACACGGGATCACGGGAATCACGCATTTTCCAAATTGGTCCCTCATATCTGCACTTTCAGTGCAAGAAAATCAGTCTAAGGAAGTGGGTGTCAGTGGTATAGAAACTCAGTACAATGCAGTAAGTAATCAGTTTTGGGGGAAGAAAATAACAATAACATGTTATGAAATAACATTTTGTGGCCTTTCATTTGATATGTTACATGCATGCAGCACAAACTATCCAGTAGTTAAACATGAAAACGGTGAAAAACAGGTGGAAATAGGGCTGAGTGTAAAGAGTTAAAAAAAAAAAAAAAGAAAAAAAGAAATGGAGCGCTGGTTAAAAAGAAAAGCACCTTTTTCTTCTGCTGCATGCAAAAACTTCATGTCAGGCTGTGGCAAAAGCAATGGAGAGTGCTGTGTCTCACAGTGAACACTTAATTATGTTTAATACTAGTTGTTAGCCTAACATGGCAAATCAACAATTTACACTTGCAAATGATTTTATTGCATATTTAGTCAGCAAGTGTGTTGTGTGTGTTGTTTTTTTTTTTTATATATATATATAAATTATTTAGGGATTTGATAAAGCCGTATACAATTTGTTAGGTTAATCCAACAAGGAGTTTACAAACTTTGACAGAAACAAACATCCCAAAAACATATAAAAAAGTGCAGTGAAGATGCAGCTCTCACACATAAGATTGTTATATTGTAGTACATCAGTGACATTAAACTCAGTCTGAGAATGACAAAAATGTACAGTGATGCTCTAATGAATGTGTAGCACAGCATACACAGGTATTACTCCAACATAATACAACACAGTAATTGATTCCTCTTATTTTTAAGGTTTTGAACAATAAAAAGCCAGTGTTATTAACAAATTTGAAAGCAATATTTTATGAGACATGCAAAGTTCCAGACCTCAAATTGCAGGGGCTGTTGAGCCACCAGACAAAATCAGGTGAGCTTGAGGTCAAGCATGTGGTTGCTAAGCAACACCCCCACTCCCTCTGCCTCTGATTGGTTAGAAAATAAGAAAGTAAAACCCTTTTTTGAATCTTGGGCAGGATAATGAGCCGCTTGAGAGAGCAGGAGGAGCACTGGAAATGTGATCGCTGTATATTTCTGGTGGTGTAAAAAAAGCCCAAAATATTGATTGTGATTTTTCTTGAGCTGAGGGGCACATTGGTACAGTAAAGTAACTGAACTGAACCCTGTAGCAGACTGTAGCACAAAAAAACAACACTACTTGCTGTGGTTCTGGTCACAAAAACATTTTATTTTACTAGAAGGTCCTAATTACAGTAGTCGTCGCGTATCCGACTGCAGTGGGACCAGAGTAAGGGTGGATATGTAAAAAGTCAGATAAAGGAATTCTGTTTTAAATACCATTATACACAGCTGTAACAATTACTATATTCACACAATTATTGTTTTGAGATTCTGCCTATATTATGGAGCTCCCCTAAATTCCTTGTTTAGAAAGATGCAGGGTGTTAATGCTTGTGACAGGGTAGTCGTCTGCCGTGTGGGTGCGTGCATTCGCTGCTGAGTGACAGGCAGGAGATGGAGACAGAGGTTGAAGTTGATACGCCTGTGGCAGGGCAGAAGCCCTACACATGGGGAAATATGTAGTTTTATTGTATATTCTTGCATTATTTGTTGTAAATTGATTTAATTAACTATTTAATTGATGTTGCGCTCCCCCGTGGACGATTACCTGTCTGTGTGGAGCAGCAGCTGAAAGCAATGAGCTGTTCCAGCAGGCAGGTGGGCGTGTCTCGGCAGAGCATTAGTATAAAAACATAGAGATCACTGAGAACGGGGCTGCTGCAAGGACTGTCGTTTTCACGGCACCTTTGATTTATAGTTTGTTGTATTGTGTTTTATTTTGAGTGTTTGTACAGTAATGTATCGTCCTCTGTGCGCTACCATCGCTGGTAGCGTCACATGACATTATTGTTTACTTTTTGTTTATGTTTATTGATTAAATCCCGTGCGCCTGTGTTGGCGTATCAACGTCAATCTCTACCTCAGTCTCGTCTGTGTTCTCCTCGGCCACCTGAGGCAAGTATACCAGGACTCTATCACAACGCCCCATAGGCGAACAGGATTTATTTACATATCAAAACACTGAACCACTCACATGACGCTACCAGCAATGGTAGCATACGGAGTACATACAACAATGTGCGAAAACTTTGGTGGGATCTACAGTCTCTGAACTAATCTTCTCTGTTCAATAATAAACACTCTCCGGCTTCTCACCGGCTTTCAGTAGTTTCGACTTGTTCTCTCACACACACACACGCACACTGTGCTGAAGAGCTTGATCATGGTGGATATGTGACGGGTGGATACCTGGATTACTGTACATAGCTATTGGGATTTATTGTTTTTGAATAGCGCTAACACACAACCTAATACATTAATCTGCTATTAACTTGCTGAGCATGCTGATAGTTTTGTTAAGGCTGAAAATTGAGATTGTCACAGTTTTCCCAGGACGTCTGGCAACCCTAATGCAGTTCCCTGAGACATTGTTTACTTCCAAGTCAGGTTACCTTGTATAGTTTGTTTCCCATGTGCAAAAGGGTCGAGTCCAGCTGCTGTTCACATTGACATTTTCCCAAGAAGACTTTGTTGTTCACACTTCACACCAAACGTACCGAACCGTACCGAGTGCGGACCAGACCCTCTAAACAGACCCAGTGTGAATACAGACTGATTTCATTTTGAGGTGATGTGATTTTTTGGATGGATCTAATGCTTTGAAATTGTTGGCTTCACACTTGATACAGAACTGTAATATGTGATTCTGTGTTACGTTTTATTGTGGGGATTGTACAAGAAAAATTAACCTTTTTGTGCAAGTAATTTACAGAACTGCCAGTGTGTAGTCATAAGGAGCAGGTGACAGCATGCTCAGTGCAGCCACAACGGTGCTCAACAGCGCCCCCTGTTACAGAAGGTGGTTAACTATCTAACTCATGGCCTCTGCTATTACTTAGTTGCATAAATGGTCCACAGGCACAACCCTGTACTATAGATATAAACACACAAACACTGCCTTTTGAATTGTTTTTGCTTGTTTATTACCTTTTGTTTTCTTTCTTTTTATTGTAGACCTCACGCTTCCAAAATGTGAACCCAATTTGGATGTCCCCAGCCAAATAGCAGGTAGGCTTATTTGCCAATGTGGTAAAAATGTGTTATTTTTTGTATTAAAATAGTAGTAATAAAGGAATTGTACATTAATTACTGTGGATATTGTATATTTCTGTTATTATTTGTTTATTTAGCAGACGCCTTTATCCAAGGCATGTAAGTCGCCTTTTTGAGCGATTTTTTTGTTTTGGTGCCTGGTTTTTAACATCAAGAATATACTCTATTGGTGGTACTCAATTGTGGCCCTCGATCCATTTGTCCTGGTCTTTATTCCAAGCAGGTCCAAAATTAGTTTATTGCCTCTTAACAGCTTCAATTAACTACATTAGAACATGCTTGGAGTAAAAACCTGGACTGGATTGGATTTCGAGGGCCAGAGTTGAGTACCACTGCTCTATATTAATTTTCTGTTTAACTGTGGCTTCTATTAACAGTTAACACTTAGTACTGTAATTTAGTTATGTGCGTTCTTCTACAGTATGAATACTTGTACAGTAGTCTCCACGTATAGGAACACCTCCTAAGAGAACACTTTGGCTAAGATAACAACCTTGTGGTGAAATTGATTTTTTCCCCCATTGTTAATGCTGCCCCTAAGTAAGAATATTAGAATAAACTATTTAAGTTTGGGCAAAATTGCAGGTAAGGTATCCAGACTACTAATTTGTCCAAATCAAATATATGCAGAATAAGTGATTTAGCATTTTACAAAAAATAAATAAAGTGCCCGAAAACACAAAAGAGAAATTTAGCCAAGTGTTCTCCTCATGGGACTATTGTGTTTTGGCTTTGCCTCCCAATTCGAAACTATCCTGCAGCTATTTTGAATGCATAATTAGTGGAAGTGCTTCTTTTCAAATGTTGGTTTATCAGACTGTTGCTCATTACTGTACGTAGAAATCAATGCTCTTTACCTAATTATAATCCTTGCCGCTGTTACTGTAGCTCTTAATGGGAACTATAGAATTTGGAACTGAAACCAATGAATGACATGGTCGGGACAAAAAAATTAGAAACATTTATATAGACGGACTGACCCTCACATGATTGATTCATTTGTTAGGCCAATGGCATCCCTGGCATGCATTCTGGATTTTCAGTTGTTATTTAGTCATGATGGGTAAAACGGCATATCTGACAGACTTTGGCAGTGGGCTTGTTTTGTATTTGTGTTTCTAAATCTGAATACACAAGGAACAGTATGGAAAGTGATGACGCCATGGCTAGTCAAGAAAACATTTTGCTGTGAATTTTCATCCTCAACTTTCTTAAAGGAAAGGAATGGTTACAATTTAATTTACTGTACCCAAACTGGTAGTGTTATTATTATTATTATTATTATTATTATTATTATTATTATTATTATTATTAGTCACATTTTACTGTGCCAGTTGTAATCAATGGAGTTTTAAACATGGAAGTAAGAAGATTTAGAGCCATCTTGTTTGACAGTCTATCTTTTCATTGTTATGGAGGTATCCCGTTTACCCTCTTCCCAGCCCCTTGTTCCTGCTGAGCAAAACCCAATAGTAATGGCAGATGAATGCTTGTACCAACCATGCCACGTGCTATTCATTTTTTTTTAGTTTGTAGTTTTTTCTCTTTCATCCAAAGTAAACACAAGTGATCAGCCAAGTTTTTTTTCTTTTCACCGTCTAGTAACAAAAGGCACTAGTATGAAAAACATGAAAGGATCAAGGTGTTAAAATTCTCCATTCACTCGAGAGAAGACTGCTTTACTGACCTGTCTAGAGCTGCCTTTGTGTTTGTTTGTAACGTGTCAAAAGCTGTTTTCTATCGTAGTTGGATATAGAGAAACGAGTATGTGTTGGAACTTCAGTTGTTAATTCAATTTATAGGAAGGAATCAGAAATATAAGTTTGAACCGTGCTAACCTTATGCAGGCATTTGAATTTTACATATCCTGATTTCACCTGGAGATGTGCGTTTCTTGAGCTACTGTATTGATTCACGTTCTCCCAGAGTATTGAGATGTGAAGAATGTTGCTCTTTGTGTTTTGTGTTTTTGGTTGGATTTTGCTTAGTTTAAAACCCCACCAAAAAATCCTAATAAAGAGCCCCACCATCACAACAAAGCAAAACACAACAAAGAAAATAAACTATTATGCAGTCAGTAATACTGCTTTGATTAAAGGGAAAACAATGTAAACTTGGAATTCATAGAAGAAATTAATGATTTCCTAAATACAGGTCTGTGAAAAACATGCATGGGGAGATGCTTGAAATAGTATTCCTCATAATTTTGTTTAATTTATACCTTTTCATATATTACAATGATATAACATTTGCTGTGAAATGCTCAATAAATATAAAAAATTTTAAAAAAAATACATTTTTTATTTTTATTTATTTATTTATTTATTTATTTATTTATTTTTAAGGTAACTTGAAAAGTTAATAGTATTATTTGGGGGACCCAGGACACAAAATGCAGAAAATACATAATTTAGAAAATACAGAATTCAGACAACCCATATAAAGTTGAAGAATGACTGTGAACTTTCAGTGACATTAAGCATTTGAAACAATGCTGACCAGTACTGTATGTATCGCAGTGCTGGGTGAACAGTTGGACCAAGCTTTTGCATCTGTCCATATTTTTACAGCAACGCAAACATAAGAAAAGGTACTGTAGCTGTCTACAGTAGGGTTACATACAAGTACGCTGAAAGGACAGAAAATGTTTTTGGCGACTCAAATTCAGACCCGAAAATGTATTATTTTTTTTAACCGTCCCCGAACCGCAAACCTAGAAAAAGTTCACATTCTGACCCGACCCGCTTTTGCGGGTCACCTGCGGACCCCGTGGGTACCCGACACGATGCAGGATTCTAACCCCCTCAATACAGCTTCATCTCCATGCCTACTATTTAAACCACTTCTTACTTTTTTAAAACTGTAAAGGCCTTACAATATATACTGTGACCACCATTGCTGAGACTTGGAAACAATGGTCCTTCAGCGCTCATGAATGGCTTCCATGTCTGCACTGCATTAAGACACATGGAAGCAATCGTGGCGGAAAGCACAAGAAAGGAGAGGATTTTTTGCTTAAGCAATCACTAATCAAGCCTAGTGTAATTGAGCAGAAGGCTGAGGTAGCCCCCCCCCCTTTCTCTTAAAGGCTGAGTCTGGTGGTCGAGTGCGAAGTGAGCCTTAAACATGGAAAGAAGCAGGGGAATCTTCTGGGGTGCTGCTTGACAGAACCAGCTGCTTTGACAGGGGGCTGCCAGCATGTTAACCGGGCCCATTCTTTGTTTCTTAAAGAGCAGAAATTAGACAAAAAGAGAAGGCCATGGTTGCTTTACAGGTTGTTTTATAGAGAGAACCAGCCATTATTCTACTACTGACTGTAAAACGTTTTCCTTTTCAAGTTACGTTAGCAAGCCTTTTCTGGTCTTTTTTTTTTGTTTAAACTTCAATTAAAGGGATTAAAGAAGAGCTATAGAGGTATTATGGATGTGTTTAGGAAATAGTCCCTGTCGCCAATTGTCTGTTTGAATTAGCCACTATAAGCCCTTCGATAGGCTCCTTTTATGTTTTGTTAACTACTGCAACAATTTGGCTGATGACTATATTTCTATGTATGGTAAAGACTATAAAATAAATTAAACTTGCATCGTAAACACTGACACCTATATTTGACATGCATACTGTAGCCAGAAATGTTGGCAACCTGTTGCAATATATGAAGTATGTATTGTTAGTGGAATTTGATATGCATGCCAAAAATGTTTGCAGTTTTTTTCATATGCGAAAAACACCTAATAAAAGGCTCGCAAATATTTATGGCTTTACAGTATTTATGAAAAAGGATCAATGTTTAAGACTTACGCTTTCATTTTAGATTTAAACTGCTGTATTGACAGCCATACAACCTAATGATTGTTAGTATGCAAATTTCAACCTAAGGGTTTACTGAAGTACAGTATGGCACAGCAATCGTCCGGTTTGGGAACCTGATTTATATTTGCTTATGGAAAGAGATGTGATTTATTAATTTGTTTTTTTTAGCAGGGATTTGGAACGGAACGGGACCGGAACGGTAAACGAATAAAAACCAAAACTTTTCATAGAACAGAAACAAAAAACGAAACAATTATTTGTTACGTTCTGGAATAAATACGATATTGAAGATTTTGTTTATCGGTTAATATCGGGTTTTTTTTTCTTTCCCTTTCAGCCTCTTCTCTTTGTCTCTTTCCATTGTTTTCAAACATACAATCATTTGAAAAAAGCGCTCTTCCCATGATCTTACACCTCAGTAGTCTCATTACATTTAGCTTGCCTTTTTTCGCGCAGCTAGCAGCGAATCAAATAGCACTATATTTAATTAGCCTTGAGTTCAGGCTTCTACCTTCTGCATCCACATTATGTGATCAGTATTGTGTTCACTCAAAATAAACCGTTTTTGATCCCCTGCTACTGTATATGGACTACAGTGCTGTATATTCCATGATGTGTCCAAGCAGCTTTTGTGCCCGTCTGTTTTTTCTACAATGTAATATTCTTGAAATGCTACCTTTTGGCTTTAGAACAAGATCGATATTGACTTGAGGCCTAAACTCGGCTTTCACAAGAAGAGAACAGTCTTTTGAAAGGAACTTCCTCGAGCCCAAACTTTACATTATTTTTCCATTTTAAAGGAGAATGCCTTTTGTGGTTTGTTTTTTCTTTGAGCAGGGAATAGTTTAGTGCCACTTTTTAAGAGCTATGGCACCCATAATGCAGCTCGTACCACTACAGATTTCTGCCGAATGTTAAACACATGAAAGGATTATGTGCTACGGATAGAAATGCAAGATGTGAAACCACCACTTCTAAACTCATGGCAACATCAAGGAGACATTCCGATGTACAAATTAAATCAGTATAATTTATTTCAAGGGGTTATAGGCAAAGAGCTGTTTATTGACACGTGCATATGGAGAGTATGTTTGTTTAGGCTCAAGTTGCATTTTGGCCACATGTAAGCTGTAAATCTAAATCTAACCTCCCTGTGCAGTGGCAGAGTTTGACAACAAATATAATGCATGTTTTAGGGGGATTTTAGCTGCAAAGTCTAGTCTATATATTGATGGTTGCTAAATAAATGGTTTGTTTTAATATTTCATTTAGTTACTGTAATAACATAAAAGCATACAGTATAGTAGATTAACTGAAGTACTTTTATTAACAGCTAGAATATAAATTGGTCTGTCGCATGGTTTCCTGACGAAGCACAAGATATATCGAGTTCAGAACAGCATATGCCAGCCTTTCTATCTTTATAAACAGCTTTCTTCTGTATCCTTGAATATTGTCTGTATCCAATTTTTAAAAAACTGCCATTTATAATGAATCCAAAATATTTGTGAATAATGAAGTACACACATCACAGAAGAAAGCAGTGAATAAGTAATACATTTGTACTAAACTTGTTAATCTCATTGAGACAATAGCATTACATATAGTATTGTACTCTATGTAGAAATAGGATATTTAGCCACCAGGCAGGAAGTTTTAAACGCCTGTTTTCATGTTGCTGGCGCAAGAAAAGCTCCAGCAACATTAGTGAAAATGGTTACTCGATTCACATTGACCACCCCTTTCCCATTTAAATAAAAATAAAATACTACTGCAAAAATACTACCTTTCCCAGTGCATCTGGGCCATGTCCCTCATTCCTGACTCATATCTATCATTGATTCGTTCTGAATACTTTTACACCCACCCCAACTACTGAGTGGCAGCACATTCCTAAATTTCTCGGCTTGCGAGATTTAACGCGAGATTACAATTAGGAATGGATGCTTGTTCGCGGGATTTAAAGCTGTATTACAGTTAAGATACGGATGATTTAAAACAGAATTGCGAATTGTGGCAAAATGTAAAAAAATGCTTAACACAACAACCCCAGAAGAATGTGCCGTGACCATAAGGATTTCGTTGTTAAAGACAGCAAAGGAAAGAAGGTACATCTTTAAGTTACTATACATATTTTGACAGAAAAAAACTCCCAAGCCTTTTGGAAAGTAACCGAAAACAATGATTTCATACAGTATATAAAAAGTGAAAGCCCTGGGGAAAAAAAGGATTTACATAAAACTCAAAAATAGCTCAAAATAAGCACTGAAAAATCAAATTAATAAAAACAGAAAAACAGAAACCCTAAATATACTGTACACGTACAGTAATGTACCATTGGTCTGTAAAGACGTGTGTATCTGCCTGGTATTTCACTGTTTGAATGGGCAAAGGCAGGGACTACATACTCTTATTGTAGACTACTGTGTGTCTCAAAAAGTTGTAGACAGATCCAGCATTCATTTGGTTAGCAGACAGCTCGGTAGTATCGGCACCCAAGCAACGTGTGTAATGGCACTCGACTGAGGATGAGAGCAGTGTTTGGCAAGTGATGTGACCCTACAGCTCATCCAAAGAATAACACAACTTTTTGACCCCTAGTGCTCGGCAAACTTCCCACACAAAGCATCACTTCCTCAATGATTTTAGAGATGTGGGTACTTATGAAGCAAATATGCATGCTTGGAGTAAGTGAAAGGCCTTGCTGTTGAAAATAAATTAAGTTCAAACGCTGCATACCAAATAAGCAGTAATAGAATTCGCAGAGGTGGAAATAGGAGTCTTGTTGCAGAGAGAGCTGTTTGTACTGCTCAAGGTATTGCTGTGTGACCCTTGGTTGTGAATCAATATGAACTCTTCAACTTGAAATGGATCAACTGCTATGCAATAATGTTCTTATTTGCATCTACATTAAAATGATAAAGGACTTTCATAGGGGATGTGCATTTTGGTACATTTTTATGAAAGTTTAAATGCTATGCAGTGTCAGCATTTAAACCATATCTACATACACACACACACTCTTTATATTACATTCTGATGTATACTGATACCCCTGGTTAGTATTTTCTAAGCAAAAAAACCATAAATAAGCACATAACGTTTTAACATCTGAAAGACTTTAATTACAAAGTAAAAAAAATATTCTCAAAGTATATATTGAAATGTTTATTAGAGCTGTCGAGCGATTTAATTAATTAATTAAATAATAATCGTGATTCATTTTGAGATAAAAAAAAAAAAATCTGTTAATCTTGTTTTTAAGAGCATATTTAATTGATACAGTTACTGCATCAATCACATTTAAGTTTGTTTTATTAGTAGTAGTAAGCAAAAAGTAACGCAGCGTAAAAACCCTGTTTTCCTATTTATGGATTCTCTTTATACAGTGCGTTTGCATGAGCATGAGAATTCCGATATTTTTCGGAAAACTAAGTTTTTCGAAAACTAATTCCGATATCAAGTTATGTAAACACAGTTTTCGGAAAACTTATTCCGCTAGCGTACTGCACGTGGTTTTAGAAAACAGAGAAAATAATAATAATCTGTAGTCAGTCTGCATGCATCTATTTGTCTAGTTAGGGATAAAGTAATACATTTGTTAAAGTCTGTATGTATTTGTTAATAGCCCATACTGAAGCAGCAAATGTTTTCTAGCTTTAAAATGACGTGATAATTTAAAATAATGTCTGCAAATAAAACTGGTAATAACAGGAGGAGCTGTTGGAAAGGCTGATTGCACATTGTGGGGAATCTGAATAGAGGTATAGGATAGTAATCTTTGAATTTAAGACCTGACACTTCGATAAAGCACTATTGGATTGGTCTCCGTTCTATCGCAGAAATGTCCGATCTGTTCAAATCGTACTTGGGCTACTACAGTACTTTGCATGCGAAGATATCCTACATTTTCCGAAAACTTCAATCCATGTATACTGTTGAATTCTAATTAGATTTTCTGTTGTTAATCACATTTTAAGAAAATCAGTTTTCTGATTTCAGTTTTCTGAAAACATTGGTTTTCGGAAAACGCTTTGTCATGTAAACATACTGATTTAGTTTTATATTTATTTACAATCCCGCATTGTTGTGAAATTGTTTGAAACAACTGCTAAATCACAATGGAGTCAGTTTATTACTCACTGCATTTACAACTATTAGTTTTCTTTTAAAGTTTCCTTTATTCATAAACTGATGTTTTTCATTGCTGCTTAATAATAATAATAATAATAATAATAATAATAATAATAATAATAATAATAATAATAATTTTAAATTCTCTTTTATTAATTAACTTGAAATTGCTTAAGCAAAACATTCACTGAGTAACGGTTGTATCTTCCATAACTGTAAATAATATTGTTTAAAAATAAATGTGGTTGAAATAAAACAGAACTACAATTTTAATGGGTCTGCAGTCGATAGCTGTCCAAGAGCACGTATTGTATTGTTGTCTACAGTGGTGTAGTCGAGGGTATACTCAGGTAAACGGTGTTTACCCACTTTTAATTTCTGCAAAGCACATTGTGTGCAGATATTCGTTCTCCAATACGGACATTATTAATATTAATATCGGCATTCTGTTCTGACTGATGCAAATCTTTGTTTCTCTGTGTTGCTCTTGCTGAGCTCACCTGTAACTCGAGGCCTTTGAAGACCTGCCACTTCTCCTACTTACTGTGAGTATTGGCCAATTTTATAAATGTACTGAATGTAAAGTTACTGTATTTTGTAAGGTGTTTCTATTTTGAAAGCACAGTGATTTTTCAAAAAGTGTAAAAACTATATTTGTGTGTGTTTGTCGGTATGGGGATGGGAGTGAAAATGTGCTCCGGACTTTGACCTTGCTGTAACCGAGAATATTGGACTGTCACTAAAATAATTGAGTACCCCTGGTATATGGTCAAGTATTACTAAATATCACTAAAAACATAACACATTCAAATTCATGTAGTCACACAAACTTTACATTAAATTGTTAAAAAGAGATGCCTGGCCTACCTGTTTGAAGTATGTTATTATTATTATTTGTTTATTTAGCAGACGCCTTTTTCCAAGGTGACTTACCGAGACTCAGGTGTGTGAACTATGCATCAGCTGCAGAGTCACTTACAATTACGTCTCACCCGATAGACGGAGCACAAGGAGGTGAAGTGACTTGCTCAGGGTCACACAATGAGTCGGTGGCTGAGGTGGGATTTGAACTGGGGACCTCCTGGTTACAAGCCCTTTTCTTTGACCACTGGACCACACAGCCTCCATGTCTCGGAGGTCCTTTACTTTAGTGCAGTAGTTCCAATATTCAAACAAAAATTGTACAAAACATAAACGGCCGTTCGGTCCAAAATCATATAGAACAATTTCAAGTGAAAAAGCCATCTGCCTATGGGAAGATTGGGGAATGGGGTCCAGGAGTCTGTTTTACAGTTATTGTTTTTCAGTTATTGTTTTACGTGTCGTCACAGTATGGGTCAACAAATTTCATCACATCTCGAAATCCATCACCTTCTACAAAGCTAAGTCTGGAAATTCAATGACCGCTTGTCGTAAAAAAAACTGTTATACAATAAAATCCAATGTAATCGAGGTGAATTGTGAGATTTATATAATTGAGAAATTATTATAATGATTTAATACGACAGGTTTCATTGTCTTTTGCAATATGTAGTGACTTTAGAGCTCGGTGAACATAAAACTACTCAAAACATACTTAAATAAGACGGCCGCGTAGTGGACAAAAAGTTGTATTTAAAAATATATTTATTTTTCAATTGATTACTGGGATAATCTTACATCGATTTCAAAACCTGCTGCATTCACAATTCACCCACACTGTCCTCGTAGGGGATAACTTGATCATGCGCTGTTCGTCCCACTCTATAGCAAATGTTATGGATGTTTGCTTTTTACTGCCATCAGTAGCTCCATCCATTCATTTCAAATGGTGAAACATTGAACTTTGTGTTTTTGTGGTACGCCAATTTTGTTTTTGCATAATTTAGATACCATGGTTTTCTCGTCAAGTTCCTCAAAATACTTCCAAATGTTGCTTCGCCTCGTTCCTTTGTTTAGAGATGCCATTTTATTAAAAAATAACAAACGTCAGAAAAAACGCTTGTCATTAACTCTATTACCACGTGGACTGGATACCATGTCACGCCTAGTACAGCATGAACAGAGTGCACCACTGCAGTGCCACGCTAATCGAGGATAACACCAATTAGAAAAACTACTTGGAGGCAATTACCAACCCCCCTTCCTTTTTGTAATATCCGCCTTACTCTGGCACCATCGCATTCTGATACACGACGGACTACTGTGCGATAAATTACTCAAATTAATACATAAAAAAATATGCATTTGGTTAAATTTGTCACGTGACCGGTTATACGTCTATCATATTATTAAATGTTTGACCACTTCTTTAGAGTTTATACATTTTAAACATTTAGAATTCCCATCCCTAGACTTTCAGTGAAAACAGTTTTCCTGATCTGATCTGATTTGGGGATTGTGGTACAGTATTGTAGCTCCCTGGGCAGGGTATTGCAGAGCTTGAAATATTATAAGCACCAAAACCTGCAGCTGAATCAGAAACAGGCAACTGGACAACCAGAGACACTGGTGGCTTCTAAAACACACAGCTGCTCTGGTCCTGCGGTGCCTGACTCTGTTCTACAGTAGCAGTTGTTGCGACAAGGGCAGGAGGTTAGTGTGTGTGTGTGTCTGTGTGTGTGCGTGCGTGCGTGCGTGCCTTAGAGAGGTGAGTGAGACCTACACCACATTGAGGAATGTGAAGAAGGACCACAGGGTGAAGTGTGGAGAGCTGGTTTCTGTATAGTGGATGCTCTTTTTTTTGTGAGAAGTTGTTTCTGTGCATGAGGTAAGCGCGTGTTTTCTCTCTCGTTTTCTCTCTCCTTCTTTCTCCCACGAGAGAGTGCCAGCAGTAGCTACAAGAAGGGCATTGTGAGGGCCGCAGCTGGCAGGAACTCCCACCGTTTCTGCTGGTCCTCGGGCTAGGCTCGGCCAGACAAGAGAGGCACTCAGACTGCTGCTTCAGCAGGCCTCAACTGTATGCTGTGCTGGGGGAAGGGCTAGGGAGGATACCATGAATGATTCTGTGATTTTTGCGATGCCTGTTTGTTTGTGTAATGGGGCATTCTGATGAATGTACATTGTGTGGTACGTTAGAAAGTAATCTGGAATAGAATAGAATATATACTTTATATATTTTAAAAATGACATTGAAATAGCACAGTGTTTGTAATGCAAGAGGCTTCAAGAAACACACGTCATGGGAACGCATGAGAAAAACTATTTTTGCACCTCTCAGCCACCAAAAAGCGCTGTCTCTCGTGCCACTTCACTTGCTAGCTACTGTTATCGCTTGGTGAAAACAACTACCTATAAGTTATTCTGAGCAGATAGTGATGACTACTAGTGTCTAGTTGCTGCATTTTTTTCTCAAGTTCTCAGGGAGATATTACTAAGTGCCTTAGAATAAATCAAAATATTTAGGCTTTTATTTACATTGTCATTAATTAAAGAAAATATTAAATCTATTTTGAAATGTTATAGTTCAACTTGTGTTGAAAAGAAAAAAAAATGCTAAGTAAGCCTACATTTTGATTTTTTTTTAATTTACAATGTTCCTGGGTTTTTTTTTATTATTATATTGTGCCAATTTGTAGCTTTTTTTTTTTCTGAAAGCACTGTGATTAAAACCATTTAGAAAAGTTGTTTCATATTTTTTCATGCATTCTAGCTTCATCGTTGCTGTCAGTGTACCAAACGCTTTGTTTTTATAAAAAAACTAACTAACAAATTACAGATTTTTAAAACCGAAAAATTCAAAATCAGTTAAAAAATAAATCTGAAAATTAAAAATAATAAAATGGATTTCATAGGGCCCTACAAATGATTGAGAGTATAGGGTATTATATATGGAGGCATCTGTCTGTCTGTATGCCAAAGTTGCATTTCATTTAATGGATGTATGGTAGGTCATGGTGGTTGTATTGTACTTTTTTTATGCTAATCTACTTGTAGCTCTAAATTTGTTTTTGCAGTCGTGGCAGGGGATGTATGTCACTGATACTTGTCAAAACTGCTGAATTACCTGCACTTTATAGAGCTAAATTCAGCAATTGGTTGCCCCAACCTGGTAGTTAAGTTAGCAACACAGTACTGTACCTTGTTCCAGCTGCATGGGACTTCTGCCAGTGTCTGAACATAAACTTGACCTGATGCATACAAGAAAAACGACTGCAGCTGCCTTCAAAGAAGCAGTGCTTTGATTAGTGTCACACCACAGGAACACAGTCATTAATACTGATCTGAGAGGATGACCTGTTTACAACCTAGTTTAGCAGTTAGTTTTGGATCAAAGCCCATCTAGCTCGGAAGATTTAATGGAACACTTAGCAATTGTTCACGTTTCAAAACAGTTTGCTGTTTTGAAACTGGAAGCTGCGTTTCCCGACTCGATAAAATTGACAAACTTTGAATTTAGACCAATTTTAACCGGACATGTTTTCCCCGGACATGTTTTCCCCTGATCTGACCCAAGAAAGGATCCAGATGTTATGAGTGGAAGCAGCTGCAACATGCTGGTCCTGAAACTCGATTAAGGCAGGACTGGTTGTGGTTTTGCCGTCTCCTTATGATTTTCACATGAAACGTACTGTAGGCTAATCAGTTTGAAAGATGCATTGGCTCATTTTGGTTAAATATGTTTGTGTAGTAACTAGGACACTAGTTCCCACACAAACTATGCACCAGGATAAAAAAAAAAATCATGTTAATGTTGAAACACTATAGTACTGTAGTGAAGGCATTTTGTAAAAATGTGATGCAATTTTTTGGGAGCGACAGCACAAATTTAGTAACATTGTCTTCCTTTCCATTGTAAACCTTTTATGAGTAGTGAAACAGCTTCTTCTGAATGCAAGCCCCCTGCTGAGATTTCAGTATTTAAAAATACTGCTGCAGTGTGCTGATGAGTTGTGAGATCCACTAGTCATCTTGTGCCTTGGTGTGTCTGTTGCACTGCACTCTTGAGAGCACAGTGCAGGGATCAGCTTTGATGGCAAACCAGATTTTACCCATGTGACTAGAGTGGAAATCAGTCACAAGAGACCATTTGTGATAAATAGCTTTTTATTTTTGTGGATCTTTGTTTGCTTAGATAGCTTGGCTGTAACAGAACAGCAGCTTACTGTATGTGCATCTTTGTGGCTTTATACAGATGAGGAAATGGAAACGATTACTGTACAGGTGCAGGGGATTTCCTGTTTGGCAGGTTCAATGTGCAGCCCTTTTCCTAAAGCATAAAACTCCCCAAAATGTACAACTGTTGAATTTTTCACCGAATTGAATACTGTATGCTTAGTGTGCCGCGTTTTTGGTTTTTAGCTTTAAAAAAAAAAAAAATCCAGGAATTTTTGGGAGTTTATTTTACATATGTTAAAATAGGGATACAATCAGTATAAAATTGTTTTTAATTGAAACATCGGTAAAAATCGGGGGGAAAAAATCTCAGTATACACACTTTACATGTGGAATATGATGCATAGCAGTTCTGGTTTCTGATTTAATAATGTCACTGGCATGTATGATGAGCAGAATCTGTGCAAGTCAAAGCCACATTTTCCCAATGCCTTGAAATCATAAAAAGAAAAGAAAATTGACAGAAATGAGTGGTGCAAGCCATTAGGAGACTTGTCAAAAACAACACTGGACATTTACATCAATACATTGCATATAAGTTTACCAACTAAAGAATCACAATTTTCTGTCATATTTATGATTTAAGATTGTCGGCGTTAGGCAGTGTTTTAGCTGATGGACAGGCAGTACTGTCGCACAAAGTCACCAATACACACCTCTGCAATAAACAGTGGCTGTCCAGCAAAGCACAGCACTCTGACAAACTCACTAACACAGTCATTCTGTGTATTCTTTTTATTAAAGCGTATGTAAAAGCCGCATAAATAGCTTGTTTGTCTGTCAGTTCACTTTCTTGTTTTAGTTTAATGTGTCGCTTAGTTTCAGTTCTTTTATTGTCAGCGCGAACATGTACTTCAATGCAGCAGTATTTCCTCTGCCTCGTCTGACCCACTTCTGCTATTTTTGCTTTTTGTATACTTCGAAACATTAATTTTATTTGGAATATTCATAAACTGATTTATGTTTTCTCCACATTCCTCATCCACTAAAAATATTATACTTTTGTGCAAGTATTTCAATTTAGTTTTTGATCCAAGCTAGTAGTTACTACGCCCAGCAATTGCAACAATAATCAGACTTTGATTGGCCAGCATAATCAGGTGATAATGTGTTTGTGAAGTGACAGAGAACCACGTTTTGAATGTTATTTCATCCTCTTACATCTAAACCTCTGCTGTATACTAGGATATAGTGTAGGTCTGCTTATTACAATGTCGGAGTCAAAATAAAACAGCATTTTAATCAAAATATTATGTATTTCCTAGGAAATAGTACCAGGAAAATAGAGCAGACAAAAATCAGGTATAAATCAGTAAAAACCGACGTGCAGTTAAAAATAAAATCCTGTAATTTCAGTAAAATTCGGAACAAACCGTAGCAGGCAATGGATTTTCCTTTGAGCAGTAGGTCATTTCTTAGTATATTTTTGGAGTGATAAATGCATGTTGCAAGTTATGAAAATATAGATACTAATTTAATCTCAAGCCCTACTGTTTTTTGAGTATAAAGAGGATAGTGGCTTTATGAATTAGATGTACTTCAGTTCGGCTGTACCAGTCATCTTTTATGATTTAAGCAACAACATGCTGCTGAGTTCTGACGTGGAGGGATTGCGAGGAAGTCTGTAGATGCTGCAGTTTCTCTTTTGGAAGTGGCAATACTGTATGTGTACAGAAGGCAGTGGTATCTGAGCAGACATTTGATTGGTAATTGGAACTGTGCAATACTAGAAACAACCCATTGCCATTTTAAGGCCTAGCGTACATTTCCACTGAAAACAGTGCAAGGAATTGACAAGTAATTGTGATAGAAAGTGTAAGACCAGCCCAAAATAATGCTGTACATGTGGTGTGTTTAGTTGGATTGCAGGTGCATCATTTATTAGTCTGCAGAAGCAATGTGGTGTAGTATCTATTTGTAAATGTAAAACAACTTCTCAACATGGTTTGCCATGGGTGTAAGAAGGAAATAATTACTTGCAGCACGTGACAGGCTGACCATTTGTTCAGTCCAGGTTTGCTGCTTGTGTCCTTTGATCAATTGCTTTCAAGAAGCAGAAGGTGACACAGGTTGGTATTCTCACCAGCTTTCTGGAAGGGTAAAGTCACCTGTCCTTATGATGTACACAGTACAACCCTCTGACTCCCCTGTTTAAGGGAGGAAGTGGGTGTTGGACAGAATTACAGTGTCTAGCCCTCATGACGGAAAAAAACACTTTGAGATACGATGAGAACCTTCCAGCAAAAAAGGAACGAAAACAAAGCCCTGTTGTGTAAGTTCTTTCAGGTTTATGCATGGGTATTTCTCAGGTCTAACTAGTGTTTAGTAGGTTGAATGCTGTACCTTTATCGATGCAGTAATTATGAAAAACCCTGGATACCGGTCACTGGACAGAAGGTACATTTTGTATAGCTGTCGGGTGCTTTCTTGATTTCACTAAATGAGAGAGCAGGGAGGCTCCATTACATGGCTGATGGTAGTAGAGCCAATTAACGTGGTAGGAGCAACATTGTCTGCTGTGTTAGATTGAGAGGGCGGGACAGTTTAGTCATTTCTGCTATTTCTTTCTAATGGAATGAACCCATAGATATGGCTGTTCAGATTCTGCTGTCTGGCTTCTGAAATTCTTTCTATTGTGTATTGCCTTTAATCCTAGTGTAATTTAGTCAGTTTTCAATGCATGTGAATGCAAAATGCTATTGAAATATTGAGTTAGAAAGTGCCTATTACACATATTATTTTTAAATATAAAGTAGCTTTTAAAACAAAGCTGCCTGAAGTCTGTATATTTCTACTGAGCTACTGCCTTATTGAATTTCCTTATTCAGTGTTTATAGTTAGAAGATGCAAGATTGCTGGCCCTTTGCACTCGAAGTGTTTGACGGTCAGACAGACATGCACGAGAGTTGGACACAGTTGTTGTCCCTCTTTCTAAGGTTCCAGGCAGAATCCAATCCACCCCACTGCTGTTCTGACTGCCTCCTGCACTTGGGTCCAAATAAGGCAGAATTCAAAGCACTGATATTTCAATTACTGATAAAGTCCTTTGGGCATACTGCGTACCCTGGCTTGAACTTTTAGGTAGGAAGGCTTGAGTGTTTGCATCCAGTCTGGAATAATTAAGGTAATCAGGGATGTGGAGGGAGCACAGCCAGTGCAGTACACGTATTTGAGGTTCAGCAGAGGGTGTTTATTCACAAGTCTTTTTAATGAGTCAACTTGTTTGTCAGGTTCCATTCAACTGGCTGATGCTGTATGATGCTTTGTTCTTTTTCCTTGGACTTGTGTAGTGTACAGTGTAGCTTTGTACTTTGTATTATATAGCTGTTTCGTCCAGGCCTTTTGGAGGGTCCCCAGATCCCAGTGGCTTTACATTTTTTAACACTCACCCACTCGCCCTGTATTTAGGTTGCGTCTTGTGACAGTATAATTGGCTTTTCCATTTCATCCTCTAGTTCCCATTTAGGTCCTGAGGGATTTTTACTACAGTAGCTGTTAAACTGGATGCAGCAATTGTTAGAGGCGCTACAAAGGAAAGACTAAAAGCATAAATGCTGCAATAGCCCATTTATACAGTAGAGTGTACAAATCTGATTACAACACGTTTCTATTACAATGTTACAGTGCTTTACTTGCATTGTTGGTTGTTAATCATCCAAAGTCACTGAGATGTTTTTGCTGTCTCCTGCCATTGTATGGGAAAGTGAGCATTTTAATTCGTTAAGCAGTGCCCAAAGTAGCGACAATTTCAGTCGCCATGGCGACCCATTTTTTTCTTTTGGCGACTAAATGTTATTTTAGTCACGGACAGGCAGCCACTTTGTGCTGTATTTTTTGTGTTTTATTATTGTTATTAAAATACCTTTGGACCCATGTTAAATAATACGGCTTTTTAGTGCCTACATCACAGGTGCGTCTGTCCATACAGATCGTTGTGTTACTGTATGCGGAATCCCTAGACACGAAAAAAAAAAAAAAACAGGAAAATGCATCACTACATCAATCTAAATGGAAGTGGCAAACTGATAATTTAATGTGCAAGTATTTAGTTATGTAAATAAGCTCCACAGCCTACAACTACTGTACAATCAGAAAAGTTTGTTTTACTTTCAGCATGTTTTCGTCCCGGCATTACAGGACAGCACAAATAAAATTAGAGTATAAAATAAAAATAAATAAAGCAGATTTTGCATACCTTTTGAAAATAAAGTTTAACAACAATTCATCTTTTTTTTTTCTTCTGTTTGCTGTTTTTTTTTTAAAATTTGTGTTATTTACATATTATTTCTAATACAGCATGTTGTACATTAAGAGGTTTCCTGGCTTTATGGAGCACCTGCTATCGTACATTTTACACTAGTCGCGTTGGTAAAGTTGAGTGCTTTCACTTAAGTGAAAAATCACAGACAAATCAACAAAAATCACTTGCATATTGCAAGTCACGGGCATTAAAAAAAAAAAAAAAAAAAAACCAAACACTATATACGTGACACCTGTGACAAAATCCTAGCCTTAATAATATTAATAATAATTAATAAAGAATTGAGTACATTCATGTATTTGCTTGTTGATAAAAACCCATCGCTGCACTTCTAAAGTGTTACAGTATTGTGGTTATTATATTTTAGATTTGTCTGTGTATAAATTATACTTGTAATTATAATTGTGAGTATTACTGTAACTTATACTGTAATTCCAACTATGTTTACCATGAACATGTTCGCTGCAGATGGTTCTTGTGATCTATCTTGGCAGCTTCCGATGCACAGCAGCCACTTTTCTCGTCTATCTAGGTTTAAAGTTTAAACACTGCTTTGGCAATTCAAAAACTGACAGCCGCTTGTCTTTCATACAGTCATGGTAGTGGCATCCCACAACCACACAACTCCTTGTTATTTTGGGAAATGACTTGTACAGTGAACGGTAGTTACAATTAAAAGCACGTCAATTACAAAGGGAAACTGTTTTATAGCTGTTTGTTTTCAGCAGCTCCGAGGCTATGTGCGTGCCGTACCAACTTACCCAGAGGCCACGCAAACCTATTAGAAGATTAATAAAATGTCGTCGAACAGACAGCAAAAAATACTTTCTTTGTGTTTTTGTTTCAAAGACAAAGAAAGTTCCACCAAAATCTCTAAGCAGCAGTTTGAATTTTGAACCCACGACTTCGGAGTCTTCGTGTTCTGAATGTGTTCAACGAAACGTTCACATGAGATTTCAGCCATCGTGGTGCCAACAGTTCAGCTGATTAGTTAACGAATCTGGGGTAATGTACTGCAGTTATTGTAAGCAAGCATAGTAACGAAATTACTGCTCACTATTACCTATTCTAAAGTTTGTTTTGGACTGCCTTTTTTGTTTTAAATAAGTTATTTTTTTCTGTGCAGAAAAACAAATCTGTAAAAGTGTTGCATATGTAGGCTATGGAATGAAACATACTTAAAGATGCGCATTATTGCTTAAGTTAAAAATGTATACATTAATATTATTATTTTGAACAGTAGTTTTTATTTATATTTAATAAACTTCAATGCAGTTGTGGGCAACCATTTTCTTTTTCTGCCGACCATAAAGAAAAAAATAGGAGCCTGCTGGCGCCTAAAATAAAAAGCTTACGAGCACTGGTTAAGGTAAGCTTGCTCCAAACCCAAAGCATTTTAAAGACCTAATCTGAAGTAAATGTGCAGTACAATACACAAACCCACCCATTACAGTGTTTTGAATAGTGGATGCATAGAGCTGCCTGTCATTTCTCATTGCCCGCGATGCGATCGGTGGTCAGCCCCATGCGACCTCGGCTGTCTGCCTTCTCCGTGCTGATGTACGAAGGGGCTGCAGGATTTCATTAATAATGAACACCTCAGTGGAGGGCCCTGCCACTCCGCAGCTGTGCTCTGATGGAGGGGGCGGAGCTGGCAGGGCTGCCTTTCAGCTCCATGTAGCCAGCCTCTCTAAATCCTTGAAAGACCGCCCACTAATGGCCAATCCATCAGCTAGTAATAAGCGTACCCCCTTCACCCCAGACATGCAAGTCAACACACTGTCCAGTTCCTATTGTGTTCCAGTAATGCTGTGCCTTTATTCATACATATACATCTGGGTTTGTCCACATCGGTTTTGTTTTATTCTTATTTTCTTCATTTTACTGTTTGTTTATGCTCCCCTATCAAAATAACTCCCTGTACTCTGCTGTATGTAGAGACACTTGCTGGGAGAGGGAGTGGCTGGGGGCTGAAGCAGCTGAGCATGCCCCCACAGCTGCATCCTTGTCACTGATGTCTCTCGGGTCAGCGCCACGCACTAGATACTGGCTAGGGATAGCTCGGTATTCACCTTATGCTGCCACCTAAAACTGTTGCAATGTGGTATGACACTGTGGTTGAAGTTGCATAGTATTTGCTTTCCTTTAATCCTTCATCATCCAGACACAAAAGAGAATGTGCTGTAACAAAGGTGTTGCATTTACTTGTCGATGTTTCTGGTACAGTAACTGTTAATGTTAAGGGGCTAAACAAAAACTGGTATTTTTGTATTACATGTATTTTGATATAGCCTACATAGTACAGTATAATACTTACTAGGTGTTAAAGGGTTAATAACATAGGTCTTCTGACAGCAAGTCACTGAATTCACCAAATAAAGTGAAAGGTCTTGGAAAGTAATGTATTTTGTTTGAGCTTAAATCCAAGGTGTTGAAAGACCAGTACAGGAAGTGGTAATATGTTTTCCTTTTAGTAGTGTGTTTATGTTTATGTTTATATATATATATATATATATATATATATATATATATATATATATATATATATATATATATGAATATAATCTGCAACGTGTAAGCATACCTGTTTTTACCTTGATTTGTTTTTAATGAATGAAGTATTAATGATCGAGAGACACGTTTGGGATGTACACTTTTATTTAGCTGGAGTTGCCGTCTTTTCTCTTTGGCGGTGGCATCTTCTAATCAAGTTTTTATTGAACTTTTCCTGGAACAAAGCACCTTGTATCTCATTTAAATTGACTGAAACATCTCTGTAGCACCGGCATTTATACTTTCTATATATAAAGAAAGAAACCCCAAAACTGAATTCCCTAATTTCTTTGACTTTTTCAAGGAACACATCTGGCAACAATTAAAGTGATACAATTATATGACTTTGGAATATCATGGAAAGTTAGTTTGCTGATATTTATAAATAAAATCACAAGTCAAGAATAACTGGAAAGTAAGGTCCTTGGGCTATTTACAGTACACACAGTAAGACATGCTGGTAACTACAAAAACATGCAAAAATAAAACCATGCAGAAAAAAATGCATACATCTTATCAACAGCCTATATTCACAGTACAATACAGCATATTCACCACCAATTGCCATGATTCTTTTCATATGTCTGATTACCCACATGTTAATTTTTGATATACTTTGGTTTACATTACCTTTTTTCAGATTGATGTGAACCTACAGTACATACAGAATCAAAACCATCCTCCCCCTACCTTCTTACTGCCTGTCAAATAGGACTTTTTTTCATTTGACTGTTTTTGTTTTTAATTATACCCTCCCATCTATCAAAATGACTCTCTGTGCACAGATCCTTCTTTTCTCTTGTCACATGTGGGTTGAGGTAGAATATGATGGATAGTTTATGTATACAGAAAGAGATATATTCGAAATTACACTCTCTTTTTAGATGCTGTATTTCTGTATGGTACAGATTTCATGGAATCTCGGCAGTCTAAGCTAATTTCCACTTTTACTGTAACTACAGTAGGCTGAGCTACAGTACTGTACCTCAGAATTAGGGATGATGAACAGTTTGGAAGTATAGATAACCCAATGTAAATAATAGCCACATTGTTATTCTAGGCTTTAAGTTCTGCATTTTCTTAAGAACAATATTTTCTTATCTGTTTAATATCCTACTGTGTACATGTGTATTTTCTCATTTTTTCTTGGATCATTCCTTACCAGGTTTAGTAACAGTAATAGGGAGACTGCACACCCCTAGTGGTCATTTTTCAGTTAGGACATTAGTTAATAAACCTTGTAAACTAAGTAGAAACAATGATGGAGAACACACAGGTAAGACATGAAATGATAAGATAATGTACAGTACAGTAGGTGGTTCAAATACTCTAGTATGTTAACTAGTAAGTATTTTTCTTAAGTATTTTAAACAAGCTTTCCTATCTAAGAAAAAATCAAAACTGTACTAGAACAGCATTTATTAAAGACGTTCTGCCTGTGTAACACTTTTTTGCTTGTTTGTAAAGCAAAAAGCGGACAGCGTACAGTAGAGCTACTGCAGGTGTTTTTTTGTTTTTGTTACCTTTGCTGTTATTGGCCTTCAGTCCGTGAGCTAATACTTTAGTGCAGTTCTGTGTAGCGGAGCCCCTCCCATATGAGTGAAAAGAATCAACTGTGGAAGTGTAAACACACTGGCTGCTTGGGTGAGTTACAATCGGCGTGTTCTCTTTACTTTAATATACAATGATAGGTGTAGAATGTGTGCATTTTGGAGCAAGACTGTATCACTATCTCATTGAGTGAGAAATCATCTTTTCTTCCTTTCTTCTTTGGGGAGAGTGGTGTTTTGTAAGACAGCGACTGTAAACAGGAACTTACAGGATTTTAACAGGCTTCGCCCTGTGGGTATTGTTGAATATATGTTTATTTTGTCATTCTTCCTTTTTCTTTTATTTGGCAGTGAATAGACTTTTGGCCTTTAATTGAAAATGCCAAATGGCTGTTGATGTTACTAAAATTGTAAAAATAAATAAATAAAATAAAATAATCCACTGATCACCCCCAAACAAATCCCTTGTGATAAAGCTTGGCAAAATCTGTACAATATTCACTTTTGTTCTCTCGATCTTTTTTTTTTTCTAGCAACTTGTACCAACTTGTAAGTCATGAAAATAAAAAAAAAAAACATAGGTGCAGTAGAAGTGCAAACAGGTATTGCAGAAATAATCCTTTGTATTCAGAAACAAAGTAGCTGTCATTGGGGTATTTCTAGGTTATTTAACTCCTTTTACCCTGCAGACTTGTGTACTGGGATTTCTGCTTTGACAACCATCTCCTGTTCTCACTATTACCTTCTGTAAAAAAAAAAAAAAAAAAAAAATTGAAGCCACTGCAGAAATGTCCCTATGTGACCTGTAGCTGGACGGTTGATACTTGTGCATCAGACCTCTCCCTGGGCCCTCAAACACATTGTCAGGCACGGATCAGAGGCAAGGTAATTGCCTCAAAGCGAACCTATGGCTTCACAATAATAGCTAAAGCATTAAGCAAACTTGGTAGATGTTAGTTTCCCTGTGCTGAATATACAAATTTCAAAACAAAAACATGGTGGTACACATTGTTTCTTTTGATTAAAAATAATGCAAATAAATATATAAATGCTTTACAGTTTTTGTGTAGAGGTGGGCCAGCCATTGACAATAAGCTGAAATCCTAAATAGCATTTGCCACTCTGGTTCAGAGCCACTGATATCCGTCTACAGTAGCTGATGAGACTGGTTGCTTGTTTCCCCTGCCCTGACCCACAGTCATCCTTGTCTTCTGCACTTATGTGCCTGCACCCAGAGCCTGCTGGCAACATCAAGACTCTTCCAGGGTGAAATTCAGTGTAAAGGGCAGCCATGACAAAGCAGTATCCATGTCATCTAGAGGGAAATGAAAACCCTTTACCCAGAGGCTGTGTAATAGGAAAGTCTACTGTGTTCAACAATCTTCCTGAAAGCCTATTAAAGTGCATGCAGGGGCTTCTAAAGATTCTAGAAGTCTCAGCAGGTTTTCCTGTTATGATCAGCTTGACGGAATTGACAGTTGGCAGGATTCTAATATTCTTCAGAGAAGTTCTGCATGGAATCACTTGCCCAAAAGCCTCAGATTGCAGCCTCGCCATCTCTAAGCTTTGGTGCCCATGATTTCAAACTGCCTGTTTCTATGTGATCAAATGTTTTCCTGTTTTGAAAGTATTCCTCAGTTGGCTGGCAGCAGACACATTTGTTTGAAGCAGCATGGTACTACTGTGTTGTACACAGTTAATTTAAAGAACAATTTATTATTTTTTAGACAAATTGAACCAGTTGGTTGTCGCTCTCCCTTAGTTATGTGCATACAGGAACAATAATTCCCTGGGTTTGAATAATCATATTCAGTAACAGTTGTCTTTTAAGTATGCAGTGAGATACAGTAGATGTTTGTATATAATGCACTGAGCTGTATTTAGAAGGTTTGCAGCAGGAATCTGTTTCAGTGCCAGACCTCCTTACAGAAATAAGTACTGTACTTCAGAATTGGAATAAAAGATGGTTACAGTTAGAAAACATATGGCCTTGCGGTGAACTGAAATACTGGGTATTCAGGATTGAGATTAGGGATGTAAAAATTGCACATTTAAATTTGTGGGCTAGATATTTTCAGATAAACTACCCTATGTGTCTTGTACATTAAGTTATGCCTTTGATCCTGACTGATAAATGCAAAACTGAGGCTGCCTGCAACACTTGTAGGTTGTCCGAAAAAAAAAAAAAAAATGCTATTTTCTTAATGTGTTATTCATTTACCAGTCCTCTTCTTGATCGCCTCTTTCCTTCGTTTTTTTGGAAGGGGTGAATCCAAATTGAAAAAGCCTCTTCTGTCTAATTTTGCATATTTATGGTAGTCTCATTATTGAACATTGAACCAGTGCATTATTTAGTCAGAGCTGTAATTGATGCACTGCTGCTGTTGTCTATTTTCCTGCCACAGCCTCTATGAGATATGTTTAATATACATAAATTCATTAAAGAAAAAACATTGCTGGAAGGTAACCCCCTCAAACATAACAAAAATATCTGTTTCCTTACAATGCTGATTCTACTGTAATCTCTCATAATTCAATTTTCTGGCATTACTTTAGTTTGTTGTTGACTTGGTTAATAACATATCAAGATAATCCAATATAGAGCAGAGATTTTGTGCACATTTTTGTGTCGGGTTGTTTACTGTAGAAGTCGGCCACCACCTTACTTTGTGTGCATAAACTTTGCAATTTATTATATAGCACAGTCAGCTTTCATCAATACGAATTTCAAGGGACTAGCAGAAAAATTTGCATTATCAATAATTTGTGTTATCAGAAGTCTAAGCTGTCAGTTTTTATTGGTTACAGTAACACTGAAATCAATATAAAATTACAGTAAAATGAAAAGTATTACATTTAAAAGTACTGTGCATTTTATTGAAAATACTGCTGTAAGTGAACTTTTTAAAAATATACATTACAAGTGAACTGCACTTGAAACCTGCATGTCCCGTTCTGATCACAAGCATTTTAAAATCACAAAAGACATCCTTGACATTGAGCAAATTGGAAACACTGACAACTTGCATCCTGAGTTTGCTGTTCATAGGCCTTTATAATTGTACCCCAGCTTTTCAGAGTGGTTGACTAAGTATTCACAGGAATGTTGACATTTGCTGCAACGTCTTTCTTTCTTTCTTGTACAGTGGTGCATTATCCACTGCTTTCAACACCTCCACTTTTGTCTGCAAGGATAGTGCACATTTTTACGCTGCTTCCTGGAAAAGGTATTGATGCACTATGGCAATTTGAAATGCATCATAGGATCAGTAGTCCCAAAACCACTAAAATACAGAACGGAGGCACTAATCTGGATGCAAGTGAATACAATTCCTAATATCTCTTACACTCAGCTGTTTGTTAAATACTAAGCTGTGCAGACCAGCAGTGTTGATACCCACAGTATCCCAGCCGCAGTGGAAGGACCCCAAAACCAGATCCACATAGTGCTCTGCTGAAGAACTGTAAGAGCAGCGACTGATCTGTCCTGCTTCACTTCTGTCCAGGCACTGTGGCTAGAGGAGTCCTTTGGTAATAGACAGGAGATACAATTGTTAACAATTTAAGTAAAATGCATATTCCACTCGGATCTTTGTTGTAAACAGTACTACATTTTTCTTTTGGCACAGACTTTCATGGATACAGTAGCAGTTAGTCCTTTTTTAAACAGCATGTGAACATATCTTTTTGTAAACCAGTTTCTGTGTATCAGATCCATCTACAGGAAAATAAGTTATCTCAGCCCATCCGTGTTTGTTTTGGTCTGGTGGTAATTGTACCATTTCTGTGGTGGAGAACTTTGTGCAGTATTTGGAGCCAGAAATCATGAGAATAAACACAACACACAAAACGAGTGAACAATTAGCCTGCTGGTCCATCTGTATGATGGCATCATTATACCAAGTCATAAATTAGGTCTGTGATGTAATGCTGTTTGTTTTCCTTAAAAACACCAACTGTTAATAACAAATCCAACTGTGCTTGTATGCTTACGGTAATGTGTCTACATAATCAAACTAATTTTAGCATGTCTAGTTTATTCTTTTGTTCCAACAGATTTCCAATGTAATTGAAAATCTCTTGGCAAAGAAGCCTATACTTGCTGTAACACATTACCCCCCTTTGCACTTGCTATCCTGCCAAAATGACCACATTTCATTAACTTTTATCTAATTTCTTTTTTGAATTTGATTTCTTTACAATACAGATGAGCTTGTGCACACATTTTAAAATTGATCAGAGACCTTTAGTAACCCCAGAATAATTGACAAAAATAGCACTGGCATCGCAACCTCTGCCTAATTTTAGATTTTTGTGTAGCCTACTTCTGAATTGTGTTTCATGTAGACTACATTTTTCATATAACTGTTTTGCAACGAGACCATTACAGTAAAACCTCTGAAAAATAAATAAAAATCAGTGTTCAGTCTCCTGCCTTTGGTAGCTTATGCAATCTAATGACATTTTGATGAATAAAGTAATTTGTAAATTCTGCAAATTTAAAATTAAACATTTCTAATTATTTCTGTCTCATCACACTGTCGGCGAGGTTCCCCACAAGAAGTTAATAAAACATTACAAATATTACTGTCTTATCTTAAGATGTCTTGACAGCAACTGGATTAGAGAAAAAAAACAAAACTCTAACGGGGAACACAAGAATAATTTTTTACAGCGTAACAGTCTGTGCTCTTTCCAGAGCTTATTTTCTGTTTTTATTCAGAAATATTATGGCATCCACGTTCTCCGCTTTCAAAGAAGAACAGAGTCTGTTCACAACCATCCCTGCTTTGCTGAACACACGCTCGCTCGGGACCGATGTTGCTGGGATACTTAACATGCTCTTTGCCAAGGCTGCTAGGTTGGGAAAGTGTCTCTGGTTATCTTTCCATCAAATCAGGGGATCTTCACTGACGTTTAATGGAGTTTCAGAAGCATAAATTGTCATCTCTTGTTGGATTAAGGTTTCCTTGGAAGTAGTGTGTGTTTGTTGCCGTCCACAAAGTAACAATTCCATTGCTTGTTCAGTCTTCGTTTTCTTTTTAACAGGTAAGTCCTCTGTGCTGCACTCACTTGTACAGGCACGATATCTGTCATTTTCAAGGTTGTCCTCCACCAGCCTGACTAGTTTGGTAACCAGTGCTTCAGACACACAGGCTTTGGCCAGTTCAGATAGTGGGCGGGGAGTATTTATTTATTTTTTTTAATTATTATTATTTAAAGGAACCACAGGAAAGGCAAGGAAGAAGAGTGTAGATTTACATTTTTGCTGGTCCTAATAAAAAACGGTCCTATTAATGAACTGATAGATGTGTGTGTTTTTTTTTTTTTTTTCAACCATCAATGGTTATTTTTATAGTTCTGAGCAATGTAATGGCTTTTATTACTTTTTGAAAACAAATGAATATTTAAATTGAATGAATATCTAAACATGAAAATTCCATGTTCGTCCCTCCCGGCACTGTTAAATTTCTCAAGTGTTGTACTTCATGGTTCAGATGTAACATGCATATACACTGTATGTAAGTGTGATACATGTGTACATTCGGGCACTGGCAATCTTTTGACCTCCTTGGGTTAAATGATAACGACTCTGAGATTGGGATGCGTGGGGAATTCCAGCTTCGGGGGGGGGGGGGGGGGGGGGGGGTGTTATAAGTATCATTCTGGCCTCCCACTGCTGCAATTACCATTTTTCCATCACTTATAGTGCAGGACATAACACATCTAGTTTGCAGTGCGGTCTTCAGCTTAACCCTTTCATGCGTGGTGACTTCATACAGTATAGGGACGATACAAAAAACTCTCCTAGTGTTTATTCGGGGACATATGGAAGATGCAAATGCATGGTAGCCTCGTATGAGGCCAGGAGAGTGTGTCATGGAAAAAATGTTTTCGCACATGCTTGGTTTGTGTGACCTTTTAGTATATTTTTTGCTCAGTGTAAACACACTTTTATTCTATGTTTTGTTATGGTTTTGCCTTTTAAACGGTTTAAAATGTAAAAGAAAAAAACAAAAATAATTTATAATAAAAAAAATAAAAATAAAGCACCCCCTACACGAACATTGGTTTGACCCATAGTCTGCTCTGCAGTAATTATAACAGCTAACATTAGCAGCGGTGCGACTAACAGATGATGCTGGGCAGTTTGGAGACTTCAAAAAATGATTAATTAAATATAGGCTAGGTAGTTTAGTTTTGTTTTTATTCTCCTGTTAATTAAATTATCTTCAGACGGTTATTTATGTGTTTTTTTTAAATAAGGAATTTAGTAGGTTTGTGTTGCTGCGGGGTCATGAAGTTCAACAACAACTAAATAAAATAAAATGTTGTTACTGTTATTAAGCACTGGTAATAATCTGAAGCAGTGGTATTTCAAAATAAAAGAAGCCTGTTTTTACTTTAGTGAAGTACAATATTTATTTTTCATTACAAGAATTAGCTTGCCCCGTTAAGATGTATTGTGTATAAGAAAACAACAATAGTGTAGTCTTACTTTAAAGGCATGTACCTGAAATCGCAAGGTAATTAAAACATATTTGCTTATACTCAGCCCTTGTTAAAGATCATAATAATGTACCCGATCTGAAGCAAGTGTAAAACTTGCCCGAATATTTAAATTTTGAAAAATTTAGAATTTTAAAAGTAAAACATTTTAAATTAGCAAATGACTTGGTTGAACTAGCAGCAGTTACATTATTGTTTTAAGTTATTTTATTATGGGCAAACTTTGCCCTCTGAACTCAATTGACCTTAATTTGAAACGAGCACAAAGGCAAATACAGAATCTCTTAGAGGAATAAGACCCTTTTTAATGGTCTAAAACAAGAAACAACTTGACTGGTCCTTCCTGCAAATAAGTTTAAACTGTTAAATGTATACTGTTGAAATTTAGTTTTATTCAGCAAAATTTCTATTCTTTGCATTTGCTTCAGAATGAAGTCTTTTTTGTATATAGTAAACCAGTGCTTCTGACATGCTTTTCTTTGTTTATGTGGGAATTCTAGGTGTTGCACTGTGCAGAAACACCATTGGTACTGGTCGTGCCATTTGGTGCTACTTGCGTGTGTTTGTAATTAATGCGTGCTCAGCAAGTACATATTGAACATTTTATGCTGAAACACCTGCCCAATTTTGTAGGTTTGCAATTACTAAAACTGTAATTTCACAACAACAAGATTTGCTTGGTTTCTTAGAGCTTCTTAATATTATACATTTGTTTCTCTACGCTTGGCAGTTAGTCCTTCAGTTTGCCCCCCTACTTTAACAAAGTTATAATTGAGACACAATATTCTTGGACTATTGCAAGGCTCTAAGTTAACGTTTACTTGGTACTACTATTTTTTTTTTTTTTTATGCAGTAGCATTTTTCTGATACCTTACGCTGCAGTTTATATGACCGACCCTGAGTGAACATGAACGTAATTACCGGTATCAGTTTTTTAAACACATGCATTATCTTTCATAAAGTGGGAAACCATTGCTAATAGAGCGTCCCAATTTGTAGGTGATTGAGGTTTTTTAAAGATAACAGACAGTGACCTAAAGGGAGGCTGTGTGGTCCAGTGGTTAAAGAAAAGGGCTTGTAACCAAGAGGTTCAAATCCCACCACTGACTCATTGTCTGACTTTGCAGCTGATGCATAGTTCACACACCTAGTCTCTGTAAGTCGCCTTGGATAAAGGCGTCTGCTAAATAAACTAATAATAATAATAATAATAATAATAATAATAATAATAATAATAATAATAATAATAAAAAATAATAATAATAATATTAAGTTTATTCAGCGTCTATAAAATGCTAATATAATATGTCATGGGGAATGGCGGCACCGGTTTTGTTGTAATGTTAACCCTGGTTTCACCCACGCTAAAAATGAACACGTAAAAGGTAGATAATTATTACTTTGTCAAAATTCTGACTACAGCCTGAAGAAAACAACCATAAGCCGGTTCTTTTAGTCGAGGGACAGAATTGAGTACCACTGCTGTACAGTAACCTAGTTAACCTACTGTAGCAAACTTTAGAGTAACCTTATAGATGAATGCTTTCTAGGACCTGACATTTTATCCTCGCAGTCTGACATTTATAGACATGCTGCAAATCAGAATGTCTTTGTGTTTGTTCTGATTTACCCTTTAACATAGCACCAAACAGTCCCTGTCCTCGTACTTTAAATTGTTAAGCGGATGTTATGATTTATTGTATTTACAACTGCAAGCAAACCAGTTTTGAATACTGTATATGGATTAGTGAGGCGGTCAAGTGATCACTCGACTGTTGTTGGAAGTTGTATTGTTGTAACTCCCTGTGCTGGAGGGAGCAGTGGCATCCAGGAATTAGTGGGGGAGATAAAAGCATTCATCGACAAAGCCTATTCTGCTGTAAATCCAGGCAGGACAACTGTTTGCTTGGTTTACAGTTGTGCAGAACAATGACAGGCTGAAGTAATTTATATACAACACACTGTGGGGGAATAAAAATAAGAACTGTTTTAGTATTTTGGAGAAAGTAAATCATTTGTCCTTCGAAGGATTGCCTGGTCATTTTTAAGCAGGCAATGCAAGGTGGAATCATATGTTCCATCAGTGGTTGAGCTCAAAATGAGAAACCTGTCACCAAGCGTTTTACAGAACTCCCGGCTCAGAGAAGGTTAGCTGTCACGGGTGCGGTATCTTCACTGCTCACTGAAATAAAATCCAGTGGGTTTTGTCCCCTGGACACATTGCTGGCCAGGGAGTAGTACACTATTTGCCAAGTGGCATTTAATATTGAAGTACAATGTCGATCGGAGACAACCACAGATGGCACTTTGCACAGAGCGGAACGGTTTCAGTACAGCTGGCAGGTACTGTACAATGTCCTTATTATTAGATGAGCAAGCTACCTTGCTTTTGAGTAGTATTTTTTGCTACACTCAGCTTAGCCAACTTATACTGTAGTAACAGGATCTCTGCTCTTAAAGAATCCTCAGGGAGATTTTGACCTATATAGTACAACCTATTGTAGATAAAAAAAAAGCTGCAAAAAGTGGTTTCTGAGTAAACAAGTTGGTTGACCACTTAAAAAAACAATTTTGAAATCCTAATGAGAGAGGGAAGTTAATTTAGAGGTACCCTAAGGATTTTGTTGAATGCAGTCTATTTACCAACCTGGTACCTGCAACAGCCTTGTGATACTGTAGTTGTTCCATATTTTAGGCTAATGTAATTAGTGAATTTGTGATGTGAAAAAAACCACACTATGGGGATGTACAATATTACAGCAACAACAGTTGAATGACTGGAGCTCTTGCTAGCCGTGGGGCCTGTAGAATTGGATCCTGAAGTTTTGGGCGCTGCATCAGTCATGTTATTCAGATATTGTCTTTCTCTAGAAAGAGGAAGCAGAGGATTTGCCTCTAAGTTTTGTAATTCAATTGCATTTGCTTTTTGGAAAATACTTTCTCTCAGATTCACTCCTCAGTAAGGTTCTGTTAATTGGGTTTGCAGGTCATCACTTTATTGTAATTGATTTAGAGGATAATTATCCGCATGAGTGTACTCGGTATAGTAGCATTGGTGCCTATGTTGTGTATGCTGTACTGGTATATGCCTTCAACACTGAGATCTGCGTTGCAATAACGTGCAGTCTTCTCAATGTATGGGTTAGTTACTGTACAGTACCTTCTCGTTGGGAACATTAATTGAATCTAAAGGACTTCTGGAGCTGTGGCCTGCCTGCCTCCTGTTCATTGCAAAATGAGTTCCATTTCATTTGCAGAGTAAGGATGATGCTCCTTTCACTGTGTCAGAATTGAGCAAGGCAGTGGTCTGTTATTAAAATGTATTTAAGTGCAATTTGAAACAATTAGCATTTTCTATTTAAAGCTTTTGTTTATGTATTTATTTATTTTGTCATCTGCTGTTTTACTTCTGATTTGTGTCGATAAGGAATGCATATGTGTCAATTTTTTATAGCTGTCTGTTGCAGTAAAGAAGGGTTAAGAGAAATGAATGCTGTATATCAGGGAAATAGTTCAGCTCGACAGGAGTTCTGTATGAGATCATTGCCCACAGCAATGCAGTGAATTTCACATTCTCACCCTGTCTGAGAGGTTAAAAGTGAACCTTTTGCTCCAGATAAAATTGTCACGCTGGAGGCAGCATTAAGGGCTTTAGTTTTATACTGTAATCTCAGGATATATATATATATATATATATATATATATATATATATATATATATATATATATATATATATATATATATACTGTAGTATGTTTTTAAATAAAAACAAATTACAATACATGTCATCTTCAATTTGATGTCTGCCTCATCAAAAAAGGGCTTTATCACAGTTTATACAGTGCAGTAGGGGGTAACGGTTAAGCTGTACAGAAACGTGTTAGAGAAATTACACTTCTGTAGTTTTATATTAGTCAAATACACAACTGCAATATTAACACTACAAAATGCAGAAATCTCATTGAGATTCTATGTAGTGAGTTCTAAAGAAAATATGTTAAAGAACTGAGGATTAGGTCATCCACTCTACTGTATCAACATGTATCTCCTTGCTAGTAACTTGCAGCCATTATAAACCAGAGATCAGGTATTAATTAGAAATTAATAAGATATTGTTGACTTAGATTTCCGTTTGTGTGTAAAAACAAATAAATACGTAAAAGCCTGAAATTTGACCCTGAAAAAATGTAATTGGAACTTTCTGGTTAAATGTTAAATCTATTTTTTTAATTGCCTTGTTTCTTATATTGGCAGTGTATGGAGGTGATTTAATGTTCTGCCCTTTTTTGATGGCATAGCTATACAATTCATGTATACATGCTTTAATTGCTGTATCACAGGCTGGTGTCCTAAGTAAAGCTTCACTTAGGCTTTCGGAAAAAAAAAAAAAAAAAAACTCAAACAATCCCTGTAATCACAAGATAGGTGGATTAGGAGGTGTTTGTGTGTCCTCTGTGTTGGGCAGTGAGTTTGAATTGGTTAACTTGTCCTGTGCAGTACCTGTGATTGTTCTGTCACCTACTAGTGTAACTGCAGCAGGGGCTTCTGTTCTGCATTGAAGTGTATTGATAGAATCTGACAGAAATGGCAGTGGGCCATAATACACAAGGGTCTGATTGAGGCATGAGTTTTCTTTAACCTTTCAAATATAGAAAGAAAGTGGCACACCATTATTCCTGAGGGGGTTCTGTATTTAGAAAAAACTGAAATGATAATGCAGTACCTCCCAAAAAGAATGCAGCAGAAGTTTCCATTCTAATGAGTTTAGTTTAGATTAGAGTTTTAATTCTACAACAAAACAAAACACCTGTATTTACCTCCCTAGTGCAAGTTAAAGGGTACATCAGCACTACATGAAGAATAAAACAAACTATCCCACCTTACTGTTCCGAATGGATTCAGGCATTGTATAATAATCCGTATGCATCCACACATTTGCATAATGCTGTACTATTACTGTTCACAGCACCTCTTCTGAGCCAAAAAACATGACTTCTGCATGTACCCTCACATGTACTCTGAAATGTACCGGCGCATGACCAATGAAGCGCTGTATAAGCTATATTACCTCCGTGTGGAAACACACTAGATGTCTTGTAGTAGACATCTTTCACACTGTACAGGTTTCCTTCACAAAACGAAAGCAGGTACAAGTTCATTCATTCCTTATTTCCATAGTTCAGCCTTCTGTGTCACAAAATCCGGACGACGTGACAGTTTATATTCCTCAAAAATGTATCTGGAGGGACACAAGCTTCCCCTTTTGAAACTTGAAGCCACATTTAGACTGTACGGAGTTAAGTCACTTGTGATCAGTATTGCAGTGTTTCCACTTAAGCACATATGGATATTGTTTGATATGTTCTACGTCAAACCTTTTGAATGTCAAAGTGTGCATTCTTACTTTACCTGGTGACCCCTATCCATCATTTTCTTTTTTTTTATTAAATGCTTTGAATGGCTATGACCTTTTTACTGTGTTACCATGTCACACGATTGACACACAAATAAACAGCTTTTTGTGTGTAGCTACGACACACATCTTTGATAAAGATCACAGTTCAATGGAAGAATCTGCCTTTCAATATACAGTACCTGTATGTTACGTGATAATGATGAATAAATACAATTCTTAAAATAAATCTACTGTAGCAAAATGTACTGAATATTCTTAATACAGTAACTTTTTACAAATCCTTGCAGTCTCTTTTTTTAACAATTTAATTTTTCAAGTAAAACAAACATATTCTGTACAGTAGGGTCCTACGTGATACTGTCCTTGGGATACAGAACATAACCTTTTGAAAAATACTTGCCACACAGTGACAGAAGTAGTGCAGTGCCTTTGTGTTTAGGATGTACAGTGCCATTGAGATTTTGCAGTATAAGGCAGGTTTATTGGCATCACAAAATGTTTATTCACGCGTCATCACTGTGGGGTTAACATTTAAATCACATTGCCTTTGCCATCCATTACCTTGACAAGGAGGAATATCTTGTAGATTCATGAAGAAGATTGCCTAATATATTCTGTGGTCTTGATTAATATTCCTGGCCTCTGTGCTGAACAAAAAAAAAAAAAGTGGGGTGAGGGGGGGGGGGGGGGGGGGTAGAAGAGGGTGACATAATTTGTTCATCCCTACATTCTGTTTGTTATCTACAGTAATTGGTCCTGAGCGTTGCTTGGTTTCATCATCACTGCAGCTCTTTTATAATGCTGCACAATTTGCAATTCAATTGGATTGTTGCTGCTGTGCTTTGGGAAGTCTTTCATAGTCGAGCTTTTATTTTTACGTATTTATTTAAATGCTTCCTTGGATAAACCTATGCAGTGTTTGATGATGATATTATTATTATTATTATTATTATTATTATTATTATTCCTTCCTTCCTTAACCCCTTTCCACCCATGTGACTACTACAGCCTTATCAGGTTGCCCCAGGCAACCAATTGGCAATTTATCCTTCTTAAAGTGGATTTCAGTTGGTGTTCAAAGCTGCCTGTTTTGTCATTGATCATGTTAAGGCACCACAAAGGAAGCTGTTATTAATGGACTCTTAAATTCAAAAGAAATCAATGGCTTTCACAACCAATGCCTTCATTGCATGTGCACCCAAGCTGAAAAATTGAACTCTTTGTTTTCAAAAGAACATTATTTCATTTTAGTAGACATTTTTTGCAGTTACTTTAACAATCTTATGTTAGTCGTTTAAGGTAATTGAAATGAATACCTTCTGTGTATTTAATTTACAGCGACTTTAATTATTTACAAAAAATATCTGCTAGGAATTACATAATTTTGTTTGTGTGTACTGTAATCTACAGTATTATGGTGGTGCATGCTTTTTTGTACCGGGTACGATCGTATTTATAATTTGGTTTTAGAGCAAATTGTGTGATTACAGTGAGAAAACAGTAACATCTTGCATAAGTCTGGGAACATTTACTCCTGCTTCACCGTCTTTTCCCCTTTGTCTGAATACATGAGGCTAGACTCTTATAGCATTAAAAAAAATAATAATAATCATGATGGATCCAGTTGTAACAATCTCATTAACAGACACTCTTATTTGTGTAGGCCTATATACTCAACATAGTACTTTAGACTGCTGCAGTAGTAGGCCAAAGTAGGGTAAACTGCCGTGTGTCGATATCCCTCATTGTTCAGTGCGTTCCACAGTGACTCCTGCTGGTAAAAGCTGCAGCTGCTGGCCCTCTGTCTAGCACCTGTCAGTTCTGGCTCCAGACAAGCAGCCAGCCAGACGTGCATGCAGTTGTCTGTGTAGGATTTCCATTTCTTCATTAAGTAACCCCCTCCCTCCTCCCTCCCCAATTGGCCCTCCATCAGCAAGCAACATCAGTGCATAAAGGATCCCTGTGCCATGTGCCATCAGGATTTGGAAAGTTGCCACTTAGGTTATCTCCCCCCCGCTTCTCCTCCTTCACCCCCTGGCTGGCTGGCTGGACGTGATGGCAGTGCTTGCATTTCACTTTCAGAATATGGGAGGAGAGAGGGAGGGTTCCAGAGTCGTCCCCCCCCCCCCCCCCCCCCCCCCCCCCCTCCATAGGGTTCCAATTTCTAGGGGGAGGGATTATACATTTTTTGTGGGGGACATAAAAAAAAAGGTAAAATAAACCCTGACACCTACTTAATTTCTAAAGCTTCGAAGCACATCTGTATGAAAATTGTGAGATTCCTGCAATCGCTCACGAAATACAAACCCTGGATGGCATTCTGGTTTATATTTTGTTTTTTTAAAGCAGCTCAGTAGTTGTGTGAAGTACTGTGAAAAATGACTTGGTATCATGAGTGGCTAAAGATCTGGAACACCTGTTAAACTTGACTAATTAAGCCAATAATTGGTGCAATTAAGTAACTGAGAACTTGATTGAAACGAAAACCAGCAGACCCAGTAGCTCTCCAGGACCAGGGTTGGAGACCCCTGGTTTAGAGTATGTGTACGGAAAATATTTTTTGTTTTCATTTGGTGTTTTCTGTAGTCTTACACCTATACGTTGTAGTACTGTAAATTTTATATATATATATATATGTATATATATACAGTACTGTGCAAAAGTTTTAGGCAGGTGTGAAAAAATGCTGTAAAGTAAGAATGCTTTCAAAAATAGACATGTTAATAGTTTATATTTATCAATTAACAAAATGCAAAGTGAGTGAACAGAAGAAAAATCTACATCAAATCAATATTTGGTGTGACCACCCTTTGCCTTCAAAACAGCATCAATTCTTCTAGGTACACTTGCACACAGTTTTTGAAGGAACTCGGCAGGTAGGTTGGCCCAAACATCTTGGAGAACTAACCACAGTTGTTCTGTAGATTTAGGCAGCCTCAGTTGCTTCTCTCTCTTCATGTAATCCCAGACAGACTCGATGATGTTGAGATCAGGGCTCTGTGGGGGCCATACCATCACTTCCAGGACTCCTTGTTCTTCTTTACGCTGAAGATAGTTCTTAATGACTTTCGCTGTATGTTTGGGGTCGTTGTCATGCTGCAGAATACATTTGGGGCCAATCAGATGTCTCCCTGATGGTATTGCATGATGGATAAGTATCTGCCTGTACTTCTCAGCATTGAGGAGACCATTATTTCTGACCAAATCCCCAATTCCATTTGCAGAAATGCAGCGCCAAACTTGCAAGGAACCTCCACCATGCTTCACTGTTGCCTGCAGACACCGCTGTCCAGCCCTTCGGCGAACAAACTGCCTTCTGCTACAGCCAAATATTTCAAATTTTGACTCATCAGTCCAGAGCACCTGCTGCCATTTTTCTGCACCCCAGTTCCTGTGTTTTTGTGCATAGTTGAGTCGCTTGGCCTTGTTTCCACGTCGGAGGTATGGTTTTTTGGCCCCAAGTCTTCCATGAAGGCCACTTCTGACCAGACTTCTCCGGACAGTAGATGGGTGTACCAGGGTCCCACTGTTTTCTGCCAATTCTGAGCTGATGGCACTGCTGGACATCTTCCGATTGTGAAGGGAAGTAAGCATTATGTGTCTTTCATCTGCTGCAGTAAGTTTCCTTGGCCGACCACTTCGTCTACGGTCCTCAACGTTGCTTGTTTCTTTGTGCTTCTTCAAAAGAGCTTGGACAGCACATCTGGAAACCCCTGTCTGCCTTGAAATTTCTGCCTGGGGAGACCTTGCTGATGCAGTAGAACTACCTTGTGTCTTGTTACTGTGCTCAGTCTTGCCATGGTGTATGACTTTTGACAGTAAACTGTCTTCAGCAACCTCACCTTGTTAGCTGAGTTTGGCTGTTCCTCACCCAGTTTTATTCCTCCTACACAGCTGTTTCTGTTTCAGTTAATGATTGTGTTTCAACCTACATATTGAATTGCTGATCATTAGCACCTGTTTGGTATAATTGTTTAATCATACACCTGACTATATGCCTACAAAATCCCTGACTTTGTGCAAGTGTACCTAGAAGAATTGATGCTGTTTTGAAGGCAAAGGGTAGTCACACCAAATATGGATTTGATTTAGATTTTTCTTCTGTTCACTCACTTTGTGTTTAGTTAATTGATAAATATAATCTATTAACATGTATATTTTTGAAAGCATTCTTACTTTACAGCATTTTTTCACACCTGCCTAAAACTTTTGCACAGTACTGTGTGTATATATATATATATATATATATAATACACACACACACACATATATATACATATACATATATATACATACACATAAACTCTGTTGGAGGGCCTATAATCTATAATTTTAATATTTGTTTTATTGATATATTTGTTATTTATATTATGTCAGAGGTGGCCAAACCGCGGCTCTTGGGCAGTTCAAGTCCGGCTCCCAGTGAAATGCTGGGTGACGCTCACGTTGTGGCTCAAATGAACTGAAGAAAGAATAATAAACAAAAACAGAGAAAGTAAAAATAAACACAAGAAGTTTATTATTTTTGTTTTCTGTATTCAGAGAGCCGGATGTGCAGTGTACATTTTATAATTTTGAATTAAGTGCTTGTTCATTTCGTGGAGACAGTGGCATTGAGCAACCATCCACGAGCAATAAACAAACGTATGAGGCTTTAAACCAGACTGGGAGAAAGTTTGCTTTCACTGAAAACAGTGGTAAACCTCTATCTCACCTGCAACAAATCATACACACTGTAGTCTGTACAAGGCGAGCAACATCAAACATCATTTGAAACAAATCGCAACACATTTTCATCTGAATGTCCTCCTGGATCAGACTTAAGGCAGATGCTCCTTTCAGCATTCAGTAAAGAAGCTGATATAACGACTCCAGCGAGTTCTGTATGGCAAGCATGGAATATCGATCGTGGCAAACGTCCGTATTCAGATGAATGAATCTTTTTATAAAATTGGACTGTTGGTGCTAGACTAGAGAATGCATGTTTTCAATGTTACCGTATATTGCAGGTCTAAAATTGATATTCTATTTACATATCTTATGTCTTGTCATGAGCAGGTACTTTTAATCCCTTTCAAAATAAATACAGTGCATTTGTCATCCACAAAGCTCTCAAAGGTATTTAATATATGCAGCAGTAATACAAAACAAAAGCATATATATATATTTTTTAACCCAGCATGTTACATTTAAAGTTTAATACATAGATCTACAGTACAATAAAAAATACACAGAAACTGTGCAGGTTCTGCAATGTTCTATCCCTTGTTCATGTGTATTTTGCTGCCATCAAGAGGTAGCCTAACAATTACTGTACTGCACAACAATGCTAGTATTTAAAATGTCTTGCTTGCAAAGATTTAATCTCTTACAGTACGTGTCTTTCGGCTCTCGACCATATGGAAATTTTGGTATGCGGTTTGTAAGATCAGGACGTTTGGCCACCCCTGTATTATGCCAATAAAAGGGTGTTTATTTGTTGTATCAATGCTGAAGATGGATTTCCACAGCTAGCTTAAAGTAAGACAAGGACATGCTGTATGACCATGGGCGTAGATCCCAGGGGTGTAGAACGGAATAGTCAATACGTACTGTACGTCATTAAAAAAAAAAAAAAAAAAAACAAAACAAAAGGATGTTATGAATATTCTGTGTACATACATTTGGTTAGCCTGCCATTTCGAGTGTGTAGAGCAGTCTTTCTTTTTACTGTATGTCTTAACTGTTGAAAGTTAAGTGCCTTCCCATTTGACACACAAACAGACATGCACAACAATGATTTTATAATTAATTATAAAACTGTTTGAACACTTTCTTTCTACCTGCTAATGGGCTGTTGATGTCAAAATGAAAAGAGCAATCTAAGCCAGCCAAAGCAATCTTAAGAGCAATCAGCGAGTGACAACATCAGACCTACAACCTCTCATCAGCCAGGACCTTCAATCTGGACAAGAGCAAAGAAACTCCCCCAAGTATTAATTCTGTTGATTACCCTGATTGCTGGAGTAAACAACAATATCTGGAATACAAAAAGAAATATAAATAGCTGTTTATTTGGAAGGTTCTGTCATGATGCAAATGCATTTAAATCCGGTCTGTTCGAGGTGTTACACAAGCCCCCTCGGTGGGTAGCATGTAGTTTTAGTATATTCCTGTTTGGAAGCACCCCGGAACTTCAACAGCAGTCACAAAAAAAAAAAAAATACCATATCTAAAAACAATTGACAGTAAAACAATGTGTTTATTTATTTCATTGTATAACATTAAAACACCAACTAGTCATTAAAAAAAATAAAAAAAGCTTAATAACATATTGTAGATGGCATTTAAAAACGATAAATATGGTAAAATCATCCAACCACCCACACCCCCGGGAATCTCTTTTTTTTTGTGCGTAACAGCACCTTTTTCAAACCACTTTAAATACTGCCCTTAGAAAACGGTGGTAAATCCGAAATAACATTTTTGTTAATAGCTACTTCGATCCTCATTTTATTAATAAATTTGACGGTAATTTTGAATCTCGAGTCTCTTTGGTTTATTGAGACTTTTGTTCTAAAAGTAATCCGAGAAAAAAATATTAAAATACCGAATACAAACTACAGTACTTTGGATAAACTGTATTTTAACTACTATATACAATTGTATTTGGAAAATACCATATCAAAATAAAAAATACCTTTAAAACAAAGTAAGATTTTCAAAGGTCAACGGACTCGTTTATTTTGTCAATAAATTAACTGAAACTTAAACTGGGCTGAGACATGACAAATTTAATTCATGAGCTTATGTGTTTTATGTGTTTTAGCTTTCTACCTGTGATTTTTATTTATTTATTTTTAGATCTGAAGCTAAAACAATGATTATTTGTCTGTCATATTTGGTGTCTGGACTTTCTTCAGTTTATCTATTTATGTTTAAACATTTTCTTTTAGCATTAAACACACAGCAAATGTATAACAAATAACATGATTTATAATAAAGAAGCAAATAAAATAATTTTATTAAAAGCATTAGTACATTTAACTGTAATATACTAACTTAATACTGCATTGTTTCAAAGCATTGGTACGTGGATGGAATTTGTTTAATTAAAATCGGCATATGATGTTCTTTTAAATTTTGGTCCTTGAAAAAGTCCTTAAGTCCTTGAATTTTTTTCCATGGCCTGTCTGAACCCTGAAATACTCATATTTCTTTTCTGTTTTTCAAATCAATTATTAATTCCATTTTATATCTTCCAATATATTTAACATTTCTACTCTTTCTGTCTTACTTTGATTGTTTACTGTCTATTACATTGTAAAAGTTAAGTGTGGTACATAATTCACCTAGGGTGTTGAAATAAAGGTCAAGTTCATTGACTATCATTCGCTTAACATGTATTAAATTGGTCAGAAACACACCATACATACAGTACTGTGCAAAAGTTTTAGGCAGGTGTGAAAAAATGCTGTAAAGTAAGAATGCTTTCAAAAATAGACATGTTAATAGTTTATATTTATCAATATATCAAAATGCAAAGTGAGTGAACAGAAGAAAAATCTACATCAAATCCATATTTGGTGTGACCACCCTTTGCCTTCAAAACAGCATCAATTCTTCTAGGTACACTTGCACACAGTTTTTGAAGGAACTCAGCAGGTAGGTTGGCCCAAACATCTTGGAGAACTAACCACAGTTGTTCTGTGGATTTAGGCAGCCTCAGTTGCTTCTCTCTCTTCATGTAATCCCAGACAGACTCGATGATGTTGAGATCAGGGCTCTGCGGGGGCCATACCATCACTTCCAGGACTCCTTGTTCTTCTTTACGCTGAAGATAGTTCTTAATGACTTTCGCTGTATGTTTGGGGTCTTTGTCATGCTGCAGAATAAATTTGGGGCCAATCAGATGCCTCCCTGATGGTATTGCATTATGGATAAGTATCTGCCTGTACTTCTCAGCATTGAGGAGACCATTAATTCTGACCAAATCCCCAACTCCATTTCCAGAAATGCAGCCCCAAACTTGCAAGGAACCTCCACCATGCTTCACTGTTGCCTGCAGACACTCATTCGTGTACCGCTGTCCAGCCCTTTGGCGAACAAACTGCCTTCTACTACAGCCAAATATTTCAAATTTTGACTCATCAGTCCAGAGCACCTGCTGCCATTTTTCTGCACCCCAGTTCCTGTGTTTTTGTGCATAGTTGAGTCGCTTGGCTTTGTTTCCACGTCGGAGGTATGGCTTTTTGGCTGCAAGTCTTCCATGAAGGCCACTTCTGACCAGACTTCTCCGGACAGTAGATGGGTGTACCAGGGTCCCACTGTTTTCTGCCAATTCTGAGCTGATGGCACTGCTGGACATCTTCCGATTGTGAAGGGAAGTAAGCATGATGTGTCTTTCATCTGCTGCAGTAAGTTTCCTTGGCCGACCACTGCGTCTACAGTCCTCAACGTTGCCCGTTTCTTTGTGCTTCTTCAAAAGAGCTTGGACAGCACATCTGGAAACCCCTGTCTGCCTTGAAATTTCTGCTTGGGGAGACCTTGCTGATGCAGTAGAACTACCTTGTGTCTTGTTACTGTGCTCAGTCTTGCCATGGTGTATGACTTTTGACAGTAAACTGTCTTCAGCAACCTCACCTTGTTAGCTGAGTTTGGCTGTTCCTCATCCAGTTTTATTCCTCCTACACAGCTGTTTCTGTTTCAGTTAATGATTGTGTTTCAACCTACATATTGAATTGATGATCATTAGCACCTGTTTGGTATAATTGTTTAATCATACACCTGACTATATGCCTACAAAATCCCTGACTTTGTGCAAGTGTACCTAGAAGAATTGATGCTGTTTTGAAGGCAAAGGGTAGTCTCACCAAATATGGATTTGATTTAGATTTTTCTTCTGTTCACTCACTTTGCGTTTAGTTAATTGATAAATATAATCTATTAACATGTCTATTTTTGAAAGCATTCTTACTTTACAGCATTTTTTCACACCTGCCTAAAACTTTTGCACAGTACTGTACATACATACATACATACATACATACACACATACAGATATGCTCAAATTTGTTGGTACCCCTCCACAAAAAACGAAGAATGCACAATTTTCTCTGAAATAACTTGAAACTGACAAAACTAATTGGCATCCACCATTGTTTATTCCATATTTAATAGAAATCAGACTTTGCTTTTGATTTTTTTTCAACATAATATTGTAAATAAGAAAACAAATGAAAATGGCATGGACAAAAATGATGGGACCGCTAACCTAATATTTTGTTGCACAACCTTTAGAGGCAATCACTGCAATCAAACGTTTTCTGTAGCTCTCAATGAGACTTCTGCACCTGTTAACAGGTAGTCTGGCTCACTCTTCCTGAGCAAACTGCTCCAGCTGTCTCAGGTTTGATGGGTGCCTTCTCCAGACTGCAAGTTGCAGCTCTTTCCATATATGTTCGATAGGATTCAGATCAGGACTCATAGAAGGCCACTTCAGAATAGTCCAATGTTTTGTTCTTATCCATTCTTGGGTGCTTTTAGCTGTGTGTTTTGGGTCATTATCCTGTTGGAGGACCCATGACCTGCGACTGAGACAGAGCTTTGACACTGGGCAGTACGTTTCACTCCTGAATGCCTTGAAAGTCTTGAGATTTCATTGTGCCCTGCACAGATTCAAGGCACCCTGTGCCAGGCACAGCAAAGCAGCCCCAAAACATAACCGAGCCTCCTCCATGTTTCACTGTAGGTATGGTGTTCTTTTCTTTGAAAGCTTCATTTTTTCGTCTGTGAACATAGAGCTGATGTGACTTGCCAAAAAGCTCCAGTTTTGACTCATCTGTCCAAAGAACATTCTCCCAGAAGGATTGTGGCTTGTCAATATGCATTTTAGCAAATTCCAGTCTGGCTTTTTTATGTTTTTCTGTCAAAAGTGGAGTCCTCCTGGGTCTTCTTCCATGGAGCCCACTTTCGCTCAAAAAGCGACGGATGGTGCGAGCAGAAACTGACGTACCTTCACCTTGGAGTTCAGCTTGTATCTCTTTGGCAGTTATCCTTGGTTCTTTTTCTACCATTCGCACTATCCTTCTGTTCAATCTGGGGTCGATTTTCCTCTTGCGGCCGCGCCCAGGGAGGTTGGCTACAGTTCCATGGACCTTAAACTTCTTAATAATATTTGCAACTGTTGTCACAGGAACATCAAGCTGCTTGGAGATGGTCTTGTAGCCTTTACCTTTACCATGCTTGTCTATTATTTTCTTTCTGATCTCCTCAGACAACTCTCTCCTTTGCTTTCTCTGGTCCATGTTCAGTGTGGTGCACACAATGATACCAAACAGCACAGTGACTACTTTTCTCCATTTAAATAGGCTAAATGTCTGATTACAAGATTGGAGACATGTGTGATACTAATTAAAGAAACTAATTAGTTTGAAATATCACTATAATCCAATTATTTATTATCTTTTCTAAGGGGTACCAACAAATGTGTCCAGGCCATTTTAGAATATCTTTGTAGAATAAGCAATAATTCATCTCTTTTCACAGCTTCTTTTCTTTATTCTATGACATACCAAAGGCATGCAAGTATACATGATAAAATAGCTTTTAATTTCATCACTTTTAAGGAGGAATGAAGCATTATTTCAATGAGCTGTAAGGGTACCAACAAATTTGAGCACGTCTGTACATACATATTGCAATTTATTGACATGATTATTAATACATGATTGATTGTTGCGATCATAATCAGCTCAATGTAAGAGACCACAACCGCAAAAAAGCGAGCAGAAAACAAAATGAGGTTACAACCCCCCCCCCCCCACCAAGGTTTTCAGACAGATCAACACCACTGTGTATGACTGTAAAGCAAGCTGCCGTGCAGTAGTGAACCAGGTGTCTATATGCAGTATTTAGTGTGAAAGAGCAGTACAGTACCTTTTTATTAATAAATTGTCTGCCCTGGGGTGGAGGGGAGTGAGTTGGCTTCTAGTTTGCTCTGTGATTCAGAAACTGGAAACCTCTCATTTGCTTTAGCAGGACAGTTTTGTCTTTTGGCCGGTGTGGGAGAATGGACAGCTACTGCATGGCTTCCTCACTGGACTGCTCCCCATCCAGTGATAATACTGTGCAGGAGCTTTAGGCCTGGCAGTGGTCTACAGTGTGCTTAAGTGACATAATGTGTTATGTTTGGCAGTGAGGCCTGACCTAGTGCTGATTCAATCAGAAGTTCATGAAATCAATAACATAGGAGCCATGGACTTAAAACTGCATAGTCGCTGCTTCAGATTTCTTCATTAGCACTGAATTTGTTTGTCACTTTTTTTCTCTTTCAAAGATGTTACAGGGTTTTCAAATTTCCTTTTTTTTTTTTTTTTTAAACAAAAACCAAAAGGTGATTTCTGTACAATGCAGTACAGTTCTGTTGGAAGGGTATTTCACTGGGGGGCATAATAAAATTGCCGTTATGGTTTAGTTAATGCTGGCAATATAATATGCAGTATACAGTACTGCATACAATGAAGGATATCTTTCATTAGCAAGCTTTTGACTATCATTCTACTATTAACATAAAAGAAAAATATTAAAACGATAAATAATATAAAACTGGTAATTTTGTGCAAAGGTTGCAAGCATTTCTCAAACTGAATTTTATCAGGTAGCCTAAATAGTTTCTTCCTTCAGTCTTTTATATTTGTATTTAAAACCCTATTAAAAGAACATTCTAATCCAGAATGATGTATCTACAGTACAACAATAAACACACACTATGATGTGGGTCTAAGTAGGAAGCTGTGTTTTGTTATGGCAATCTAATACATTTCCCCTGTGTTAGCTATAACATTTGATAAGTAACTTGAAATGCAACTGTTCAAGAGCTGAAAACAAGTAAAAATATCTAATTAAGCAAATTATTAGTTCAATTAAGGGTCTAGTTAAGTAATTGAGAGCTTGGTTGGAATGAAAACCAGCAGCCACAGGGGGTCCCCAGAACCGAGTTTGAGAAGCACTATTGAAAAGCAGTTGGATCACACATTTTCACACAGGTCACATTTACAGTAGCCATCTGTTAGCTGCAGCTAAATCTAATTTCAGTTTTTTTTTAGCAGGGATTTTGCAATGGTCCCAATCTAGCTTTTAAACTGCTGTCTAAAAATAAATTAGAAATTTTGAGATTTGGGGATTAGTAACTTCATCGGGGTAATCGAGATCTCTGAAAGCAGTCATACTGTACAAGAGAATAAAGTAGATAAGTGACCTGATTTTTTGCAACACTTCTGTATTGAAAATGGTTTTGTATGTATTTTGATACTGTATTATTAAGTGATAATTTGGCCATGCAGTTGTCGCACAAGAAAATGGGTTGTAGTTTACACTTGTACAGTCGCAAGAGCTGTTGACAGAAAAGTGTTGCATCTGTGTGTTGGAGTGCCATCTTCAGCTTTCAGAATCACAGTTAATACTGCAGTGTAAGGTATGGCTGCAGGAGTCTGCAATCTGGCCTGGTTTGAAAGGATGACATCACCTCTTTGAGAGAAGGAGGGGGTAGGAGAGGAAGAGAATGTTTGGGTGAGTGCTGGTTCAGGGTCTGTTGAAGTTCCAGTGTGCACTGCATAGCTGTATTGTTTTTTTATTTTTTATTTATTTTTACTGCTCCTGACTTACAGTATACATGACATGCACACTTGGTTGAAGGTCAGCGAGCTACTGTAGTGACTAGTGCTGGTTCATGCAGTGGAGGATATATTGCCTACAGAAAACTAGACACTGTAAAGTGCTCTCTTTTTTTGTTTTTTGGATAAAAAAAAAAGTATATACAGTGCTCCCCCTTTTATAAGGCGGCCCTTTGTACTGCAGAACATTTGCCCCATAATGCCATTACACTAGCACTAGTATTCTTGTTATAAGGCAGAACACAAACAGCACAGTCTCTTAACTATGACTCCCGACTACAGCGTTATAAAGGAGGAGCACTGTAATATATATAAACAAAATTGAGATATGTCAGTGTCTTTACAAGAAATGAGAAATGAAGGTATTATTATTAGTAGGAGTAGTAGTCCTAGTGTTCTTGTGTCCAAATCTTTAACCTCCAAATCCGTACAGAGTGCGACCCTGGCGCTTCAGGGCACATACCACATCCATAGCATTGACAGCCTTTATCTTGGCATGTTCAGTGTAGCTGACGGCATCCCGGATCACATTCTTCAAGAAAACCTTCAACACCCCGCGGGTCTCTTCATAGATCAGCCCGGAGATTCGCTTCACTCCTCCGTGGTGAGCCAGGTGACGGATAGCGGGCTTGGTGATGCCCTGGATGTTATCACATAGCACTTTGCGATGACGCTTAGCACCTCCTTTTCCGAGTCCTTTACCTCCCTTACCACGACCAGACATCTTAACACTATTATGACAAAATATCAGCTGTCGGCGTCTTCACAAGAAATGAGAAATGAAAGTATTAGTAGTAGTAGTAGTAGTATTTCGATGTTTCCAGTACCAAAAAAGGTTATACAAGTCTACAGATCTGAAGGGACTACATGTAAGTGTACTATATGGTATTTAAATATGTATCATGCACTTAAAACATTAATATATGAAAGAAAATATATATATTTACTGCCTCACCAGAAGTTGTGCGACAGTTTAAAACATTGCAAATGAAAAAGACCTCTGTGTGATTGATTGTGAGATTTAATATTTAAAAAAAAAACATCACAAGATCAACACAGCAGCTCGAGCCTCTATTTAAAAGTTTTAGACAGCAAAAAGTAAACAAACCAGATTATGGGCCCCCACGTATAGTGATCTCTATGGAAGGCCATCTGTTTAAAGAACGTGTTGTGCTGCTTTTACAGAGAGTCAATCTCATGGAACAAAAAAAAGGCAAGCATGTAATTCGCTTAAACAATGCCCAACATGCTGTAAATGCTGTGTTTTTTTCCCCTTCGTTTTACAACGCCATTTCCATGGTTGTTTTATTTAAAGTGTTTAAAGTTAAATTTCAGTTTGTTTGCTTGATCAGCTACAAAAAGGCACAAGTAAACCTCATGTTACTTTATGAAAACTTGTCGATGGCCGCTGTTTACTGTGAACAAACGGCAATGGCAAGGAATGAAAAAAAAAGTTAATATAATGTGATGTCAACTTTCAAATTCTGGCAAGGTTTCCAAGATCTAGCCTTCAGTAACTCAGCCTATCAGGTGTTAAAACTGTGAAAGTATATCGTCGTGAGTTACATTCAACGTATCTGGAAGAACGTCTCGTGACAAGTGTCTATGCAAAGTTTAATCATATTTGGGCAAATTGTTCATTAGCTCAGCTAATCGGAGGCTAAAACTCAGGCAAAAGTAGGTCACAATGACAAAGGTTTGGATACCCCCAAGCACTTGTGCTAATGAATGCCCATACAGTACAAGGCCATAGCCAGCTATGAGGCACCCAAGGCACAGGCTTCAGTTAAAATCATACAAATAATTATTTATTTACGCTCTCTTACACGTTGCTTAGCCGCAGTGCATGGGCAAGTGCGTCGTGATTTTTTCATGGCTGGCTACTGCCCTGCTAATACCAAGTTTTCATCACAACTGAATGAGCAATTCTCGAGATATACTGTAGTTAAAACAAACATACAGGTGTATCCCCATTGCCAGGGAGAAGTGTAAATGGAAATGTTCTTTAAGCTAAGGAGGTAGCAAAAATAATTTCAAAACCACCCTTAATAAAACATATTAACAACGTTCAACAGCAGATGATAAGGGGAGCAGTGAAAATTGGTTTTAAAATAAATTCTTACATCTTCTTCCCTTATCCTGCCCATCTCTGTATGCTGAAAGCTTAATCTAGGTGCAGCTGAGTTATGGCTGGTATGACATTTCCTGACTTGCATGGCTTCAAGCTGCACCATTTGATGTTAATTTAACTGTCATTTTTTTGTAAGGAATTTCCTGACTTATTCTTTTTGTGGCTTCAAACCTTTTTTTTTTTTTTAACAAAGTTTTTGTAATGAATAATATATGCTGGAGTTATGGAAATGCGACATGCAGTAAGGAATACATTGACAAGGGTATTGAGGTCAGTGCCTACTGTATGCTGCTCCTCTTCACATGCTGTTGAACCTTTCAGAATATATGAGACCTTGGTTGCATCTTATTTAAATAAAGAGAGCTAATAATTAATCTCTTGGCTTCACTGGTCTGTGGGGGACTGTGAAGGTTTTTGCTATTCCCAAAACTACGCAGGTATTTTTAGTTTTTTTAAAAATTAATGCATCCCTGTAGATACTGTACAGCAGTGCAACAAGGGATAAGCTGTGGCATTTAAAAAAAGATGTCACAGTTGGAGCAGTGACTGGGGCTTTAACAAGGTAGTTACTGTATAGGGGCTGAAATTGAACTTTTAACCCAGTCCTTCTAAAGCCCCTTTCACAATGGCACGCTCTACCCGGGTCGGAACCTACCCGGGTCAGGACCCGATGTCATGCGGGTCGGGTACGCGATTTCACACTGCTTTTGATAAGGTTTACCTGGGTGACAGATGCAAATACACAATGCGCGTATCAATGCCCCGGAAGCAGCTTGTTACGTATGCTTCCATAAAACATTTTGTAAATGTGTGTTTAGGTTATATATTGCTCAGACAGCTTGAAATGATGTAGCTGAACCAAGTTTCAAGATTTAAGGTCTGTTTAGCTTTTAGTGAGCATCTACTGTACCAGAGGAATAATTACACACTACTAGGAAACCTCATCGACCTGAGACAATCATTATTTAGTGTAATGTAAAAGTTTGATACGGTACAAACAATGTACCAATAATGAAAACCTGAGCAACATGTTGATTCATCCTAAATAGAATACCCAATTGAAACATTTCAAAATAAATTACTGCTGCATACTGTACATGTGCAGTACAGTATACTGCAGAGTTTATTAGAAGTGATACATCTACTGTACTACAGGCATCTTGCATAATTGTAGTATTATTTGATATTCTGTACAGTACTACAATAATTGCATGATTAATTAGAAGGATCTGATCATTGACTGTGTTCTCTGAAAATCCTAAATGATGATCATGTCATGTTTTTTTACCATGTTGAGTATTTCAAATGGACTTGGGGAAATCAGTCTGAGGTCCCAGTTTTTGTTTTGTTTTTACTCAAGAAGCAGATGAGATGAAAGTCAGAAGGGCATGAAGGCGTCCCTGAGAATGCGCATTGCTGCTTGTTATGGCATTCTGTAAACTAGCCCAAGTAGCTGTCAGAGCGCAGTCATAGCAACTCCTTTAAAGAGGGCAGAAATATAATGATGGTGTTTCGCAGGGCACATGCATATAACCCCCTAATGTGAATTTCTTTGCTTTTATTTCAGGGTTTCACAAAAATGATGAGATGAATGCGATGGACGTGCTACCAGTTTTAAAGGACAAAGTTGCTTTTTTGTCAGGTGAGTTTTTAGATGTTCATATGTTTTTACATTTCAGGTGTACAGCTTTCAAGTGTACATCCACCTGTATCCATGTTTCTAAGTTTCTTCTGTCTGCATTACCTATTAAACACAGCCCTTGCTTATTGAGCAGAAATAAAGTCACTTCTAATCTTTAAAGGCCAGATGTCATTGATTGTTTTGAGCTGTTCATAACAGAGCCTTCTGGTAATTGGCTGACCTCTTATAATGTTTTTATATTCTATGGATATCTGTGATACAGTAGTGTTACTGTACGAGTGGCTTCTCTTTGTTGTCAGGCCTGCAAACAAAGTGTGTTATTCAAGAAAAGCAACTCATATATTTATACTTTACTAGGGCTGCAACAAAGGGTACATTTTGACCTTTGAAGGTTCGGAACACATTACCGAAGGAAGGTTCGAACCTTCGATGGTACTAATTTGCATAATTTACTGGTGAGGTCCCCATAGCTGCTTGTTTATATTTGATTGAAAATCCTATTATTTTAGAGGTAATCCATAAATGGAATAAAACATTCACATGTAGTTTAAAGATACATTATATAGGCATACATGGCAGTGGTGCAATATAGAGGTGCTACATATAACAATTTGGTAGTGGATTTTAATACGACAACTTTTTTTACGTAATATGCATTATACAAATCAAAATATCGAATTTTGCTTGTGAGTGACATTTAATGTGTGATTTATAGTATTCACACATTGTCAAACGGTTTCTGTTAACAGATAAAATAAAATAAAACGTAAAGTGCGTGAAAGCCACCTGATGAACCTTCGAAGGTTTAAAACTACCTTCGAATTCCTGGCTAGCAAACAAACCTTTGAACACAGCCCCATACCTTTTATTAAATCTTTCATTACATATAACATGCTTACATTTTTACATAGATGTACATTGATAGACCATAGCTCTAATTTTATATTTGCTTGCAAGGATATACAGTGCCTTGAAAAAGTCTTCACACCCTTGAACATTTTTCACATTCTACTGCCTAAAAATGCATTAAAGTAGGAGTTTGTTTCACTGATCTACACATCATCTACACTTTCAATGTGAAAGAACAATTATAGAAATATTCAAAAAGCAATTAAAAATAAAAAACCAAAAAGTCTTGATTGCATTAACACCCTTTGCCATAGCAAACCCAAATTAGCTCAGGTACAACACATTGCCTTAACATGGCACATAATAAGTTAAATAGAGCCCACCTGTGTCCAATCACAGTAGTTCAACTGATTCGAATACTCCTGGATGAAGAATCAAGCTATTTCTGTTGTATGAGCAGCAGTGTGGAGTAGTGGTTAGGGCTCTGGTCTCTTGATCGGAGGGTCGTGGGTTCAATCCCAGGTGGGGGACACTGCTGCTGTACCCTTGAGCAAGGTACTTTACCTAGATTGCTCCAGTAAAAACCCAACTGTATAAATGGGTAATTGTATGTAAAAATAATGTGTAAAAAATAATGTAATTGTATGTAAAAATAATGTGATATCTTGTAACAATTGTAAGTCGCCCTGAATAAGGGCGTCTGCTAAGAAATAAATAAATAAATAATAATAATAATAATAATAATAATAATAATAATAATAATAATAATAGTAATAATATGAAGTGAATTTGAAGCAAATGGCAAAACATGCCGAACAAGGAGCTGCCAAAAGAACTCTGGGATAAAGTTATTGAAAGGTACAGATTGGGGGAAGGCTATAAGAAACTTTCAATGTCTTTGAATATCCCTTGGGGCACTGTCAGGTCCATCATTGTAAAGTGGAAACAGTTTGGCACCACCAAGACACTGCCTCGATCAGGCCGTCCCTCCAAAGTCAGTAGCCGTGGCTTAAGGAAACTGCTGAGGGAGGTCACTGTGAGGCCTAAGTACTTTAAAAGAACTGCAGGGGGCTCCCGAGTGGCACATCCAGTAAAAGCACTTGCGTAGAGTGCAGGATGCGCCCTATAGTCTGGACGTCGCGAGTTCGAGTCCAGGCTATTCCTTTGCCGACCGAGGACGGGAGCTCCCAGGGGGCAGCGCTCAATTGGCCGAGCGCTGCCCAGGGGGAGGGAGGGCTAGGTCGGCCAGGGTGTCCTCGGCTCACCGCTCACCAGCGACCCCTGTAGTCTGGCGGGGTGCCTGCGGGCTTGCCTGTAAGCTGCCCGAGAGCTGCGTTGTCCTCCGACGCTGTAGCTCTTGGGTGGCTGCATAGTGAGTCCGCAGTATGAAAAAGGCGGTCGGCTGACGGCACACGCTTTGGAGGACAGTGTGTGTTCGTCTTCGCCCTCCCGAGCATAATAAAATTGGCCATTCCAAATTGGGAGAAAATAATAAAAAATAATTGGCAACGACTAAATTTATAAAAAAATTAAAATAAAAAAATAGAGATTCGGGAAAATGTTGACTGTTCAACAATTTCAAGAGTACTCCACAAACATGGCCTGTATGGGAGGGTGGCAAGAAGGAAGCCACTGCTGAAAAAAAGCCATATGATGTGCCGCATAGCTTTTGCAAAGAAACACTTAGGGGACACTGCACGCATGTGGGAGAAGGTTTTGTGGTCTGATGAGACCAAAGTGGAACTTTTTGGTCTCAATGCTAAGCGATATGTGTGGCGTAAACCAAATACGGCACATCACCCTGCTAACACCATCCCTACAGTAAAGCATGGTGGTGGCAGCATTCTGTTTTAGGGATGCTTTGCAGCAGCAGGGACAGAGAGGCTTGTGAAGATCGAGGGAAAGATGGATGGTGCAAAGTACAGGCAGATCCTGGAGGAAAACCTGTTCCAGTCTGCCAGAGACCTGAGACTATGGAGAAGATTCACCTTTCAGCAGGACAATGATCCTAAGCACAAAGCAAAAGCAACAATGGAGTGGCTCAGCAAGAAGAAAGTGAATGTCCTCAAGTGGCTTAGTCAAAGCCCAGACCTGAATCCTATAGAAAATCTGTGGCAAGACTTGAAGACTGCAGTCCACAGACGATCCCCAGCCAACTTGAAAGAGCTTGAGCTATTCTGCCAAGAATGGGCAAAAACTGCACCACCCCGCTGTGCTAAGTTGGTAGACACTTATCCAAAACGACTCATGGCTGTTATTGCTGCAAAAGGGACTTGCACCAAGTATTGACTCAAGGGATGTGAAGACTTATGCAATCAAGACTTTTTGGTTTTATATTATTAATTACTTTTTGAATATTTCTATAATTGTTCTCTCACATTGAAAGTGTAGATGTGTAGATCAGTGAAACAAACTCCTACTTTAATGTATTTTGAATTGTATTTTTTAGGCAGTAGAATGTGAAAAATGTTCAAGGGTGTGAAGACTTTTTCAAGGCACTATATCACAGGACTTATTCGGGTGTTTTTAATTAGATTTCTTTATCCCTACTGTAACTGGGAGTTTCTGAAGAACAATCACTTACAGTCTTTGTGTAGTTAATGCAGGCAAGAATGCGTCTGGCCTCCTGTGGGACTGAAGTGGTTCAGTAATGTTTTTACACCGATGCAGTTAAAACATTTGGTCACACTTTTTGCTTCGTTGATACTTTTTTAGAATTTCAAATTAATTGAAGCTGGAGTTGAATTCTCTGATTTTGATACAGTACAGGGTTGAATCATTATGTTTTTCTTCTGTGTGGTATCATGCCAGCTTTCTCACTGTGTGTGTGTGTGTGTGTGTGTGTGTGTTTGTGTGCGTGCGTGTGTGTGTGTGTGTATGTAACTAAACTTTGTTTACAGCATACGTTATGCCTCTCTGCAAAAGGGAATACATGGGGATACATGGTTCAATTTACAATAGTATTAATTCTTTGGAATAGAGTGTTGTTTAGGTGCATTTACTGTAGGCATTTGTGCTCTGCCAACCCATGCAAAACTATTATACAGTAATTTTGTGACTGGGATAATGTTTTGTAATCTTAAAAGACTACATGTTTCAAGCAATTGAAAATCACTAGGAAATGCATCTGTGTTTACCACTGTACTTTCTGCAAAATAAGGAGGAGGGCTTTGACAATGCTGTAAAGTACTCTTACACCTTCTGTTTGCATGTTTGGCCATGGATGGTTTTAAATGCAGGTTCCTTTCACTCCTCCCTTAGTTTCTAATGTTGCCCCGTAGTGCAGTTTCAAAGGTTTGGTGACTTTCGGACAATGCAATTGTAGTACTCGAGGTAACTACAGTACAGGGAATAACAAAAAGGGGGATCGTAAAGTATCCCATTATCTCTACCACTTAAACCGTACACCTTACAGTCAGTTTATGTATCCTCCTGAATAGGTGAAATGTAAGTCTTGCACCAGTGTAATACCCTCACCGTTGTGTTGGACAATGTTGTACACACCTGTTCTATCTTTGAACCTTAATTCAATTGTGAAACTAAATATGTATGCATGTTCCAGTGGGAGTATTCAGGTGTCCCTTCCAGGAAACAGGTACATTATTATTATTATTTTTATTATTTATTTCTTAGCAGACACCCTTATCCAGGACAACTTACAGTTGTAAACAAATACATTTCAAGAATCACAGTACAAGTATTAATACAATTAAGAGCAAGATCAAATACAATTACTTCAGTTCTAGTAAGTATATTACACAATACAAATCAATATCAGAGCAGATAAGTGTCAGTGATAGTTACATCAGGATACGATTAAATGGAAAATACTACAGATTGAATAACACTAGTGGCAGATTACAATACAGTACTCTGTAAAGTACAGGGTTAAATGCAGTAAAATAGAGAGCTGATAAGTGCAAGTAAACCGCATTAAAGAAGAGAGATAGTGTCCAGAGGGAAAAGAGGAGTTCTACAGGTGCTGTCTGAAGAGGTGAGTCTTGAGGAGGCACCGGAAGGTGGTCAGGGACTGGGCAGTCCTGACATCTGTAGGAAGGTCATTCCACCACTGCAGGGCGAGGGTGGAGAAGGAGCGGGCTCTGGAGTCAGGGAAGCGTAGAGGAGGTACAGCCAGTCTTCTAGTGCAGGAGGAGCGGAGAGGTCGAGTGGGGCTGTAGGGAGAGATGAGGGTCTGGAGGTAGCTGGGTGCAGTCTGGTCAAGGCACCTGTAGGCAGGTACAAGAGTCTTGAACTGGATGTGAGCAGTGATCGGGAGCCAGTGGAGTTGCGTGGGAGAAGCGAGGCAGAGAGAACACCAGGCGAACAGCGGAGTTCTGAATGAGCTGGAGTGGACGGGTGGCGGACGCAGGGAGGCCAGCCAGGAGGGAGTTGCAGTAGTCTAGGCGGGAGAGTACCAGGGCCTGGATAAGGAGCTGGGTGGCGTAGTTGGTGAGGAAGGGTCAGATTCTTTGTATGTTGCTCAGGAAGAATCGGCAAGTGCGTGTTAGAGTGGAGCTGTGCTGAGAATACGAGAGGCAGGGGTCCAGGGTGACTCTGAGGTTCTTAGCTGAGGAGAATGAAGAGAGTGTGGTAGATTCCAGAGGAAAGGAGATCAGAGGAGGGGGAGGAGGAGGAGGAGGGAAAGAAAAGGAGGTCAGATTTAGAGAGATGGAGTTTGAGGTGAGAGTGCATCCAGGAGGAGATAGCAAACAGACAGGTAGAGATACAGGAGGGGATGGTGGAGTCAGAGGGGGGGGGAAGGAGAGGAAAATCTGAGCATTATCAGCATAGAAATGGTATGAGAAACCATAGGATGCGATGAGGGGGCCCAGGGAGCGGGTGTAGAGAGGAGAGGACCCAAGACTGACCCTTGAGGGACTCCTGCTGAGAGAGGGCGAGGTGTGGAGGTTGCTCCACACCAGGTTACCTGGTGTGCAGTATCCTATACTTTTCAATCATTCCCTTCCCAGTACTTGGTAGGTAACTATTTTAGGCTCTCTATTGCATCCGGTCATCATAAGGTCATACACAGCCTACAGAACATGTGCACCCCTAGTATGTCACTAATGCTACATTAATGATGATGAAAACTTTGTCAAAGTGATGCAGTAACACAAGTTCGTTCTTTGCTGGTTATCAGTGGCTTAATCAATTAATAGTAATAACAATACAATGTTTTTGCCCATTAGTTGTGCTTAGCATCTTTTGGTTCTCCTATATGCTAATATTTCCAATACTCTTTATATGCTGCATGCTTATAACTTTTGCTGTTGGTTACATGGTCTGGTTGCAGCGAGTCATTTGGTACCAGGAAGCAATTTTTCATTGAAGTGCCTTTCAAATATCTGCACATTCCAAATTGGTATGCAGAACACAAGCACGAAACCTACATATCTTCCACAGAAGGAAAATGGTCATGCTGCTAATGCTAACAATAAGAAAGAAATATATTTTGAAACAATAGTCATTTTTAAATACAGTCCTACATCAAGCACACACCCACACACAATCTGTGAATCTGTAGGAAGATCAGATTCTGACTTCTGAGTTGTTGTATGCAATACTGAACATATACCATCCATACTACAAAGTAAGTATTGCACAAATTGTAGGGTAAATTCCAGCATGACATTACTGTAGTTGTCATTAGTACAGCAAAAACAAAAAAAGCTTTCATCATGAAATTCTTGAGGATATTTTGTTTTTTGCAGAATTTATTTTACATTAACATTGCATCTCTGATGCTTCACAGTAGTCATGAGGCCTTATATTTTCAGCCCTTCGGTACGACTAATTCAGTGGCATTCAGGTGGCATGCATGATTAAAACAGAAGTCTTTGTTGTCCTTAATGACAGCTAATGTGGGGCAAGGTTTCCTCCCTTTGCAGAAAAGCATCAAGCTAAACAGTCTGTGACCTTGATTAGCTTACTTTGGATATATCTTGGGTGTGGCAATTAGGTAACATGTTTGTTGATGTGCCATGGGATCAGATCTTTAAATCCAGCCAAGGTGAGTGTAATCTGTCTAGCATGGTATGTGTGTGTCACTGTACTGTTACCAGGTATTTCCTATTTGGTCCCATTTGCTTATAGACAGATTTACTCTTGGCATGATGAGGAGGTGCCCTGAATAACCACACACATGTTAACTTCTATACTGTACTGTACCTCTATCTTGACACGGACCATCAAGAAAAGGCAAATGTGCTTCTATTCAGTTATCAGTTAACTTAAAATGTATTTACCTAGGGGGGGTGGGGGGAGGGCTGCAGATCAATCATTCTTAAAAATAAGTCTTACTTTTGTTATAGTTTGGCTGGTTCTGGGCATTCATACCAACACCAGTCTTGATCTAAAATAATTAGCTGAAACATGCTATAAATAATGAAATAATAATAAAATGATATATACTTTGTTGACAGAGAAGAGGCTCTGCACATGCGTACACGGGTGTGTGTGTGCAAGAGAGTTTGGTGGCTGGTGGCCATCGGGGTGAAGGAACCAAGAACCAAGATGGCCACCCTTGCACAGCCACATGGCATAGTTTGAGTGTTTGATTAATTGAATAAACAAATAATAATCAATCAAGTCCCTGGCCACATGGTATAAAAGGAGAGCAAAGGATGTTTGTTTGGAGAGTGTGTTTGGAAATAGTTCAGTGAGGGTGTGTTTCCCAGCCTGAACAGAAAGAACGAACACTGGGATAGCCGAGGCTTGGGCGTTATATTTTGTTTGTTTTTAAGAGTTTTGTAGGGTTTTTATTTAAACCTTTGTGATTGTTTGTTCCTCTTTTTATTTGCTTGTTGTTGATAAAAGTGCATCAAGGCGCTTTAAACTAAAGTTCTGTGTTTGGGGTTTGCTATTCTACCACTGACCAGCTTTGACCGCCCGCTACTACGCCACCATTGTTTCAAACTGCACATTAATGATCTGTCTCGCAGATCACCTGTATTACTATAAACAATCCCAGGATGCTGTTAGAATACAACAAAGTACCCTTGTTATACATTAATAGTGGCAGGATAGTAAAGCTAAAAACTACACCCTCTACAATCAACACCATCCTGTTCTCTATACAGTATATGTTCTCAATAGAAATTACTTTCTTACTCTAGAACACGTATAATAATTAAATGTTTTTTTTCTTTTCTCTTCTAGGGGGCAGAGATAAGCGTGGAGGTCCTGTCCTAACATTTCCGTCACGCAGCAACCACGACAGAATACGACAAGAAGACCTCAGGAGACTCATTTCATATCTAGCTGGTATCCCTAGGTATTAAATGAGTATTGGACGTTACTGGTCTTGGCAGCATAGAATAATGGTGTTGCTGGTCTTGGCAGCATAGAATAATGTCTAGAATGTCAAGAAGGTTATCCGAGATGGAAATACGTGCATTGCAAAACTATTTGAGCCTTCCCAGGTTTCACTACAAGCTTGTACAGTGTGTTAATAACTACATGTGTAGTTGAAACTTACAGTAGGTGTGTCTGATGCATTTTAAGCTTAAGGAGTAAAACATTAACATCTATTAATTATTACAGATTGAGGCATAAAAGACTAAATTGAATAAAACCCATCACCCAGCATTAAACTATCAAATATGCTATCAAATACTGAAGAAAAAACAAAGGGCATGTATATATATTTCTGTTTGCTAAGTCAGTGGTTTCCCAGATTTTTCCAGTTATTGCTAAATATGAAGATCATTGCTAGCCTTTAGCAGACTGAGTTATCAATTGCTACCCTACTGGCTGCAGCAGGAACACTGGGGTGGAACACGTGACATCAACTAGAGTTACTGTAGGCTAAACAGGCAGCCTTATTATACAAGGAACAAGGAGGCATTCTGCAAAGCCCAGTAAAGTGATACCATGCAAGAGAGAGATTATAAATTCACCATTTTCCATGAAATAATGGAAAAAAAACACCAGTGTGTTACATTTAAAGTTTAATAAACTAGATCTACAGTACAATCAAATGACACAAACTGTAGGTTCTGCAGTGTTCTGTCCCTCGTTCTTCTGTATTTTGGTACTGTACTGTATGTTAAAAATGCTATTATTTAAAATGTCTTGCTCACAGAAATTTCGTGTTTTACAGTACGTGTCTTGCATCTCTCGACCATATGGAGATTTTGGTATGCGGCTCGTAGGGTCAGGAAGTTTGGCCATCCCTGTTACATACATATAAACAAGCACTAGTCCTACAGTTCTACATCAGCATAAAGCATTAGAAAGACCACAACAATCACAGAGCAAAAAATAAGTCAAACTAAAGTCATCACAGATGCGATCAGTCAGTAGTCCAAAACAAGAACAACACAATGCAAATATATAGTCTAGTAAGTGCGCTCCCCCCCCCCCCCCCCATATGTCAATTATAGTTATCAAATGTATTTTTGACAGATATTTAAAGTATTTGATCCAAAGCAGGAATCGGGTTTCAAAGGAACCGGTTCGCACATTTCTAATAGAAAGTTATAACTGCATTATGGAGCAAAGTATTAAAAGTGAAGGACTTGTTGTGAATGGGAAGTTTATTTAAAAAAAAAAAAAAACAACTTTGAAGTTTCTACTGTCAAATTGAAACTTTCAGTATCAGAAACGTAAACTACATCTAATCTGATAGTTTTGATATATAATATTTACAATTAAGGAGAATATAACCATTAATGAATGCTTTATTTTATTTAGACAATTTTAAAGTTATTAATAAAAGATACCAATTGTAAAATTTAAATTACTTGATATAAAGGCAGTCGAAATAAATCATGCAAGTGCCAAGATTAGTCAGTGGAATATGTGAGCAACAGTATGACGCTATTTTAAACATTGGTCAAAATATAGCAATTAATTTAATTAGGCTGAATTGTAAGTTACTATTTCTGCTTCAAATTGAACTGGTCTCATGACATCACCTTATGAATAAAGTATTTTACAGAAGTCTCATCAAAAACTGCATTGCTTGAAAAATAACAAGTTTACTGCACCGTGTTTACTTTTCTTTCTACACAGCTGAAGAAGGGATTTTCTCTGAAATGTCCTGAAATTTAGTTATTTTTTAATCATTTAAACCTTTTTGTGTACATAAAAATAAAAAAGAAAAGTCATCAATTTTTGTGCAGTGCAGTTCTACCTCTTTTCAAACCTGCCTGCCAATTACTTGACCTGGTTAAGTGCTAAAAGATTGCAAGATAAGTCAAACTTAGGTTATCTTCCACTCTGTGGGCCATAGCCCTCCCCTCACAGATGAAGTTGACATATGAGACAGCATGGTCAAGATCCAGAAACTCGCTGCAGCCTCTCTCTTGCCAAGACCTTGACTCTTGACAGCAGAGTGCCTTTCTGTTGAGGTTTAACTCTGACTGTGCTGTGCTTCCTCCATTTCGTTAATTGTAAAGCGTGTTGATTTCATGTCTTCAGTGCTCCTCCTTGTATCACAATCTAACTTATAAACATTTTTTTTAATAATGAGAGTGGTAAGTTACTATTGGGTTTCTTATATAATAAGTAAATTAACTGAGCTTGTGAATTATCGAGGGAGAACTGTATTACAAAGTCATTACTGCCTGTTTTTGCTTTTCTACTTACTGTCTCTCCCCCTTTATTTTCATGATAAATTTAGTTACTGACTTTTTAAAACTTACTAGATGTTTTCCCAAGTTTAAGAAGCATGCTGCTGCTTTTAACCATGGATGAGTTGCTATTCATTTTGTTTATTTTTGGCTAGTTAAATCGGAGTAGGTGACTTGCATTATGAACAACAGCTGGAGTGAAGTACTATATAATGGAGTTACTGTTGAGCCCAGGCAAGCCACAAGCTGAGAGCCAGCAGATTCCAGTCTTGATTTGGAACTTGTTTCAATATCTTTTTTTGGGGCAAATTTGTATTGGTACACTTTTCAAGGCCTACAAAATTACATTACGTTAAAATGCACTAAACAGGGAAAGAAGATGCAAACAAACTGCAATTGTGGCAACAAGTTCTGATAATATTAAATAGTTGTTGACTGTCATTGTTTTTCTTTCTTCCACAAAGCGAGGATGTGTGTAAGCGAGGATTCACTGTCATTGTGGACATGCGTGGTTCAAAGTGGGACTCAATTAAACCTCTCCTAAAGATCCTCCAAGAATCCTTCCCATGCTGTATTCATGTTGCACTGATTATTAAGCCTGACAACTTCTGGCAGAAACAGAGGACTAATTTTGGCAGCTCAAAGTTTGAATTTGAGGTAAGTCATAATTGCTTGAATTGAACGCTGTTCAGGTTGAACCCAAACACACACGCACGCACAAACGCACGCACACACCATTTGAAACGAGTACAAAAAAAGTAAATTTCCCTGTTGGAAACCTGAGTTTAACTAAAAACAAGAGATACACAATGTATTGGAATTGTACTGAACCAATTAAAAGTGAGTAAATACAGGTCCCTGCAGGAAGAGTGATAATGGTCAGAGCTTAAAGCTTGAGTCTATTCGTGGTGTTTCTGTTACTGGAAGAAAAAAAAACAATACATGCCTAAAATAGCGTATTTTCTGTATGAACCAAGTGGGGAGTAAGTGAGGAACAGATATATGTTACAGTTTAAAGGTTATGTGCCACCGGTGTTATTTAAAAGAGGAAGGCTGCTACAACTGCTGAAAATGATCATGATATATGTGTTGTCAGTACATTGCTTTTATGATTTTCAGATATTCTCAAATCGAACATATTTACTGTAAATTGTCATCCCTGTATGAGGACCCTTTGACTGATTGACTACCCGCTATACATAATGTTGAAGTTCAAAAAACTAAATAAAGAGGGTGCACTGTATAATAAAACTTGCTGTTTATATTATGAATGAATTACTTGCCCAAAAAGCTGTCAACTATTACAATGAAAAATCAGATCACAAACCCTTTTAGACTTTTTTTAAAGTCTTCCTGGTTTGATGAAAACAGAAGTGTCTATTAAAATCATGTATAATTACAAAAATCTGTATCACTGCTTCTTAATTTACATTTGTTTGTCTCTTTTCAGACGAGCATGGTGTCAATAGAAGGCCTTACCAAAGTTGTCGACCCTTCCCAGCTGACCCCAGATTTCGAAGGCAGCTTGGATTACAACCACGAGGAGTGGATTGAGATCCGGGTGGTGTTTGAGGACTTTATAAGCAATGCCACGCACATGCTGTCTCGACTGGAGGAGCTGCAGGAGATGCTCGCCAAAAAGGACTTCCCTCAGGACCTGGACGGAGCTCGGCGCATGATTGAGGAGCACTCGCAGCTCAAGAAGAAAGTGATCAAGGCTCCCATCGAGGAGCTGGACACTGAGGGGCAGAAGCTGCTGCGCAGGATTCAGAGCAGCGACGGCTTCCCCAACAAGAACACGGTGACCAGCAACGCCGACCTGCAGAGCCTCGTCCCCAAGGTCTCCTCCATGCTGGACAAGCTGCACTCCACCAGGCAACATCTGCACCAGATGTGGCACGTCAGGAAGCTGAAGCTCGACCAGTGTTTCCAGCTCAGGCTCTTTGAGCAAGACGCAGAGAAGGTAATGTGCTCTCTATGGAACTGATGTGTCTTGTATCTTGGTCCAGTACGCCACACTCTTCTCTACCTGGGACCAAGCTCTAATTGTTGTACCCTGAAAACAAAATCAGCTTGGCTGCAGATGGAGAGTGGTTTTAAACATGACATCAATTTTGGTCTTAGAAATTGCAGATTTTTATGGTAAAGTTTGACTCCTATTTCATGGCGTAATGGCTGCTACTATAAAATGAAAGCTTGATCGGTTGCATCCATTGGCATCCATCCTTTAATTAATGTATTGGGACTGAGAGAAACTGGTGACTGCACAAAACTGCTTGTGCACTACCAGTCTTGACATCTGAATATCCAATCTTCAGAAATACCCCCAAGTCTGGTTTCGTAATGCAGAATGTCGGAGTGGGATTCTACAGTGGTGATTGGTACAACCGGTGCCGGTGCTAGGATTTACCGGGCCCTGGTGCGAGACTGTAAAATAGACCAAAAAAGAAAAAAACACACAGCAGCTGCAACACAACCTAAAGAAATTATTGAAAATACATCAGCAGCAAAAAATGTATTTTCCAACAAAACATATTCTAACGTTATTTTAAGATGACAGTGAACAAGACAATAATCAAACAAGTAACAGTATATTCAAACATGTTTAATAAATCAATTATGTAACAAGATGAATCAATTTGATTACTAACTAGATTTAGTTAATATTGAAACATGTTAATAGCTTCAAATTTGTCAAAACAAATGTATTCATCATGGGCATCAATTGGATTTTTAAATTAATGTTAGTACAAAAGTTAGTATGAAAGCTTATCTACAAAAAAAAAGTCTGCATCTCCAAACTTAGCCCACAGTACAAATGCTTTCAGTACAACTAATAAGCGAAAACAACATTCTATGAACACACTTAACAAATGAATATCCCAACAGCATGTAACATTTTTGTAAATGTTGAATTTGTACCATTTGTTGTAAATGTTAGTATCACATCTGCCAGCAGAGCAATCACATGACCGGAACACTGACCTATTGCTAGAGCGCTCGCTCTGTGTCCCGCCTCCAGATAGACAATCTGTTAGCTCCGATTTGCAAATTTATGATGTTAGTCCGCCAATACCTTTGCTACGGTTTATTTTTCTTATCCCAGTCGATCAGACGGTGCCTATATATTTTTTTACGTTAAGTCTTTAAAGTGGGCTAAAAAATAAATAAATAAATAAATAAAACAGACTCAGGGCTGGGCCTGGGTACAAGAAAAGGTTGTTTACAATGAATTCCATTTCAGACAGTGTATTTCAGTAGTCTATAGTGAGCTGTTCAAGTCCAGAACAGCAGGGTCTCCATTATCGGAGCATATTCTGCATATAAATCTCTGCAGAGCGACTTGCCGTATCATTTCAATATTTCAAAGCCTTATTGCTTTAGGTGCACACTCCGCAGGGGGTGCACAAGACTTGCTTTTGCTCTTGCAGTCGGAGGCTTCCCTGCAAATAAATATTTGTTTGTATTCCTTCCATCTGTAGATGTTTGACTGGATCCTGCACAACAAGGGCCTGTTTCTGACAAGTTACACAGAGATTGGAACCAGCCATCCACATGCAATGGAACTTCAGACGCAGCACAATCACTTTGCCATGAACTGTATGGTAAGAGACTATAAACATGAATAGGAAGTGGGTTTTATTTATTTCATGTATTTATTTATTTATTTAGTTTTACTGCAGCTGCTTCAATAAGATCATTGCAGACACACATAGAAGAAAGACTCCCAATACTTGCCCCTTTGGGTAGTCTGTCATTTGTAGTCTGCTTTATCTGTACCTTTGGCATCATAGTGGCATTACTGCCTGTGTTGTTGTTGTTGTTGTTGTTGTTTTGTGTTTTAAAGTCATCTTCCAGCAGTTTGAAAGGATAGAAATGTTTAAATTACTCTTTTGTACAATACTTTGAGGTACTCAAATAATTCTTAGGGTGAGAGCAAGCCACTGACTAATCACTCCCGTACACAGATATTGTGAGAAGTGTATTCTTTTAGATACTCTGCATGCTGTGGGAAGCGAGAGGGTGCTGCTGGCTGTCTTCTAAATGTTTGCTCAAGACAGATGTGCACACAGATTTCTGTTGTCTCTTTGTCATAGTCTGTGTTGGCAGTATAGAAACTACAAAAGATGATCACTGAAGAAATTTGGTAGATGATTTATATCTTGCTATGATTTTATACGGAACAGGTATTGATTTATGCATTTGAGAGAAGATTGTTTGTCGTTTTTTATTTTATTGTTTAGTTCTTGCCACTTGCATCACAGAGATCAAGTGTTTGGGTGCACAGTAACATATCCTAATAAATGTCGGTTCTAGTTTAATTTATTGTTCTGCTAAAATATATATATATATATATATATATATATATATATATATATATATATATATATATATATATATATATATATATATATATTTCAGTTTCAAAGATATTCAATTATGGGTGTATAATGGTATTGGTAAATTTGGATTGTTAATGTAATTAAGACCAGATTTGTATGATCATTACTTAAGGTTTCCATCTCTTTTTATTATTTTAAGCATTGATTGCTTGTGAGAATGTCTACTTCCCCTTCATTGAACACAAACCAGGCAAAGATTTTTCATCCACGACTGCTTTACACAACTAGGTCATTCTAGCTCAAGAAACTTGCAGGTAGAAGAAGAAAGGCATCTAAAGGTGGTCATTTTTATGACATTTAACCTCAACAGCTTTCATACCATTTTAAAGCATTACTTATGCACTAATTGATGCAGGTGTGACATAAGATGTTGAGTATCCTCTGTTGGTCTACTTGAGCTGGATTTCCCCCTAAAAAAAACAATACAAAGTATAATTATCCAGGTGGCTTGAGTCTGAATCGTATGACTAAAACCACTTCTCCCAATAAAATGTAATGTGATTTTACCTTATAGCATTGCGCCACCTTGCTGTACATTGAAAGGTTGTAACTGTGGCCCTTTTAAAATGTTTTATTTATTTATATATTTATTTATATGTATATTAAAAAAAGAATGTATAATGCATGCTACCAAGTGATCTAACGGAACACCAGCAAGGTTATGGCAAGAACTGTCAAATTTCTGTTTTCTGCACAACCAGTAACCAGCAAGTGTGGTTTTGCAGGTTGGAGTTCAAATCTTGAATGGGCTTGCACTATTATTGTTTTTTGTGGGTTAAGAGAATTCTTTGATTTAATTTGCAAAACAAATATGTCTCCGATCTACAGCAACACATTAGATTGGTAATGTCTGAGTAAGAGGCAGGTCAGCCATTATTAAGCTCCTTATTCTATCCAGTGACAGGCATGGGAGCACCGTTCTACTCCCGGTCAGAGCAGCAGAAAAATAAAATGAAAGGCATCACAA